>NC_034413.1:22045901-22369975 GCF_002078875.1 Numida meleagris
CCCCCCACCTGTTTTTTGTTCACCTGTTTTTAGAGCAGCTTCATATTCCTGTTTGGACTAGGCTCACCTTGCAGCAAAATACCATGGCACTGGCAGCCTCTAGTCTCTAGTGTCTAGTCTCTGGTCTCAGATCATCTGAGCTCCTCACATTTATCAGTCACCCTGCTTCAGGCTTCTTAGATCCTTCTTTTGTTATAGCTGTGGGATCTGGGGTAGGCTCTGCATTTCAACAAGATGGCTGCATGCCAAAATAGGTACCACTGTTTAGGTTTCTACTAGCGAGGTGGCAGAACTTGCACTGTTACAATCATATTCCGTCCAGCTTTGTTTCCAAAGGGGAAAAAAATTAGCCAAGTTACAGGTATGGTAAGCAGCTGTTTATTTGAAAGGCACATCCATGTATATGCCAAAACCCCTTGATAAAAAAGTTCACTCCTATGAGCCCTACAGGGTAGGTCCTCATGATAAGGCTTAACTTTTAACTAGGAGGGAATGTGTTAGTGCTGAGGAGGTTGTCTGTAGCCTACAGCACAAGTAGTGGGATTACCAGTTTATAGTAAAATATTTTACATTATTAATTTTATATTCTCTGCCTTTTCAGAAGTTGTACTGACTTTATGTTTAGAGCTCAAGGCTGCAGAATTAGTCGATTGATTTATTAATTAGTACATTTTTCAAAGAAGTTAAGAGCCACACGACTAATTTAGGCCGTATAAATTCATAATGATTAGAAGCAGTCTAAAGCCAAACTATCTGACATATATCTATTTCTTCGGTAGAGTAGTACAAACAATCAGATGATGTATAGCTTTTCCTAATCAACAAACAACCCACCATCAAACCAAAGCAAGTCCATCCCCTGCCAAAACCCCCAGAAAGCTAAATTTTGGTTGCAGAAGTGTACATAAGCACACTCTCACCTCAAGATATTATATATTTTTCATGTTCTGTCCATCATTCTTTCCTCCTTATATTTAGAGAAGTAGAAAGATGAACTGATTCTATATAAATCTGGCTGTACATTTTATGTTATCTCTTAATGTGTAACATACGGAACACCAGGTGCAACTGCTCTGTGATTTGCTCTGTTTTTGTGCTGTTCAGCAAGCAATACTGCAATGGCATGACTCTACAGGATTAATACCTGCAGCTGTAAGGGATGTAATCCTGGCATATGTGCTGCCCACACCTGTTCCACTGTCACTGTCTGGTAGTACGATTTGCTTTTTTTTTAATGTTAACTGTGCCTAAGGATTGTAGTGTTCAGGGAGAGAGTGTCAAATGTTAATCATCATTATTGTTTTTACCTTTATCATATAAGATTAGGGAAGGGAGCACAATTGTTCCACTAATATTGGTACATTTCTGAAAGAAGGGCATCATGTCACAAAATTTTCATCACTATTCCTGCCATTAAATGAATCCTGTTTCACTGTTGCTATCAAAACTGGTGAGCTTGCACAGATGACACCTGGGACTGCTGGAAGGTACAAAGGCTGTTATTTTGCTAAGGACTCACTTAATAGGATCTTTGATCACTTTTGTCTCAATACATAGAAATGGGCCTGAACATTCTCTACCTTTGAAGAAAGATGGTAAATCTTCTATTTTCATACAGTCAGTAATTTTTTTTTTTTTTAATGGGAGGTGCAGATGGGGAGAAGAGTGAGACTGTGGTGAGGAACAACAGGAAAGAAGCTGGTGGTGTTTTTTTTTGTTTGTTTGTTTGGTTTTTTTTCATTTCTTTGCTTTGTTTTGTATTGCTGTAAGAAGATTATGGCAACTCTTATATCTCCCCTTTGGGCTGTGAAGTAGGAATTTCAGTCATGTTCCCCTTCCCTAAAATCTAGCTCTTGGTCAGAATTGTTGTTTCTGCCCCACACCTCTGGGACATAAAATAACCCACAAAAACACCAACCAGGAAACAAATAAGGAAACAAAATCAAGCTTGTCTAAAAATGCAGCCTTGCACCCTCTATAGGTTTCTAGACAATGCGCATTTTCTAGTCTCAAAGGAGTGCCTTTAATGTGCAAATCTCTGCTTATGAAATCACCTCTCCAGCTTGAATCATACATTTGCAATTAAATAACAGAATTATTTGTTTATCATCATGTACTAGAAAATGCAATTGTATCCTAGTTAAGGTACTGGGAAAGTGTAGCAGGCTTGCCTCATAATCTGTAAAAGGTATGAGCAGCCTGTCTGGTCACTGAGGCTACTTGCTAGTTTGGACTATGTCATTTCTGGGAGGAGCTGAAATGTGTTTCTCGACTTAACCTTTGTATCAAGGAGTAATACAATTGTAGATACATCAAAACAGCTTCGGACCTTAGCTATTCTTTGGTCAGGTTTGATTCTCCATCTTTCCTCTCTCTGTTTTGGTAGCAAACAAGATCTATGATCAATTAAAAATGTGATGCTCCTCTACTGGAAATTAATGGCGTTAACTTTAACAAGGCTATTTTAAACTGCAGAATCTCAAACACATGTATATAATCTTACAGATCTCAAAGAGTCTGACTTTTTTATAAAATATAAGAGCATACATATGCATGTATGGCTATGCTTCCTTCCCTTCCTGAAACAAAAGGAGCGCAGTTAAAATTTTGCAAATAAATTTAATATATATCTGTAACGCTATAATGTGATGGAAAGTACAGCAATAATAGAGGAATGGCACAATCCTAAGCTACAGCAAATGAGAACAAGCCCAAATGCAGCAGCTGTGGACACAGAAACAAAGGAAAAAAAACTGCTTACCTTTGGAAGGCTCAGGCATGTACCTGAACTCCCCTGGGTTGGCCCTGCCTTCCCACCACAATCACTCAATCACTGGTTCAGACCATGGCTTAGCATTTCCGCTACACTATCTGTCATGGTTTTGTGAATTTTGGTTATTGGTATTCCACATCATAACATCATGTAGTGAATGTACCTGGTTCTCAGAAGAGGACTACTACATTTCCCAGGGTGCTTTTCTCCTCTGTTACCATTTCCGGACAGAGGGAAAAGATAAAAGCTTGCAGATCACGAGACCTTGTCCCTTTTTCCGCCGTCTCTCGTCTTGGCAGCACCTCGCTCTCCAGCTGTCTTATCGTCAGTAGTAGAGTAAGGCCTACCTTGATTTTGGGACATTCTCTCTCTCTGTATTGGATTTATCAGCTTAAATTGTAATATATTGTATTATAGTGTGTTATTTTGCATTCTGATATCTTATTTAGTAAATTAGTTTGTTTCTCCTCAGATTGTTGCTGCTGTTCTTTGCTCTCAGGGCCATCTCCTTACCCTTTTTCCCTTTTCCCTTTTCCCAGGGCGTGGGCCCGTGGGTCCTCTGTCCCATTCGTCACGGAACTGGGCCGAACGCCCGTAAACCATTGACAGCTATCAATCATGAGAAATCAGAAAACTATGTGGCAAAGTTATCAGTCCATCATAACCTGTGCTATTGGAGCTGAAGTTGTAGAGAGATGCTGTGTTCAGCCACTTAAAGAAGCTAAATTGTACCAGATTGCAAAAGTGTCTGATTACATAACTAATACAAGGATGATATTTGTTACTGCAGCAGAACTATTCACTTACAGCTCTCACAGATTCCTCAACGGCAGCTGATATTAATTATTAGAAAAGGGCTGGTCTTGGAGAGCAAGTAAGAGAGTTTGGCAGCTGGGTCATTTTTAGTTCAAAGTATTAATAATACTGGGTTTGTGAATAATGTATTATTGACTTGGTGATGCATGTTACATCACTTTTCAGGGCACAGACAATCTCAAAGAGGAAAAAAAAAACCCACAGAAATCTCTCCTTGTTTTAGAACACAAATACATAAATTTTAATCTGAGAAAAATACAAAATGAAACCATGTACAAGTTATGTACAAAGCTTTTTTACAGGACAATATATTTATCACTGGATATTACATATGACAAAGTCAGGTAGATCATTTCTGAGCACCAGCATTTGTTCTCTCTCATCAATCCATAGTGTTAAAAAGTAAAATGATGAAGTCATACTCCTTTTTCTTGATGAACTTACTTGTAAATTAATGGCTGGTTCACAGACTACTCCCCCCATGCCTACCCCCAAACTATAACTAAAATATATTGTATGCATAAGTTTGTGTATTTATTTTCTGAAAGAAGAAAAAAGTCAGCCTTGAACTCTGCAGAAATGCGAGAGTTAAGGTTATATCAACTTTTTTTTTGGCTGAGGTTAGATTATTTGCACTGGTTAAGCATGTGTGTGTCCCACGCAACACCATGGCAGAATCAACATTTTTAACTGCTACTTGAGACAACTTCTGCTGATCTTTTTGTGTTGTTCCTTATAGTTATTGTCCAGTTAACAAAATGCTCATATGCCCAATTTTTAATTCCTCGAAAATCAGTTTTTCTATTATATGCACTCAGCTGCCTGTATGTGGTGGTGTTTGCTGTTTTGTTTTGTTGTTTTTTTAAGTTATAAAGCTCTCCTCTAAAATGCATTGATTGAAGCAGTAAGAAGCTTTCTTTTAATCTCAACGAGGCTCTAATTAGATATAGCATTACTCTTTTTAGCTTTTTAAGTTAGATGTTACTGTTAATAAGATCCAAAGTGATAAAAATGAGTATTTCTTTTCTCCCCCCTACCCCATTCCTTCTCATTTTGACAGTTAACAGTAGTACACCATTAGATAAAGCAGAGACATTAGACCAGCAGTCCTATCTATTGATTTCAGTGGAATTTACTTGGTTATGTAGGCTACTGAACATCATAGAATACATAGTTTCTATGTGGTCGTATGTTCTATAGTAGAGAAGATCTATCTGTGCAGGATAGCTGCATTAGTTATATAAATATAGCTTGATAAATGCTGGGGTAGAACTATCCACACTATAGGCCCATGTAGGATCTTAGGCAGTGGCCACAGCTGAACATCTCCATTCCTTTCTTCATTTCAAACAGGAGCTGTACCCACACCTACTAATATTGCTCAGTACAAAAATTCTACAGATTTTATGCCTTCTAACTGAATATGAAAAGACCTAGAAGTGAAGCATGCATTTATAATAATTTTTGAATTCTTGCTAAGCGTGGGATTGATAAAACACCCTTGGAAGTTATAAAAAATGAAAAGCACGTTCAAATGTTGGGGAGAATGATGGTTCACATGGCAGAGTGAGGAGAACAAAAGAAGGAATATCAAGAACTCTCCTTTCACCTGACATGGGTTGTGTTTTTTCTTTTTTTTTCATATGTCTGCCATTGTCAATGACAGATGTTTCCAGGCCATCATAACTCAGGGGAAGGATTTCTGTTTTCTCTTGGCCCAGCTCTTCCCCTTTCACACACTTAGTTGCTTTGTTTAAGTACACTTTAAACTTGAAATGAAAGTTGGAACACACACACATTATTGATCATGAAGAAATTCATGATGATAACAGCCTTAAAAATGAAATCCACCACACCTCAATTTTAATATTTGCTCTTTTCAAATACATTGCTATTTGAGAGCCTTTATGAACCATGCTTCATGGTGAGAGCATGTGTTTGCTCTATTTTCTGAGTCCATGTGAGTCAGCTGTAACAGGGAAGTTGTTAACAAGTTTATGGATTAAAAGGTGAGTGAACAGATAGTGAAAACAGACATGCAGAATTACCTATTTTTTAAGTTATTGCTTTTATCATGCATTAGTTTATGCATCCAGTTATTGCAGTACTGGCTAGACGCTGTTCACAGCTCCACACATACAAAACACAACAAAAACAGTGCCTGTGAATGGGAACACATTCTTACACTTTCCTTTCCTTCTTCTTCCCTATAAGAACTTCAAGAAATGACAGTACTCCTTACAATAAAAAAAAAAAAAAAAAAACACCCCACCAATAGCAATTACCTCTCCTTACCATCCATCAATCTGTAATAAAAGCTTTAGATGCTGTTGTTGCAGTGTCTCATTGCATATAACACACAAACCACATTTTCTCTTTTCTGCGTTTGGCCAATGACAGTTGCACCTTTTCCCATGCATGTTTGAGTGATTGTGTTGTTGTTGTTTTTTTTTTTAAAGTGAAAAATGGGGAATAAAAGATATTTAGTGTGCCTAAACCTTGTACAGCCACAGCTACTACAGCAGCCTGTAAGCTGGTGAACACTCTGCACCTGTTTTTAGAAATCTGTGGGGGCTCAATAAAGCTGAACAGGGGCTTTGTAACCAGTAATTTTATGGCATTCACCTTGTGTAAGCAATGCTTCTTTTCCCATCAAACATAAATAGGAAATAGCTATGTGCTAGGGATGCCCTGGATTTCCCTGACACACTCAAACTTTTTGTCCCCATGCTCCCGTCTTTTGGGCTAGCAGGGCTTGCAGTGTCTCTTTGTACCATAGGCGGAATAATGACTTTGTCCATGTACTTGTAGTACTGTATAAATGACCATACCCTGGACAAAGAAGCTTGTACTTTGAGCCACGTTCACATTCTGCTGTTTGACCAGAGCTGTTGAGTTGAAAAAACAAGCCCTGTCAATACAGGGGTGGCATTTTTGGAAAGTCTTTGTAACATTCAAGGAAATGGTTGCACCATCTCTTCTACAATTGAGTTCTCTATATTTTTCTATATGCTTTTTCTGTTTATTTCAATAAATATATTGTGTACCCATGTTAACATCACATTTAAGCTCTGAACATGTTTTTTCCACATCATTAACTTTTTCTGTGCTTGGATGTTGGAGGATGTGCATGGTGCTTTGCCCAAAGCTTTGAGGGCTGAATTAAAACACCAGACATTAGACAGAGCCCAGTAGGCTTGCAGGCCATATACAATCAGGCAAGCATGTGCGTGTGTGAGGAGAGGCCAGCAGTGTGCTGTCACTGCAACGCCAGTGTATAGCTGACCAACGCACAGCTTCTCTTTGCTCAAACCAGGCAAGACTGCTAGGTACAATTTCTCCATGTGCTAAGCACTAAGTAACATACTTCCCTTCACTCTGTGTATATCTTCACCTCACCCTTCCATAAAACATAATGCCATGCTTCTTGAGATGATTCTGGCTGGTATTAAAGACTAAGACAAAGCCCAAATATGCGTACATGTATCCATACTTGGATCTGTATGTTATACAACACATATATGTCAATACATATGTGAACACACACTCATACATGCACACATAAACCAATTCTTGATTTATGAATAATTGTTTAGCCTGGATTGATCATGCATGCAACTAATGAGAAAGTTAGAATCCAATTTTTTCTCTTCTCTTTTGACAGAGGGTAAGAAATATGTAAAAGGTTCAAAAATTTATTTCTCTATCAATTGTCATGTTTCCTGTCACCTACCACTTAGGCCACTTTCCAAACCACTTGCCTTGATGTAATATAATATTTCCAACCATTGGTGCTGACCTTATTGTGGTGTTTAATAGCTCTAAGCAAAAGATTTCCACTGGGCTTCCTACTTATTCCTCCATCTAATTGCCAGAAACCAGTCCTGAGTCTCTGGTCACCAAGAAGAGAAGTAAAGATCACTGATTACCTTAGGTTTTCTACAAACAGGAAGTGCAAAAAGCATACATATACTGTGTTTCTCTGTTTCTTGCTCTTTGTTTATTGATCTATCTTCCTACCTTTACATATAGAGTGATCAGAGCTTATCCTTTAGTTGTTCACAGCTGGCAGTATGGCATTTTGATGTTTGACAGTTAAACTGGACAGACACACAAACCTTAGCGATGCAGGATTATTGTGTATGGTTCATTAGTGTGTTTTATACTTCAAGTACTCACTTCTGAAGCAAGGATATTCAGAAATGACACTGTCTATGATAAATTACATGTACAATTAAACAAGCAGTCTTCTAAAAAAGATAATTTGTGTACACATGTGGAAGTCAAGCATAAATTTCAGAAACTCTCCTGTATGGAGGACCAGCTTTTTTTCACTGTGGTTAATATGAATGCAGTTCATAAATGAAAAAGGAGCGCTGACTTCAAAGTAAAGGCTTAATGTGACCCAATGCAGAAACTGGATGCAGATTATAGCATGTTAATAGCTCAAGTAGCAGAGATTGGAAGAACTCACCAGAATTGTCTTTTGTTTTGGGAATGTGAGATGTGATAACTGCGGTCTAAATAATTGTAATGAAAAACTGCTTAAATTGTTTTGTTTCTTTGCAGGAGAGTGAAATATCCTAAACAATCCAATTTTACATATACTGTATAATAATTCCTGTTATTTTTGTTTAAATAACTACTCTATAAAATGTAACAACAAAGTAATCACAGTCCAAGAAGTCACTCCAGAATAAAGCCTATTAGGTGGTAGTGTGGCTATATTTGTACCACAGCCACTGGACAAACATTGAAGCTGAGATATTTAGCTTAAATGTTGGATTATATAGTGGACATAATTATTTTCACAATAAATTAATATCATCTGCTTTTCATTTGTTGGATTCACTGATATTTCTCTAATGATAAAAATACCATGGTGTGTTTTATTGTGGTATTTCACAGTTCTGCAAAATTATAAAGCCTCAGGTTAACTTGCGCAATGGAAATCTGCTTTTCCTGATGATTGGGTCTTATGCTTTTGTTTTAATCCTCAGTAGCACAGCGTTTTTTTTTATTTTTCATTTTTTTATTATTCACACAGTTGTGTCAGATGTTGCTAATTTGAGATATAGAGAGCATTATTTAATCATTTAGAACATCAAATGCTTGAGTGAATAGATACTGCAGCACAGATATGAAACATCACATCTTTGTCCGACGGCTATAAAGCTTGTTGGCAACTTTGTGACACTGCTGACACAAAAGGCACCTGTCAAAGGCCTTTTGTAAGGTAACATTATAGATACATTCATTACTTTTACTGTGATTTGGTTATTTCTGTACTTTTGTATCTGATATCCCAACAAAGTACAATGAAAGAAAGAAATAAAGGAGGGGAAAAAATGCTAAAATATGATGTTGCTTGGTACAAGAGTCAAAAGACAACATTATGTTGAGAGGTTGTGAAACTGAGGCTAAGCCAGATGTTTCTATTCTGACCTGAACTCATCAAAGGAACCTCAGTGTGCCTCTCACTGAGGTGTGTGCTGTCACCAAAGGTCTGGAGATAAAGCTCACTGCTGATCAGGAGGCATTTGAGTCAGATAAGCAAGACAGATATGGGACCATCAGCTCTTCTGAAGTAAGAAAACAACAAAATATGATAGACGAGAAGGCTTATGACTTATGAGTTCATGCACTGTTCATGCACTCTGGCTTAAAGCACTGTAATAGGTGGCAAAAGAAGAGGAACTGCCTTGAATTACCAACAGCAGATGGTAGATGGGCAGCACAGAATTGTCAGGTTTGCCATTTATAACAAGTGTTGCCATGTCCCTGGTTCAGGGCGGTGTTTGCTATGCTTAGTGTCACGGAGGATGCAGGGTTTCTGCAGGGATTGCTCAGTGTAGGGTGGGGTGGCTGGACCTGACCATGGCCATGGAGGTGAGCTGTGTATGGTAACAAAACAAAGGACGTCTCAACAGAATGTTACACGTATAAAAATATGACTTTCAACTTTGAAAATAAATAAGTTCAGTTTATTAAGAGCTGGTGTCGATGCTGAACAAAATACACATCCTCCAGTAAAGAAACATGTTGGTGAACTATTTTTTTTCTTTTTTTTTTTTGATTTACTAAAATACAAGTTGGACCATTATTTATTTATTTTTAAATGTATCTTTTGTCTCCCTTAATTATATGTCCTTATTACTGCGACCATCATTCTCCTTTAAGCCAAAGACTGAGGTGTGGTTGTTTTCCTAATATTTCTTAGGAGTCTGGCCACATATGCAGTTTTTTTAAGGGAAAATACTTGACAATGAAAAAAAAAAAAGAAAAAATATATTTTTTTCTAATAAAAAAAAATAATTTAAAATGCTAGAGGCTATACATGACTAGTTCTGATTATGTTCATTTATAAATGAAATAGTTTCCAAAATACGTGGAAGCAATATTAAAGGCAGACAAACAAAGATCTGTCTACTTTATTTTCCCATTACGCTTGCCCTTCGTAACTTCTCCATCAGTGGTTCAGCATGTAAGAGGAATAAATGTCACATCACCATTCATGAAGTTTGTCAGGCTTTAAAAAAATAGTTCTGGCCTCGAAGGAGTCAACATTCATCTTCAACTTCTCTGATTGGTGGTATCAGGCTGCTTGTCGATTTGTATTGATTGATCTGATTGGCCATGTGGGTGCTCATGGGCTTGATTTGAATGTTTCTGGGATAGGCATTATCCGGCTCATCTGTAAACCATTTCTTTTCTGCTAAGAAGCAAAATGGGTAGAGACAGAATAAGGAGGGAAAATGAGAATTTTAATTAGAGAAGCACACAAAAACATAAACACCAAAAAAAAGAGGGGGGTAGCAGTCAGTAAAGTTTATAGAGAAAAGGCAATCAATAGAAGGTGAGTTTGACTAATTAAAAGCAATACAGTGCATTAGATTAATACCTCTGAAAATACTCTTTATGGATGGAGCATGACACATTTGCACATTTGATAGAAGTTAAAGAAAACTGGCAGTTTGCTTGTTGTGAGAGCTCTTTTTGTTTTCATGCTCAAGTGAATGCCCTCTGATTCATTTATTGAAAAAAAATGGTACAAATAAAAGGCTAAACTGAGAAGCCAGGGAGAGCAGGTGGGGTAAGGGTTGGGCAGAAAAGAGCATGTGAGTCCTATACAGAGAAGTATCCCAAAAATTGGGGGGACTTCTCTGTCCCATTTCAGCCTGGAGGCATTTGCTCTCATGCAGAATGCCTGGAGGATGTCCCACAGGCCCTGGTGCCGGAGGACATGTATGAGTGTGACGTGGCTACTGAGCAACCTGGCTGTGGGTTTTTGTCCTGGGCATGGGGATGCAACCTACCTGGTGCTGAAGGTGCTAAGGGCTCAATCCTGAACAGATTGGTTGTGATACATGACAGAAAGGCATGGGAAGCAAGGATTCACTTAAAGAAATATTATTAGTGGGGTCACCAGTCCTTTGGTATGTTTGGGCAGAGCCAGTTTCCGTCACTGTGGGAAGAATTTTATGGTGCTGCTCTGGGGTAGGCTGGGAGTAGTGTGGGAAGGAGGCAGGATGCTAAGAGGTTGTAAGACTGCAGCCACTCCCTCGCTGCATAGGATTGCAGCCGCTGTTCTGCATTGCTCATAATGCAGGTGTGGACAAAAGCTTCACAAAATTCACAAAAAAAAAAAAAGAAGAAAAAAAAAAGAAAAGGATTTCCTTAAGCACTTTACAGTGCAAACGCTGGTGTCATTCCTTAATTGTAGGTATGTAGCTTTGCAAGGGCTCTATTTTAGTACTTAGAAACTCATCATCATCACACAATTTATGGTCATCGGGTGCTTGTTCTTTGATACATTGTGAACAGGGTTTCCCTTCAACCACCTCTCTTTCTCTCCTTATCCAGTTTCCAGAGGTGGGTGTGCAGAGCAATGAGCTCAAATGATGTTGGGATGGTATTCTGCAGCTGTGGCATTTTCACTGTTACATGCCATGTTCAATGTGTGCCACATCAGAGTGGCCGTGCTTACATTTATGCAATACTCCTCCCAGTGGGGACGTCAGAATGCTTTGGCAGCTTCACTGTCTGACTACATAATGCAAACTAGCATTTCAGCTTGCCCCTGAAATGCTGCTGTCTCTGGGCTGGAATCAGGGAAAGAGTGGAAGGGGTGCTCCTTTATTTAAAAAAAAAAAAAAAAGAAAGAAAGAAAGAAAGGAAAAAAAAAATTAAAACTAAATCCTCCTCATTCCAAGCTCAGGAGGTGGAGCTTAGAACACAAATTGGAAGACCAGGAAGAGTGAGAGACAACTATCCAGGCACAGATGCGTAAAAATAAGCAGCTAGCTGCTAAGTTAGGGCTCTGAAGAAGTGGATTAACTTCCAGAGTCACTTGACTATTCAGTCACTTTGGTGAATATAAAATGTATAAACTTTTACCTGCTGTGGATTTTAAGCAACTACTTGCAACACTTCAACCCCAGCAGCAAACCCCAAACTCAGGAAAGCTAATCCATTATTTTTACTGACGTATTTGTTATCTGTGCTTATGCATTTATAATAATTAAAAGAATTAAGGAAAGGAGTTGTATCATTAATTAATGGTTGATTACTGAAGTAGAATGACTGTACTGGTGTTCCTGTCTTTATCAAAAATATAATTTTCTTCTTTTGGAAATATCTTACTCATTTTGGATGAAGGTAAATATTTTTCTACCTGCTTAAAGTTGCCTGAGTCTGAGCAACGTTTTTTTTTTTCCCATCTCTCTCTCTCTCTCTTACCTATTATAATTAAGTTCCCTTTGATTTGAACAGATTGGATGATAGGAATTCATAATGTTACATCCTGCACACTGAAGCTAACTGATTAAGTGCTTTAAATTATTCTTCTTGACAGAATGATAAAGTTACAATCTGTTCAGAGATGATCTACAGCTTGCCAGACTCCTATTGCTTCTTTCTACATTCATTTATCTTTTTGTCAAGCAGTTTAAAAAAAAAAAAAAGCCTCAATTCCATAGATCTTTTAAAGTCATCAGAACATCTGAATTATTAATGAGACTTTAAGGGAATGGCTTCTGATGGGGGCTGTTTTAAGAAAGGTTGTAGGAAAAAAATCTAGGAATGCGTACACATCAAAATAATTTCAGCTCCATTTAAAAAACCATTTAGTTCAAGTGTGACACATGAACCATTATGCATTTGTGAAAACCAATTTTATGTGATCTACGATTAAACTAACCTTTCAGAGAGGTGTAAAGTGTGATGGTTATCATGTTTTAAAAGCCTTGCAAGATCACATAAACAATTTCAAACTAACAGTTTTCTAATGGTTTGTGTTTAAAATGATTTTGAGGCAAGTTAAGCACTGTGAACTTTTATCTCTAGCTTTTCTTTTTTTTTAACATATGGTACACAAACTTTCCTTACAAACAAAACTTGCTGCAAGTTAAGGTAATCTCATAGCAAGAAAGGAAAGAACTGCACTGGTGCTGAGGATGAGCTGCAGCGTGCTGCTCAGCAGCAAGTGAAAAGCACTTGCTTTGCCCCTGCTTTCCCTGGAACTGCAACACAAGATAATTATATGTTAATCTTTACAATAAAACTCATGTCCAGGGAGCTGATCTTTAGAAACTGACACCATCAAGTCTCTTCATGCCTTCAGCTGGCAAGTAATAAATACAGAAAATAATTAGTAAATGCAGAAACCTGTAGATTATTTATTTTATTTGACGTCTTTTGCTTTTTAAATCTCTTCTTGCCAGTGCTGAAACCTTAATCCAGGCGTTACCATCTCCAGCATCAATGCTTGGACCCAGCTTTACACTTCCTGTAAAGTGTACACTGTTCTTTTTCTACTGTTGAAATCATCTTTGATCATATAATGACGAAACTCCTGTGGAAGTCCATTAGCCACTATACTTACCTTTGAAATGGGAGGAGTGACTCTCCCCATCTTTACTTCTGGCGAATTCTGCTCCGACTTACTAAATACCCTTCTTGAATCCCTAACACACTTTTAAGTCTTTTTTTGTTATGCTTACAGTCTGCCAAAGTCTTAGCACAGATCTTTGCACATCTTAAAACAAAAACACCTTTTCCTTAAAAGTCTAGATTTTTTTTTTAAATCAAGACTTCAGTTACTGATTTATCCACCAGAATGTGGGTAGTCCTCTGTTGTGTCCTGTCTGTTCCTCTCCTTTTTGGCACGTGCATACTGAACCTTACCATATGTATTTCTATGTTACAGTGTGAACAAGCCTAGTTTTCAAATTTTTTTTTATAAGAGCTCTTCAAGAGAGTTACAGATCCTCCTACACTGTTTGATGGATTTCCTTTTGACATCATCACTTGAGAGATGTTGGAATGGCTAAGTAACTTCAAAAGTATCACAAAGCGGATAACAATTACCATCCTCTCAGACATACATTTGTATTTGTAATGGGTTATCAGCACCCAAATCTATTAATGGAGGTCTTAAGGGCTTCATGCTTGCATCACAGATAAATAAATAAATACTAATAGCTTGTGTAAGACCTCCTTGCAGCATAAAAACATATCAATAATTACAAATGAAATGATTGAAATGCAGATTACTTCAACTTGTATAACACTCTCACAGTTCTCTCAAACAGATTTTTTTTTGCCCTGGTTCCTTAAAAGTTCTGGCCTGAGTAACCACATTTGAATAAATGTCACTGTGAAACACCTTCTCAATAGAGTAGAGGCAAAGAAAGTACCAGCTAAACATGACACTAAGTTTTACTGAGTCTGTATTCTCACCATAATCCCAGGTTACCTTACAGTTGTTTAAAAAAGGATATTTTTTTTTTGGTTTGTGACACCAGTTTCAAATAAGGCTGACAGGTATGTGCTTGGGTAGTCCCACAAATAAGCCCCGTGGTTAAAACTAAGCTGAAAACTCTCCCATGAAATTTCTTCCTGTATTAGAAAAATAAAATCAAAGTTTCTCCACCTACTTTGAAGTTCTTGTTTGGCAGATGAATATTTTACATCAGGTAGGTAGGAAGTAATTTGCAGGAACAGAGAAGGAATAAATTATTCTTACTCTCTGTCAGGGCCTTTAGTTTAGTCCAAGGCAACTAAAGTTTTGGGACAAAAATACTATTCTGGACTTGCTCTTGTTGATTTTTCTGTTTTTAAAGTAACAAAACAAATTCTACTTTTGACAATGAAAAATGCCTGACTCTGCCAGTGGGAACCCATGCCAAACAGCCTGGAGGTGTGCCAGATCTTCTACATTTAATGACCAACCTTCCAATTTCATCAGTATATCCATGTCAGAACATCTTCATCTTTTCAATAAACAACTGTCTGGTCTGTATGACTATACTTAATGGTGAAAATTGCACATGGAATAACTGAAAGTAAGAACTCATTCTGCAGACTTAAGATCAGAAGACAGAAGAAAATTAAATTTCAGAATGATCTAAAGGATTTAGATTTGCACCCATATTAGGCATTCTTCTTCTGTTGCTCACAAAGTAGACAAATTGTTTCTCTAATGTAGACTGTATGTTTCCTATTTGAGCTGCACATTTATACAAATACTATTTTTTTAATAAAATCATTATTATTTAGTAGGTGACAAGTGGCTTCATATTAACACCCTTCCTTCCTCTACCAAATGGAAAACAGATAAAATGTTAATGGGAAAGCATTTTGGTGTCAAAGCCATTAACATTCTTCCAAAATGCGTAACTGCTTTCCACTATCTTCAGTCAATATTGCCAACATAAAAAGATGCTCATGAACATATATGAGGGATGGGAGAGAAGAGAGGGTAGGAAAGGAGCTGGAATGAGGAATGAGAAATTAATGTCTGCACCAGGATAGCCATCTTCACTGAGTGGGAACCCGGGTGTTTATAAGAGGACACGTGCAATTAGAAAGGCAAGCTGATGAGAGGATAAAAAATAAAACAGAGTTGAGCAACAGCAGCAGCAGCAGCAGCCAGTTTTACTTCTGGTTTGGAGGGAAAAAAAAGGCAAAAAAAAAAACAACAACCAAACAACCAAACAAACAAACCAATAACTGAATAAAGTTTTTAACTACTTTTTTGTTTAATTCCACAAGTTTTCACAAGGACAAAGTTATAGAAGGAAACCCACAGCAGTTGCTAGGTCATGCAGAACCATTAATTGTCATACCTTGGCCCATTCTATTCATCCTTGTTGCACTTTAGAAAAAGAAGTAAGCTATGTAAGTTTTACAATGCTTTTAAACTGTCATATTTCCTGTTGAGCACTTTAACTGGCACATCCTTGTAGAAATAAATATTCTCAGGGCAAAACATGGTAACTTTCTTTGCAAAAAGAAAAACATGAATTTATCTTTATGATCAAAAGCAACTGTAATATATTCATTTGCAGGGGAGCAACCAAAATTTGCAACATATTTCACTGACAGGACTTACAGCTGCATTTGAATGCACACAAACATATGTACTGTATTCCAATTGTTATGCTTAACACTACGCAGTGGCTCTCTGCAGCCCACTTTTATGGTTACAGGTTTTGTCAGTAAAAGTGCTTGGCTTCATTGTCAATTCACACAGCAAGCAAATCTTCAAAATTATCATGCTTGGGGAAGGGAAAGGTAAAAAACAGCACTAACCATAAAAGCACCTTGTCTGGGTTGGCAGATACAATGCTAATCACTCCCATGTCCAAGTATTTCTTTTTCTCCTTGCATGCTTTCTTGCTGGGTAGACAGTGAAGGTGGCACGAGTTTCTAGCCTTCCTACCCATCACCCAGGGAACCTCTTCACACAACCTAGAACTATTTCTAGATTTCAGAAGGTTGGCATTTGAAATTTAAAAATAAGCCTCAAGTATCATTTTTTGGCTCCCTAGGATAGGTTCCTTTCCTCTACTTTACGTAACTCCCTGCAACAATCTCTGTTTGGCTGGGTGAGTCATCAGTGAGAATACACAAATGCCTAGAACATGATGTCTCAGTAGAGTAGATGTTTCCACCCCAGTTCTCTTGTTCTGCTCATTCATTAGCCATTTTGGCACAGCACCTTTTCTTCCCAAATGGGAAGGAAGCTCACTGATCTTAAAGGCACTCAGTTTTGTCCTCCCATGTATTCCTGCTTTCCGTGTACTGGCATACACCTGCTGAAAAGAACTGGCTAAAACATGGCTCAGGATTTCTGGAGGATCTTCGCATATTAGGACTCTCATTGGAAGATTTATACCACCACTCTAACTTTGAAAAGTTAAACTACCATCTGGGGAAAGGAATAAAGTCCCTCAGGAACTGATACTTAAGCATAGAAAAATGCTTGCTCTTTTCTGAACATTATTTATTCTGTACATAAGGTGACTAATTCACCTTTTAAAGACGTAAAAGTCCCAGCAAGGCAATTTTTAATGACTTATACCCAATATTTATGATACATATGGCTTTTTATCCCAAATGTCAAAAGTGAAAGAAAATATAGCTATTCATGTGGCAGTATAAATAGACAGAATAATAATTTAATATGCAATTAGACTCTTTCTAAACTTAAATTAAACCACTGGAGTTTTACAACTCCATGCCCAGACAATGTCAGTGTTAAAGGGAAAAAAAACGTTATCTCCAAAATGCTAGTATTTTAGATAAAGTCTTTGAAGAAGCAGAAAAGTCCCTGATGTTGCTTTGGTATACAGCAGGTGCTTAACAATAATCTATACAAACAGCGCAAGCCCTATACAGTTTAAGCTTAGAGAATGAAAAAGCCATAGGTGTGTTGTTGTTTTTGTGGGCTTTTTTTCTTTTTTTTTAGCAATGCGTTAATTTTATAAGCTTCAAATAAATGTAGCAACTCCTGTAAATACAATTATAAAAACCTACTGCAACATACATCAACACGTCTGCACTAAATGACTTTCTTTGTGTAACTCTAACATCAAAAACAAGTGTTCATGTTAAATATACTCTGTTTTCTGATATGTAGTTAACCGCAGTGAGTTATTTATGTTTTCAGTGTGCCTATTGGTTTTGGATTTTTTTTCTCCCCTAGTATCATAAATAACTTTTGGTCCGTCTGCTTTGTTGCTGTTGTGCTTAAGGGTTTTATGGTGGTGAAATAAAAATGACAATCACATGCACACTGTCATACATATGCAAAATATGTGTACAAAAAGGGAGAGCTCCATGGGAAAACAGGGAACATTACTGTTGGAAACATTAACTGGGGAGAATGGGTGGTGAATGCAAGTTTCACACACAGTGGGATCAGATACACACATCAAAGTCTATCTTCCTGCACATACTTCTGTTTTTCCCGGGAATCCCTGGTCTTGGTGCGGTTCGGTCGGTTTGCTGTTGATGGGATGGAGTGAACTGATGAGCTCTTCTTGCTGGAAGAATAGGAGGAATGGGAGGAATGAGAAAGACTGGCCCGGGACTGGCCAGCGTTGTGGTCAAATTGCATCAAACAGAAGATCAAGTCTGTCGGCACGAGCTCAAACTCATATGGTGGGTTTGTGATAACATAACTGCAAAGAAAGAAAGAGGGAAGTATGTTTAGATTTCAACCAAAATTTTCTTTTAGGGATGTTATCTCATGAACATTTTTTAAAGATTTCTGTTTCTTGAATGTGTACGTGATTTTAGTTCACATAATACCACTTTTTTTTTCAGTGTCATCTTATGTCAGATATCACTCTGAAAGTTTGCTGAGTGGAACAGATATTGACTGAGTAGGATGTTCTCCAAGGAAACCACATCATGATTTTTCAGAGAACATAGCATACAGCTTACCCTCCTTTCTCTAGCTGCATTGGAATGCAGTGACTCTAGTAAACAGATTCACGTATTGACAAAAAAACAATACGCCTACCAGCAATGGCACTTAAAGCTGGATTTTAAGTGCAATAATATTGAAGTATATACTTACTCTATGTTTATTTAAATAATGTCAACTGAGTGAGGAATATAATTATTTGTTTGTATTACCACTATAAATAACACAACTTAAGGAAAATGTATAAGTTATTTTTTTTTTTTTCATTTCACCTGCGGATTCTTGACCTCAAAGGGCATTAATAAAGAGAAATCCAAGGATCCAGTATTGATAAATATACATATACAGGCCTGAAATAGAAACTTTATCAATCTCAATGATCCCCCACCTGCAACCAAACCTCTTTCAAAGATAGGAAAGGCTTTTAGGTCCTACTGCTAAAATCTTTCATGTCTGTAAAAAGCATTGTACGTGATAAGGTAATAGGAACTTTCTTTATAAGGAAGAAATGAGTAAGTATCCTGAAACACACAAGTTCTTTTGAAATTAAATGCTGGCAAGATATCTGGCTTAACTGCCTCAGGGACTGCAGTCACTTATTAATTCACCTAATAATCCCAAATAAAGCAAGTACAGAGTAAATCTAAACTGAAAATCATTTTTCTACCCAAATTGTTATGGATGAAACCACTTCAGTGGGCTGCAGTGTTGCTTATTGCTTATTGCCATGTCCAGCCAATAATTATGCTTTTTGAAAAGAATGAAACAGTAATGGATGGCATATTTATGATGGTTCTGATATGGGTTTATGTGTGTATTTCTAGTGGATGCACATTTCAAGTAAGCCGCTAAATACCCTTTGGGTTGCAAAGATCAAAATGTATCCATTCTGTTTAAAGCACTGAGTTCAGCCTCAGTTTTACTGAAGTTAAAATGCTGCCTACCAACAGAGGAATCTCCATTTACAGGAGGAAATGATGATTAGATAAAACCTATGTCTTTAATTTAGCTGAAGAGTTATCACAAGTACTCAAAGAGTTAGCTCTTGTTGAAAAACTATATAAAAAATGGAGAAATCTACTTTTTTAGATTTCTTAGAGGCATTAGGATATCCTCATCCAGAAGTCTGAAGAACAGCGAGGGAGATGTTCTAAGACCAGACTTACCGTTTAGTGCACTGGCTGGGAGTACTTAGATGAGCATCCCTTAATCGATAAATTCCAAAGCAAAGCATATTATATGTTTTCAGTGCTTTACAAAATAGATCTCCATAACAGCCTCCATCCTAGGAAAGAAAAAAAAAAAAGAAAGAAAGAAAGAAAAAAGAAAAGAAAAGAAAAGAAAAGAAAAGAAAAGAAAAGAAAAGAAAAGAAAAGAAAAGAAAANAGAAAAGAAAAGAAAAGAAAAGAAAAGAAAAGAAAAGAAAAGAAAAGAAAAGAAAAGAAAAGAAAAGAAAAGAAAAGAAAAGAAAAGAAAAGAAAGGAAAAGAAAAGAAAAATAATAACTGTTTTTTTTCTCTTTTATCATTTAACACAATGACAGGGAAGTGGATTTTCAGTAGGACCTTGTACCAAAAGGACAATGTATAGACAGCCTGTTTTTGTCACAAATGAGAATCTTTTATCAAAGCAAATGAATAAACTAAATGTTTTACTTCAAGTACGTAATTACTTAAAGTGATCATTATTTTGGAAAGCGTAGGTCCATGCAAAGTCGCTAAACTGGAAAGAGTTAATGATCTGTTTTAAGGTGGAAATGTAAATTTTGGTATCAAAGACTGCATAATTCTATAAATTACATTAATCACAGTTTAAAAATTGTTAGCATTTTTGACCCTTTTAGGCAGCAGCCATATTGTCATCTTGATAAATAAATTTACTGAGGAGCACAACCGAAATAAGGGATCTGAAGAGTTAAATAATTGCATATCTCCAACTTTAAAATAATGATATGTATGCCTATTTCATAAGCAATATAAAATAATTGCCTTGAGTAGCAGAAACATTAATTTATATTTGATAATTTGTATATCTAAAATTTTGATTTTTAAGTAACAACGAGTGTTTAATACACTCAGTGTTCGTTCATACAATGCAGTTGAGGCTCTGGGAAAGCAGCAGTTGAAGGACTGGTATTGTTCATTTTATTTGTGAAAATGTTATCCTGAGTGCCCATATGTTTTGATGAGCTATTAGTCTCAACCATGAATGGACTTTTACAGGTATTGACACGCTTTTTACTTCTATCTGTGTGCTCTCATTGGCTTTAATTCTTAATCTGGTGTTTCTCAAGAAGAGTACAAAATTTGGCCCAGAAAACATTTTTAAATACTACTTTATCCAAGCACACCATTTTAAAAAATTGTTCTTCTTTTAAATTTTAATTTTACCCTTAGCATAACTGAGTGAGTGTCAGAAAATTAGGATTTCACAGGTATTCTAGTTCATCCAGAAGAAAACAAAAAACAAACATTATAGTTTCGTTTCCAAGACAATACGTGTATTAGAAGAAACTGAATCTCTATGCAAAGATTAAATAAACTCATCAAAACCCAAAAAGAGTGTAGATATTTAATATATAAAGTGGATTATTATTAGGATGATTATTTTCCCGAAGTCAGCTCATCCATATCTTTACGTGAGTAAGAAGAGCCATAGGACTTTTCACTCTGCTTGAAATACTCAGGAAAGTAAACTAGTTAGTCATATAACTTCTTAAAAAGCATAAGCGCAAATCTGGCACGCCATGTATTAAAATGTCAAACTGTCCAAAAGCTTTATTATTTGAAACAAAATAATAGAAAGCATGCACTAAGATAGATTTTTAATTCAGGCTTAAAGAAAATAAATAGACTTCATACCAGTTTTGATCCTACATCTCTCTCATGATCTTACCCCTAGGTCTGCAAATGGCCCATCATACAAAGCCAACTGAGCAACTCGACACCTGTCCCTGTTTGCAAGTGTCTGGGGCGTGCTGTAACCTCCTCTCAACGCATTTTCCTCAGCAATCAGTGCTTCCAGCTCTGGTGTGGCTCCTCCTGTAACCAGTGTCCGTATCAGTGTGAGGATATTGTCATTGAAGTATGTCTGCAGAGATAAAAGAAAGCTCTTTAAGCAAACACCATTAAAGTCACAACTGAAGACATCCAAATTACAACTTTTCTGGGTTTCTGCTGTTTAAAGTTCTTGGCTGTCTCTTCAAATAATTTTATATAGAAAGTGAAAAGACAGCAGCCTCCAATTACTCTATTTTCTTCTATCCCATTAGGCTTCTATACTAGATCCTTCCTTTTAAACACCAATTCTGGTTGATTTTTATTAAAGTACAAAAATTTGAATGATTTATGTTCCCTATAATTGGCGTTAGTAGTGATGCAATGACTGTTTTCCTTCTCATTGCCTTCATGTCTAATAATGGGCTTTAGGACATGTAATTGTAAAATTCAGACCACATTTAAAGCTTACATAGGCTAGATTGCCTTTTTACTCTTGTCACCAATTCGTTGGGGATCTGCCTTTGTGCTGCAAATGTCATTACTTATTACTGTGGCTGGACTCTAGCAGTCTAACCAAGGTATTGTACTAAACATCTTATTACGAGACTTGACAGTGTTCAGACATAAGCATGTATCAATTAAACATCTTGAGTTCATTCCAGATAAATGTATGATGAGTTTGGGATCCTGGTGGTCCTTTTAAAAAACTCTAGGGTATAGGGTAAGTGTGGTTTATTAGGGAAGATTTACTCCACACTGACATTTTGCCAGCATCTGTAGCATTGCTGGTCCGTCAGGCAAACAACGAGCATTTTAAATATTAATTTAATGCCAGATGAATGACTTTTAAGTTCACTTAAAAGTATACTAGTATAGTTCAGAGATACCCAGTTAAGTATCTGCAGTGCAATGTACTGGGCAAAAAATAATGATCACCAGAAAAAAAAGACACCATCATTTACAATGACACCAATGTCTGGGTTTTCAGAAGCTTTGCAAGTGCAGGGAACATATGAAAAGAAAATGAGCTAGCTGTAGTAAACACAGAATTCACATTACTAGATTTATGATTTTTGTTGAAATTAGGACTTGGACCAAGTGTAATTCAACAACATGAAAATGAATACTGCGTTTTCAAACAATGCTTGTGCAAAGATCTCAATAATAATTTTCATTGAAATTCATTGCTTTTCCCATATAATGCAATTATTTGTAATACACAGGTAAACTGAGGTACAGGTTGAAATGTTTTATTCTGAGATCAAAACACAGCACTGGCTCCCTATCCATGTTGCTTTGATATTCTTTCTTTGCATAATGAAACCTCAGTTTTATTGTTTATTTGAGCTGACAGATAAAACAGGAGAAAATGAATGCTATGTGGCAACATTTTTCAATGTTACATTGAAGTTTCATAACTTCAAGCATCTCTGCTTATTTACATAGGCATATATGCCATTCACCTGTTGACAAAATTAAAATGAGAGGAAAATACTATTATTGTCATGCAAGCCCTAAAGCAAATATTTGCATCACATCAGCTCCCACATATTTTAAATTAAACTGGGTAAGGCACTACATGTTTTTAAATACAAAGCATACTGTGATGGTAGTCTTATATTAGCAGGAGGAATTACTCTAAAACAACAGCTAATCTCAAACCAGCTCATACATATGTGAATGAAATATGTAATAATTCAAGGGTAATACAAACCTTTCTTAGCAAAAAGAAAAATCATTGTGACTCCTTGCAGGAATGAAAGTCTGGAATGATTATATGATGTTTAATGGGAACTGCAGTGGTGACAGGTAAGACAATCAGGCATTATTGTTTATTCTTCAGTTAATTACTTCGTACTTGATTTCATGGAGGTGAGGATCAGAACTGCCTTCTTTTGGCAACTATTCCCACTTGCTATACTTTTCCAACATGGAAATGCTCAGAATCAAAAAATCTGCATTGTTTGGTCTCTTTTCTTGGCCTTGCTAGTGTATACTATTTAGCAGACAGAATTAAAATAATTAGCATAATTCCTTAGCTCCTGAAGTTAATCAGCAATGTTCCTTGACACCAGTTTCAAGGATATAAAGACAAATACTGACAGATCCAGAGGATGGGCAGATTGCATGATAGAAACTGGAAAAGCCCTTTCAGTAGAAACATGCTTCTGCATATTCTATATGGCACTTAAATCATACATATTCACAGAATTAGTTTATTCAAAAATACTATTCTTAGTTGTACTGCTATGAATCAAGATAGTACATGGAGAAAAAGTAATACACGGTTCCACAGGTAGATTTTTTTCAAGTTTGGTTTATAGGCTTATTACAATGTGGCCAAGTCTGACAAGTAATGTTCAGCTACTCCAAAAGTGATGTTGATCTGTGTAAAATAACATTCTCATAGACTGGTGACTTGCAGTGATTGGCAAAACATGCAAAAGTCTGAAGATGTACAAATGATTTTATTGCTCTTTAAGGAGGTAGGTATAATTAGGACAAACTTTCCTGGTTTACAGCTCATTCTCTCTTTATTCTGTAATGCAAATCACAGCTTCTACAGCCAGAATCCAAGATTTAAACACATATAACCTTAGATCATATGCATTTTGTACTGTGCAAGTGCACAACTACCCTCAGTTGCAGCTCACTATAGAACGATCTACTAAGAAATTATACTGGGGCCATATTGCTCATTGTACAGTAGATCTCATATTAAACTGAGAAATGAAAGCCAAATGTAAATTGATGTATCAACTCAGGAACCTGTCAAAAACTCATTAATAGGAATAAAAATAAAATAAAATAAAATAAAATAAAATAAAATAAAATAAAATAAAATATAAAGTTAAATAAAGTAAGAGAAAACAAAATTAACCTCCCCAAAACCCAGATCAAGTAAGACAAAATGGGTCCAATTCTGACTTATGTATGAACCAGGAGTAACTCTGGTAGCCATAAACTGCAATGAAACCGGTGGAAATGGGAAAAGAATCCAGCCTACTGTCAGTGTAACAGAATGCTGCCATGCGACAAAGGCCTCCCACTGCTAGACAAATGTTAAGGCAAAGCTAAGACACTTATTTGCAAAGAAGGCAACATTTCTCTTGGAACAATGGCTCAATTTCGGTTTCACGCCATGACTGATATGGATGTTACCATTTAATCAGATGGATGAGTGCAGCCAAATGACCGTTCTCTTCAATTGCTATCAATGAGTGCAAAGACTCCAGCTTTCAGGATGGACAGTGCTGGTGTTGCAGCTGACAAGAAAATGCCCAGCTGCAATCAAGCAAGGATGGGTGGAAAGGAAGTGGTAGCTTGGCATCTTTTACTAAATAAGGTTGCTTCCTCCCATACTTTGACTTAGCACTCCTCAGGAAAAACCCATCCACCTGTGCTTTTAATTGTCACAAAAATCATACTCCTTTTACTACGTCTTGCTGGTTTGGAAGAGGGCAACACTGATCATGTTGGTCTTTCCAATCCAAATCACTCCTATGATTCTATGATTTCTACGATTCTAACACTGAAAAGCTGAACTAGCTGATATCCATTTCCTTTGGAATAATAATACACTGAAATTAATTTGAGAGTGATCTCCTACTTGCTCTGTGGGAGGGTACATGGCCTGGATATGCCAGTACTTGTAAGGAAGCACTCTACTGAATGACTTTGGAAAGGTGCTGCTGTAAAAGTATAACACAACATTCTTCAGTTATGGCAGTGAATTCCTTTTCTTGGCTGTTAAATCATAGCTGAAAATATATTTGTTTGCTACAGCCATTAACTGTACCCCATAATGAACATCTGTGTAGTGTCACTGTAATCAGCATCCACAATGAGAATACAACATGGTACAGGCTAAATAAAGAAAAGAGGAAATACATCATAGACACTAAAAGTGAGTAAATAGCAAGGAAATCCTGGCACAGATATCTGAGCTAGCACTGCCACCTAGCCTATGCACCTGAATTGTAGAGTAGCTCTTTCCAGTGTTTTGGGGATGCTTTCCTTTTCATTCAATTATTTTTTAAAGTATAATTATCAGAGTGCTTATGTTTTGCAGCTGAGGCTGTCAAGCCTCTTAAACTAATTGGTCCTTTACAGAAAATTTAACTGAAAATTAGCACATCTTTTAATAACATTGCTTTAAATTTAATGGCATTTTGCTTTTCATTTATAATTACTCTAAAATTGTCATTTTCCAAGTCATATCTGCCATTTTTTATGTTTTTATGGCAGTGTGATTTTTTTAAAATGAGTTTTTTAACATCTTTTTCAAATAAATTTTTTAACTTCTTTTCCTTTTCCAGTTGGAGGAATTCTGATAAGTAGATAATGTATATCCAAACACGAAGATTGACTAAGCTAACATCACGGACTTCTGCTAAGAACAAACCAGTCTTTGAGACAGAATAAAGAGCAGGAAAGTAACAACAGGGTTTTAGTGTCTGAAAATGTATTGATTCCCAAAATATTGTCCAAATTTTAAAGAAGTTTGGGGCACTTTGAGGTAAAAGATGCTGCTTGCTGACTTGCACAAAAGTCTTGTGTTTCAAAATGTCCATGTCATAGATTAAAACAGATTCTTTTCTCCATAATGAGACTATGAGAAACTCTTGAGGAAGGGAGAATTCTTGAATACGGGATACACAGAAAAGTAGCTTTAAACTGTTATTCTCTTTCACTGTGATGCTTTTGTTTATACAGAGAAATAGGATTTTGTATTATAAAAGAAAAGCAAGACTCAAGATACTAGCACAAGGAAATAAATTCTGTGATACCAACTGTGAAACTGTAGTCTGGTTCTGGAGATCCTTGCCTCTAGGGACATTACTCTGGCACTACCTGGTAGTTGTGGCAGGGATGCCAATTCTCTGGAGTTTCTATGCTTCTCCTTGCTTCAGGACCAAAAGGAGACATGGGCAAACTTTGGCTCTCGAGCCAACTTTGCAAACATTTGAAGGTACTGTGTTTATAAAACTGGTTTGCTCATATGCAAAGGATTAACTGGACTAACTGTCTCAACATCACCCAGAAAAAGTTCTCCTCTCCAAAAAAACATGTTTCTCTTAAGCTATTCTATCTCTATTCTACCTTTTCTATACATTGTCTAAAAGATGCTTACTATCTCATGATTTTCAATTGAGTTCCATTTGGCGATGAGAGCGTACTTTGCTTTTCAGGAGTGGCCTCACCCCGAGACTAACAGACAATATCTATTATTTCCCTGGGTTTGCATGTGTTATGACATAACAAATATTCATATATCATTCAAGTCACTGATGGCAGTAGATGCCTCTTCAAAGACATAATAATGCTTTACTGGCATGATTTAACAATAGTCACTGTTCACTTAAAACATGAACCATGCGTGCAGTCTTCACACGGAGCACACTCGTGCACTTTGGCTGAAGCCTAGGGTGACCTCTGTTACCAAGTAAAAAGGATAGTGCAGTTTTTGAGCTCATTATTATCTTCTGATCAATGATCTTCAAACTACAACACTGTGAAACACAGGCTTTGGAATATACTGCTTTTTGCTGCAGACGACAAACTGTAGATAGCCTGTAGGCAGTCTTTTGAAAAGAGAACTTTGTTAAGCCTTTTACCTTTGAAATACGAAAATAACATGATTTCAAATTTGAAGTGTCTAATAATGTCGTTTTATAGGAAATAACACTACACTAGCAGAAGGTAGTAACTTCCAGTATTTGATTTGAATCAGAAAGTGACCGTACTTTCTGAGATTTGTTAATCCACTATTCCTATATTAATAAACTTATATAAAAAACAGGAATAATGCAACACTGTTTAAAACAAATTAATATTCAATAACTCAATAATTTAACCAAAGTAGTATATTTAGCAATGTGACTTGTGGATACAACTCTGCTTAAAATGTTCATATAAAAGGATTACTGTACAATACATATTTTGTCTCTCTTTTTGTACACATAAACTTCCATATGTAACATTTAAATTGTCTGGAAGTCAGAAAGAATACTGCATGCATGGGCATTATTCCACTGTCTAATCTCACTCTATTTTCTAATCTTTCTTACAGCTGTTTTACTACAGAACTCCACCACTGTAAAAAGCGATTCATTCTTAATGGAGCAATCCTTCTGTTGTGCATTTCTATTTTAGCCCATATGAGGAATTTGCATTCCTGAAATAACAACAGAGATCGTAAGTTGGAACTTTGCTATAAAAATTAAGTAACAATAAATTTGAATCACTAAGTAAGTGGATTGAATACTGAACTATTTTCTTCTCTCAAAACCAGCTGGAAAAGAACAGCACAAGGTGAATTCATTACAGTACAGAATTCCTGTGCAACTAATAGGATGAAAAAGTAACTATAGATCTCACAATTTCAGATTTTGGTTTTACTTTGCCAGTACTGGGTTGAAATTAGGCAGAATAAATAGATGCTGGTTCCTAAAAATAAGCATACTCTAGAAAGCAAACAAACAAACAACAACAACAACAACAAACAATGAGATAATACAATGCAAGTAGATTAGTTTGAGTGAGAAACACTCTTTTCCTTGGAGGACCACTAAAAGGAATGTACATCCTTTCCATGAGAATACGGATAGTAAAGGGAAATCATCTCACACATCTTACACCTTCTGAAGGGTCAGGAATAAAGGTACATTTCCAAGTGTTTACTAGACCTTTCAGGAGCAAAACATGCACTGCCACTGGTATGCAAAGTGTCGAAAGATAGGATGATGGGCTACTCTAATTGACTGAATCCTTAACTTATCTGCTTTTCTAAGTTGGAATTTTCTACTCTTGTTATCACATTTACTTTTCTGGCTTCAGGCTGCACTCTCTGTGACATATATGACCACTTAGATGCGAAAATGCTTGAAAAAAAAGTCTGTTGAAGAAAGAAATATCAGAAATGGAGGGACATGTTGCCAAAAACTAAAAGTGGATGAAAGTCAGCAATAACTAAAAATATTGTGAGGATTATGTGATGAGGTCTGAGGACAAATTCTAAACAGTAATGTTCTATATTTTTCTTATTGAATCTCTGTTATCTAGATCATGTATTTTTGCCCAGGAAAGCAACGGCATCCACAACATTTTGCTCCTTTTTGTGGGAATGCCAGTCATGACCAGAAGAATTAATACAACTCCGGAAGTGGCCTTCAGAAAGATTCATCCAGGGACATTGCTTCAGATAATAATGTGAGTAGGTAAACAGTACTCAGTATAACAATTTGGAAATCTTCATGTTAAATTACTCCCATTTACAAGGAGAAAATGATAAATATTTTATTCATAGAGATTTTAATTAGAGAAGGTACAAAGTTTAGGTGTGTTTGCTTAAGATTTCTGAATTTGTCAAGTCTGCAAAACATGGCCAATAACCTTCAAAAATGTATTTTCCGAGTTTATTGCAAACTCTTAGGCTGTATTAGAATAAAATTTTATCAGTGTAGACTGATACTGTTCAGCTGTGGATAGAACATATAAGGAATATAGCAGAGAATATAAGTATGAAATATAGCTATATAAATATGAAATATGAATGAAATATCAAATAACAAAGATCACTGTGAATTCTTCTTAAAAGCAAAAAACTTCATTCTGAATTTAGGTGAAGGTCAGACTTGGCTCTTTCTAAGAAATCGGTCTGCTCATTTCTAATATTATGTGACGTTTACAACAGATGATTTCTGGCACCATGGAACTGATTATTCCAGGGAGAGCTCAGAAAGCCTATACTCAGATTTTAAAAAGAATATGTCCTTGTTACTTCTAACAGAGCTTAAGGTTCCTCAGAAGTGTAGCCTACAGAGCAAAACTGTTCTTAAAAAAGCCAATATGAAACAAAGGAGGATGAAAAGGACTGTGACTGAGATGTTTGCTTTGAAACTGTACTATGGCTGCAAACCAAAACCCTAATGTAGGCATAACCAAATGATACCATTTGTAGTTTCCAGCCTGCACTTATGGCTTGATTCATATAACAACTCATATGCAAAAGAGATTACAACCTCTCTTCACATAAGTAGCGTCCACTTGATGTGTACAATGGCTTTTGTATTTAGTATGGTTCTATCAGTGTCCTTCACCACTCAGAGTACTGCTGATAGCTACAGGAAATTAAAAGCTTAAAATATGGTTGATGCTGTCTGATATGCACAGTGAACATAGACTGACACACTGAATTTGGGTTTCAGGAGGGAGATACAACATTTTTGGAAACTATTACGCCTTAAGCTGGACAAGAAACTCTGCTTATAAAAACTGTGGGTTCATGGTGGTCCTAGATATCTCCCTTGTTTTGGATCCAGGTCTCTCCTAGTAAATGTTCTGGAATTCTCTTGACATTTAAGAGAAAACTATATTCTCCTGCCTACCTGCACTAAGAAGAATTACATTTTTATACTCTTTCCCCGTAAGTCTGATGGAAAGAAAAAGGTTTTGTTTGCTTACTGCGCTCATGAGAGAGTCCAGCACACTGACAGCAAACGCTGTTCCACATGCAAAGGGCTGCGTGAGGTACAGTTCTGTGTCTGGGTCATCATCATCATCTTGGTCCAAGAACTGAACATTTGAATCATTTACTGAAAACAATAATCATAATAATACAATTATAAAGTGCCTTTTGGTCACCGGCATATGACCTTACATATTACACAGTCAGAAAGAAAAAGAAACAGCTTATGTCTGGAAACACAGACTTGTGCCTTTGACGTCACTGAAAATGAAATCAAGATGGATGTGAAAATGTGCATTTACATAAAAATCTTTTGATCGGTATCTTGCTCATGAGAGGTGACTCTTGCTCTTGAAAGATGACTATCCCTTTGCTATAAAAGTGGCTTTGTGACACCACCTGCTTGCCCTCAAAAGGTATCCACAGAGCTCTTCTACATATTGAGACAATCCTGGTATTATTCAGGTGCATTGGCTAAGGTTGTATGCATGTACAGTGAAATGTTGTCACAAGAAACCAAGTCAAAACCTCTTTCTAAAATAGAGGCTGCCCATAAAACTCTGATTTAGCCCACAGGCATCTGTTAAATGTGCTGCTGTGATTCTTACTGGAGTGGTGTTAATGCACTTACAGCTCAAAAGAGGATAAACTATCCCTTTAACATGCATTTATCTGAATGAATGAACAATATTCCAGCTATTCTCTTGCAGCACTGCCTTTTGCTCAAATATTTGTCTTTATAACCTCACTTCCACAAATTCTATATTAGCCAGTGTGAAAAAGGGTCTATATCAAATTGCTTTAAAGAAAAGTAATATTTGCCGTTTAGATTTACTTTCTCTGGCATTTTATTGTCACAGCTAAGCTCTCTGCCTCTACCTCATGCCACTAAAAATAGTTGTTTCCTTGAGATCAACATATCAAGTGGATCATATTTCATTACGTATTTAATTTCCATATTAGCTCTTCTCAGACATGAAAGCATAGACTGCTTAGCAATGTCACTGAAATAATATTGTCATGGTTTTGTGATTTTCGGTTATTGGTATTCCACATCATAACATCATGTAGTGAATGTACCTGGTTCTCAGAAGAGAAGGACTACTACATTCCCCAGGGTACTTTTCTCCTCTGTTACCATTTCCGGCCAGAGGAAAAAGATAAAAACTCGCAGGTCACGAGACCTCATCCCTTTTTTCCGCCCGTCTCTCATCCTGGCAGCACCTCGCTCTCCAGCCGTCTTATCGTCAGTAGTAGAGTAAGGCCTACCTTGATTTTGGGACATTATCTCTCTCTGTATTGGATTTATCAGCTTAAATTGTAATATATTGTATTATAGTGTGTTGTTTTGCATCCTGATATCTTATTTAGTAAATTAGTTTGTTTCTCCTCAGATTGTTGCCGCTGTTCCTTGCTCTCAGGGCCATCTCCTTACCCTTTTTCCCTTTTCCCTTTTCCCGGGGCGCGGGCCCGTGGGTCCCCTGTCCCGTTCATCACGGAACTGGGCCAAACGCCCGTAAACCGTTGACAAATATTTAATTATTAAATGACAAATGAATTTAAATTCCCATGCGAGGAAGGGAACCCAGAAAATTTTTTGGGATTTTCAGCTGCATTCTTCAACTATGCCCCTAATCCCTACATGAGGCCATCTGCTGATCCAAGTCAGGGAGCTTAGAAATCAACGTGAGAGCTGCTATTGGTCAGGTTTGGGCTGTGGACTTCTTAGTTTAGGAATTCTGCCTGCTATTCTGATCATCCTGAGTAGTTTCATTTTCCATCCACTCCTTTCTTAACCTGTATATACTACCAAACATGCCATGGTTTGCTAGCAAAACATGAATATTTACAGATAAAGCCTCGTTATACCCCTCTAAAAGAGATAAGTGTTGCTATCTTCCTCTCAGAGCCTTGCTGAGCTTGCACTCAGCCATGTTCATACAGCAAATCAGGACTAGAGACGAAGTAGGATTTAAAAACTGTACCTTCCCACTTCCACATGTAACCATGCAAACATAACTCCTCAGCATTTTAAATGGAGAAGTGTTCTGCTCTGTGAGCTGGAAAACTTTCACTCTAGTAAATGCCAATATCTACACTATTCCTTTCTTTATACAATGGCTATCAATTTATCCTCCAGGATCTTGAGCAAAATAGTATTTGAAAGCCTGACGTATCATTTCAAAATGCACTTTTTGAAGAGCTCATGCCTTAGTTTAATTTGCTCACTAAGAGCAGGCACTATTGACAGTAGCATTCTTTTTCCACTTACATCTGGCAGACTACTACCTGACTTTGACACCCGCTTACTAGTTGTGTGCGATGTCAGATTCCATGGTACTACAAATCTAATGTGAATCCTGTGAGTGCTGCTTTATTCCCAATATCTTTATCTGCCTGATGAAAGTTAGCTGCTATGATGTCTATGAAAGGTCTCCAGGCTGGGTGAGGTAGGCCTGGACGTCTGCTGCTGCACCGCAGGAAATGCTAATCAAACACTGCTCGCAAAAGCTTCTGAGATCTCTCTTTATGGGGAGGGAAAAACACAGAAGCTTCGATGCTTTTTTTGCAGCTTCAAAACCTGAGCTTCAGAGAGATGGCCTACTTCCCCCAGAAAAAAAATAGCTGAAGGGAAAGTGTGATACTGGGGGTTCTTTTCTGATATCTTTTACTTCTTCTTTGGCTTCCTGTGAGCACCGCTAAGGCATGTCCACCAAATTGACAATAGGCTGAAATAACAAACAAAGAAAGAGAAAGAGAGAGAAAAGGGGAGAAAAATTGGCGAGGGGAGGAGGGGCCAGGGAGATGGGAGCCCAGGCCAGAGAAAATGAATTGGTGAGAGGTGCTATGAAAACAGCCGGCAGGTCAGACGAGTGTGATCAAAGGTTTACTGATGCTGCGTGAAAAAAAAAAATCATTAAGAAAGGCCAGAACAAGACAGTCAATTTCAACCAGAACCACAAATAAAACACATTCAAAGCAGTGCCATGAGGGTAGCCCCTCTGATACAGCCAGATAAATAAAGAAAAAGCTGATGACAGTAAGAACAACAACAACAGAAAATAAGACAGTGATGTGAAGGAAAAAGGCACTTCTTACCCAGTTCAGTTATCATTAGAATGTGGGTTCCACTGTTTTTTTCCTGACTGATTGAAACCAAAGGCAGAAGTTTGCCAGGCTTAGCTAATAAGTAAAGTATTTAGGGGGAAAAGAAAGTACAGAAAGAGAATAAAGTAAGGGAAAAAGACAGGTAAGGCTCTAAAAAATAAAACTGAAAAAGAAAATAAAAGGACAAAGGACCACAAATCAAGTTTGTATTTGCCATGAAAAAGCAGAACAGCTTCTGCACTTCACATCACACCACTTGACAACATAAATACCCACAGCCAGAGTGGAAATCAGAGCCTGGTTACCTACCATCAACATATTCTCAGGGGCAAAATATCTCATACTGTTATACAGAGTTTGGTTACACATGATTAAACAGTTCTGGACCATGAAGAAATAAACAAATAGCCTCTTACTATTGACTAAATGCACAGGAAATGTCTGCTCATACTTACTGTGGGTTTTTGGGCGGATTTTTTTTTATAACCTTATCCCAAACAACGCTGCGTATTTGTTATACTATGTAAAAAGCATATTTTCTGATAGTGTTTGTTTAAAGAAAATGGAGAAAACCCAGAGAAAAGAGAGAAATACATTTCAGTTATTCAAATAAAGTGAAACAACTGTTACTAATCTTTCTTTGGAGAGAGCAATTCAAAAGAGTTATCAGAAAACATGGCAGTGTAAGACGCAGTATAAGCAATTTTTCTGATGCCACATAAGAAGGGAAGTGGGAAAAAGACAGGAGCGTACATGATATGATAAATGCTCTTCTTACCTAGCTCTGTTATAATAGGTATGTTAGCTCCTGTTGTAATGGAGGGTTGACGTAACAGGCCATGGACAGGACTGTTGTCTGGAGATGACCTATCCATACCAGGGGGTGTAAAGCCTGAAAAATAAAATAAAATAAAATAAAATAAAATAAAATAAAATAAAATAAAATAAAATAAAATATAAAATAAAATAAAGTAAACAAAGAATATTTAGTCAATAAATCTGTATAAAAATGAAAAAGACTTTTTAAGCTGATAGATATAATGATATAATTTTTTTAAAAAGAAACACCATCAACAAGGAATTTCCTATCCATTAATTTTTTTTAAGAAAAGAACAATAAAGACATCTGCCTTTATTTTTTAAAGATTGACTTAATTTTCAACAACTATTTCTTAAAAGAATAATCCTTCAAAAATATACAGGTCATTTACACAGAGTAAGATGTTATTTGGTAGCTAATGGAGAAGCTGGAACACATTTTGTTACCCTGGGTACTCTTTATATCAAAACACACTAAATGTTTTGCTTGCTTAAATATAAATAAAAATAATTAATAGACACACACACAAAAAGCAACTTCAGTTTTAGAGAGGTTTATTTTTCTTTTCCTTTTAGCACTCCTCTTTGTTTTGGATGGGATAGTTAATCTTCACAGATACCTGACAAGTTAAGCCACATTATTTCAAGTTATCCCAAAACAAGTATTTTTCCTTAAACCTGAATTATAGGGTTCAGTTTGTAAAGCAGTAGTTCAACCACTAGTATCTAAGTGCTTCCACTAGTAAGTCTGATGTTTGATCAACACACAGGATTTAGGATTTGCTGTTTTCCAGGAGCAGTAAAATCAATACAGTTGTTTTGCCTTTCAGACAGACATTGCATAATCTGTATTTTTATGAAGATTACAGTTATAGAAATACTGAGACGGAAGGGTCCATCCTAAGAAAAAAGAAAGGATGGAAGTAAAAAGACAGATTTTCAAATGGTATGTAAAAGTGATGCATGAAAAGAAACTAGAAATAGACTTACACCTTTGGGGATGTATAGGAAAGAAAGGTGGGAAATAAAACAAGCCAAGAGGCACTCGGAGAAAAGATCTGGAAAGCAGCAAGGCTTATCACTAGCAAACTAATAATATTTCTGTTTTCAGCCTGATTTTCTGCACAGTTTGAAATGAAGCTCTTGGAACTAAGCTTCTTTCTTTATTTTCTTTTTTAAAATTAAAAAGCAGAACACCCAGGGAAGCCTTTGAATTTTGATTGTAAGTGGTTGAAAACAGGTAGTTTTACAAAACCTCATGCAACAGTTAGCCTAGAAATTCAGTTTGGACTAATACACTCCACCTCCCTTGTTTATTAAAGCTGTAGAATGCATGGGAATGTTCATCTCATATCATCACTGCAGAGGTGATGGTGAACCCTGAGTTTGACTTTAGGATTTTATTTAAGACCAATGTCAAAGCAGTGTTTTTAAGCAAATATTTGTCAGCTAGGAATAGGAATAGGCCAAGCTTGCTTTAAAATACAAATTTCTGAAAAAAAACATTCTTTTTTTTAAAACCAAATTTTGCCTGTGTTCCTTGACTTCAGACCAGGGACAGATTTTTGACTCTCTTGTTACTGACCTGAAATAATTTTCAATTTTTCACATGCCAATTCTAAATTAATCACAGAAAAATTCCTGATGTAACTTCATTATTTTCTTGCATTGTGGAAACTGTTTCTCTCAGTTAAACTCATTGGTACATTCATCTCCTACTGAACTCAGAACAAGATGACATTGTTCTTTCTTCAGTTTATAGACTGTTTTACAACTGCATTTCTTAATATGCGGCTTTATACTGGCTTTATATTGTTTTCGTTGTGAAGAATTTTCAATTGTTTCCTAGTGGCAATTACCCTTACTATTAAATTGTCTCTAAACTATAAGGACCGCTTGATCTAGACTTCTTGATGTAATGGAATTTTTTTATTTGATCTTCAGTTTATTTCTCCCTAAATCTTGTCTATATGAATTATAGAATAGATAACTAATGAAACTAGAATCACTAAGAAGAGATGCTTAGCCCTCCAAAAGGTGCCAGTATGAATTTCCTATTTACAACACGAGGATTGTAAGGACAGGATGTAATACAAAAGTGCCAGTGCTTCTGCATAACGTTTACCATTCTCAGAGAAAGTACACGGAAGAAAGTTAACATTCATCAGTTTAATAGGGAGATACTCACATTACCGGGGGTGGCTGGCCGGTCAGTCTCCACCAAGTTCTTATGACCAATGGTGGTCAAATGGTATAGAGTCTGCCCTGGGATTACCCTTGGCAGATACCAGCTGTGGCAGGCCAGGAAGATGTCCACTCACCCAAGCACCCTAGGGTGGTACTTCTGGGGGCATCCATGGAGGACCCACTGCCCTCTCTTTCCTGAGAGCTTTCCTCTCCTCTCCCTATTTCAGGATGCACTCCCTAAAAAATCTTTCAGTGAATCAGGCTCTCCAGATGGTAAGAGCACATCAGTATTTCCCAGTCAGCTAAAAGCAAATTGAAGAAAGTTGGCATAAATGCTTCTAAATGCGTAAAATCTTCTTACCCTCCTACTGCTGCAATGCACACACACGCAGGCATGCACACATGTGCACGCAAACACACTCTCCATAGGTGGCTATTTGCAGCCACTTCTCTCTAACCCTTCAAATATTTGTCTTCCTAGACAAATGTCTAGAAGTGTTAGAAGACTGAAGTAAATGTGGCATTTCTGTTAGACACAGACTGTCAGGAGCTCTGTAATTGCACACTGCACACGCAGTGCATTCAGTCTGAAATGCAAGAAGCATGTTAAAGGGATATTGTTTTCTCCTTGAATGAAAAACAGACTCATGACTAAATATTTTTCATTCCATGGTCTGGGGAGATATAAGAAATATTTGCTATTTTAATTTAATTTCCCTGCCTGGGATTAATTCATATACCTCTACAAATCGACCTCTGAAAAATATACAACTATTGGAATATTTTCAGAAAAAGAAGAATTGGAATTATTGAAGATTTTGTGTGCCTATGTTTGGAGTCACAAGGCATCATCCACTTTCAGGCCACACTCCTGCTCCTAAGTCATAATGTAAACTCTATAGATAGGCTTTCTATTTTTTTTTCCCTCTAGAAGCTAAAAAAAAAGTGCAGGAAAACTAACCTGCTTTATCAGAACTTTCATTTAAAGGCATGAAAAACTACAAGTGACAGCTGTGCAGATTCAGTGAATGTGACATTTCTGAATTTCTTCAACTTGACAAGTAAACACCTTAAATCGGTAATGCTATATGCATAATACATGACCTGTATTTTGACATCCATCATCAAATGCTGACTTGAGAAAATACAGGTTTGTACGTCAAGGAATAGCACCCATAAAGCAGGGAGAAATTCAGGTCACAGGGTATTAGGAAAAGTCTATTTCATTACAGAAGCTGAAACAAGCTAAGGCATCAGATTTAAGATCCATTTTCTGCTGTGAAAAGATCCAATTCCTCTGCACAGAGCATTCATTTAGAAATGACATGCTTTCCTCACAGCCTCTTTTCATTTTCCTTTTCATATTCCATTTTCTCCTTCAGTCCCCAAACCTTGTTCCATTAATGCTCATAAAAATAGTAAAGCAGGGCTGATAGTTGTGATCTTCTTATAACCACAGTGTCTCCCTGCTCAGCAAACAACCGAGGGAGTTGCAGCTACAGTTGCTCAACAGGATCAATCTTTAGAGTAAAATTCACACAGCCTCTTGAAGCTGAAGTCGCTGTGTAAGGAAATACAGCTGGGGGATTCTGAAAACAAAAAAATCTGGGGTCATCCTACCACAGCTGGCAGTAGTGCTAGCAGCCATAAACTCCAAGGGAGGAAACGGCTTGGAGTTCAAAATTAGGAAATGCTGGCACAGTTTCACAGTGACTTCTGCCCACTGAAAAGGCTGGCAGTAATTACTGTTTGCTCTGCTTACAGGAGATTTGGAGAAACTGGTCTGATGGCCAAGTGATCTACTGATTGTGGTGGACACAAACAGCTTTTTTTGTTCTCATGCAGTTCACTTAACTGAGTAACATCCTGTGAAATGCAGTAAGGCCTGCTCTGTGTAGCAGCGAATAGATCCTTTAGTTTGCTGATGCGCTGGTAGAGGTTTACTGGTGTTTTAAAGTAGAGACAAATTTGGCCGTTGGATGAATGCACAATTCTTGTGTCCTGGGGACCCAGATGGGCATATTCACAAACCACATTTTTATGCTACACTTATTAAAAAATATTCTGTTCCAAAGAGTCATAAAAGATACTTTATGGCTCCTTGCCCCTTCCCCTTTTGCCTCCCCTCCCTTTTAAAAGATGCATGTTTTACTGAACTGGAACTATGTAGGCAGAATGCAGTTTACCAAATTGAAAACCCACTTGGCAGATCTAAAGATTGTGGCCTTGTCATTAAAGTGCCATGTAAATTGATAATGCCCTTTAATTAAGGCTACTCTGGGGAAAGGTGCTATGGGATTCACCAGCTAAAGTCAGCACTGAAGTCCTTAAAAATATAATCGGTAAATCATACATGCTATGAACTAGCTCTGGCTCACATGAGAAGCATGAAACAGAAATCATACTTTGAGCATAGTCAAGTAGCATGCAGACAGTGAACTGCCAAACACATCCCTGACAAGTGAACAGAAGGAATATGAGACAATGATTTTCATTAAGCAGAGCCAGACAAAAATAAACAATTCTCTTACAAAAGGACCTCACAGCTATATCCCTTTGCTACTGTTTGCTGACAATGTCCATTAATATGCTGTTGAATTCAATGTAATGATAGACTATACCTGTTATTCTCCAAAGTACAGCCACTGGGGTACACCAGAAAAGTTCAGCAGCAGTCATGCAGCTAAAAAGCTGCTGACATTCATGGGAATCTGTTACAGTCATTCAATTCTAGCTTCAAATGTCCCATGTGGTCTCAGACAGATCGCTGTAGTTTGATCTCAGAACCTGAATATCCTAAATTCTGATATCAGTTCTGACTTCTATTTTAATTTGTGCCTGAAGATCTAAAAATTTATTGGAGATTATCTCTAAAGGTCTTGAAGAGAAGAGGAATGCAGGAGAGCAGATGTGCCTCTGTAAGCTCCAAGCTCTTTCAAGCTGCAATCTCAGCAGCATCTTCAGAGATGCTCTCTGCCACGCCTGGGCCCAAACATAGGCCAAGGTACAGCTACAAGGAATGGAGGGTGAAGAGGATACTGTCTCAATTGTAACAAGACTCCAATGCCCTGAGGCTGGAACAACCCCTTGTGCAGTTAATGCTGAGAACACCCTTGCAGAGAAAAAGCTGCTCATCTTCCTTCCAAGAAAGGGCTCTTCTCTAATGTCTGTTCATTCCTATTCTGTTGAATTACTCATAGTGAAAATGTCCAAACCAAAATTCTTATGAAGGCACAGGGCAATGCTGATGTTTGCTCTTCTGGCTGTTCCTGGGCATGTTACTGGACCCACATGCTGTAAGTGTAAAGGTCTACCGCTCCTTGTGCTGCTCTAGTGAGGCCGGGTTCAGTTGTAAAATCAAAGATTAAGGGAAGGACTGGAGTTCCATCATCTTGAGATCTGGGGCTGAATGATACCACATTGTTTCTGTTTTCAACTTTGAGACTTTTTATTCACAGGCACTTATATAAGTCTTTTCCCAGTCTGAGTCTCATTTAGAGTTTCACTATCAACCACACACAAAACCTCAAGATGAAGTCCTTCTGCAAATGCCTGACTTTTACACAAAATCTCACACAGTAATTACTCAGACCATAACTCTGCTGAGGTTCACCACAAATTTACATAACTCAAAACTACCAAAATAAATGGGATTTCTTTACCTTTCAAAGCATAGCCTTGATATTCTCTTGATGCATTCTTTGCTTTTTCTCATTTTGTTAGGAAGTACCAGTAGAATTAGACATATTTGAAAAGAGGTAGAAGAGATACTCATATTTGCTCATCCAACATATTGTGGATCAGCAATTATCCAGAACACTTATTGTGAAGTATACTTACATTCACAGCATCATCAGAAATGATAATTCCTGATTTTTCACTCACTTTAATTATAACTTTTTTGTGTTACAGGTGTTAATTTATTGAATTGTTCCTACTCTCCATTTACCATTTAAAAAGGCATCTACGCTAGGTATTTCCTAAAGCATAAAGTTGGTAGCAGCTAAGTACATCACAGGTTTGCAGCTAAAATAATTTACTATAAAATGATGCCAAGTCTTTCTCAGTTTGATCATTAATTGACCTTGCATATCTAGACCCCAAACAAAAATAAATAAATATGCTGAATAAAACTTATCAAATAAATCAAGCTATATTACCTAGCTCACAGAGACAGGTATTCAATAAATACAAATAAAATGGAAAGCTTACCATTAAAAATGATATATAATCATGTTAGGCAAGACTCTACATTATGTCATTATATCCTACATTATATCAAATAAAGTAATTTTTTTCCTTAGTGAAAAGGAAGAGCAAAGCCAGATTTCACAGCAAGCAAGCAGTGAAAATATTTTGAAAAATATATGAAACAATGTTGTCCAACACATGATTGGCAACTACTGACACATAAATTAAATAAATTTCCCATTGCTGCTTACGGGAAAATTATGCAGATTAGAATTTGATTAGGTTTATATCATGAGACTCAGTTTGGACTTTTAATCTATTAAGCTCCAATAAATGAGGCATCTGAATAGCTCCCCTGAGCTGCAACTGTAATAACCGCAGCAGTCATTTTTTGCAATATGTATTCTGACAATTTCTTTAGCAGATGAAGTTAAGAAAATTCCACATCTTTAAGTACAATTACTTTATAACTTCTAAAAAATTTCAGGTGTGTACAGTGAGGAAATGGATCCATACAAAATGCTTAAACAGACATTTTGTGATAATCAACATCTGTCACTCTGTTCTAGCAATACTGTTTTTCCATCAACTTGGATTTACTTATGTTAGACTTCATAGTCTGTGTGGGCTGAACAGTGCCAGCAGACTTTTAAATTGCTCAAGCTGGAACTGAGCTGGAAACCTATGATAAGACATCATTAAGTTCTCTATAGGCTGAGTCAAAACTAAAATCCCACATTCAAGGCTGTCTTGAGAATCAAAGATTTAACTGGGAAAGGTAAGGCCTCGTTTTATCAAAGAAATCTGAACTGGATTCCCAGAAGTGAGTGCTGAGACAGGTTGGATTCAGATCAAGACCACCTCTCATTTATATGGCAAAGGTCTACTGCACATTTCCTGCAGTTTAATCTAGTTACAAGTATCCATAAGTTATCAAGTCTTACTTCATTTTTTAAAAAGCAACTCTCAGCAAAGAGTGCCAACTAGGGGGAATTTTGTGTCCATGTCCAGTCCTGTCAGATTTCACCAAATCCTGTCACAACTCCTTAGCTGACAGGATGCCATAAAAGCACATAAGCAAGTGTCAGTATGCAGCTGACTCACAAAGATTAAATTTGTAGAACTCGATTAAAAGCTTGGACTAAAGGAACACATTTGGTTTTTGTTTTTGCATTTAGGTGTGAATATATTTTTAAATATATTAACAGAGAATTATATTATTGACACAAATGAAACATAACATCAAATATATTAAGAGGAAACTATATATTAAATAGAAGTATGTTAGCACAGAATTTAAATATTTTAACAGAGAATTTCCTTCTGGTCTGGCATACTAAAAGAAAGATTCTCCTTAAGCCAACATTTTTTAACAAAACTCCAACCTGAACTCCTTTTTGTCACTCAAATACTGCCTTCTGTAACACACACAACTTCAGAGTAACAGCTCTGCTAAAGACAGGTCATATACAAAAGTGAATTTGATATTCTGCCTAACACTAACTCAACCAACTTTTCCGGAGAAAAGTCGTTCTCACCCAGGTGCAATAGGGCTTGGAACTAGGTGATCTTTGTGGTTGCTTCCAACTCAAGCCAACCTATGACTCTATACTATATCTCTGCTGGAGTCTAATCAGAACCTTGCATATTAGCACATGGTGCCCAATTTTGAATGGGAATAAGGACATAGACTTTTAGGGATTGGAGTATATTTTAAAAATGCATCATTTCAACAGCACAACTTCCTCTTCAGAAGTATCAGTAGAACTCAACTGTACGTAAACCACACCTGCCATGAACAATAAAGTAAAAAAGTACCTCCAGAAAGTAATTCCACTCAACCCTCTGATTCTGAAGTTCACAGAAATGGCTAACATATCAACCCAGCCTTAAACTCTGCTCAGATCAATTTAATCTCCCTGTTCTGTATGTCACATATACAGAATGCCATATTCTATTTTAGTTTCAATATAACTCTATCAAATACTAAAACTGGCTACTTTTGCAAGTACTCCTGATTCTGATTGAAAATACATATACAGTGAAACTTTCTGATTCTTTCTACTCCTCTTTTTTTCATTCAAACTATGTAAATAGAAGCAGCACAGTTAAGGAATCAGGAAGAAATTGAAGCAGCTTTCTAATCGCATATTTTGAATGATGAACCAGTAGCATAATATTAGCTATTAATGTAATGTAGACACAGTGCATGAAGAAAAACAGTGATATTACTGATGGTACCCAATCAGTAAGGTTTGAGAACCTCTGCTTCACTCAGTGCAGCCTCTAGAATCAAGAAGGAAAAACAAACTTTCATTGGCTAAGTTTGCACTATTTTGGCTCACAATTTTTCCCTTCTTCGCTGAATATTAATCTTAGAAAGAGAAGTAATTAATTATCACGATAGAGTGCCTCATGTTATTTTGAGTTTTTGCTAAGATCCTTAAGGATTTTTTCTTATCTCACATAGTTCAAATGTCTTTCTTTGTATATTTAAAAAACTACCAGCCTAAGTTTATTTACACCAATCTGACATTTATTTAATTTATATGGCATTCAAAATCAATTTTTAGTAGAAATCAAGCTGGTTAAGGCAATAATAACAGTAAATTGTTTTGTGGTATTCTTTAAGTAGTGAAAATTAAGTGGCAACTATAAAATGTATGACATGGTATCCAGTACACAGTACTATCATTCTGAAAATTTATGAGCTCTTTTTTTAGTTTTCAGCATCACATTGACTATTTACTGTCACTCACTCATCTAAACATTACTGTTGGGTTTAAAAATGGCTTAATGAAACACTTAAAAAACACATTAACTTTCCTGCTCAATATTATTAACTGTAAAGTTAAACAGATTGTTACAAATTGTTTGTTTTCACTTTAGAATTTCAGTAGTACCAGTACCAATGGAAACAGCCATCCTTTCAAGTAGGGGCTTTTAATATTTCTGAGCATCTATTTCTTGTTATTTGATTCTAATAAATATACAACTTGAAATGTGGATTTTTGTAAGAAGTGTGAGGTAGTTCAAAAAGTTTTAATCTGAAATATAAACCTGCAGATAAATAACATGGTCTACTTTGAGCTACAAAATGACAAAAACTTAGTGTTTCTTTACATTTGATATGTACAATCACAGTACCATAAAAGACAAAAATATAAGTATATAAGTATAAATATATATATACACACATATACACATGCACACACATATATAGGAACTTATTACTGAAAAGTTTAAAGTAAATGATTCTATGAAGATATCTTCATACACAAACAGTTTGAACATGAAAAATTTAAAAGTTATCAAGGATTTACAACTAAGATGGTTTTTGAAATACAGAGGTTAAAATCCTAAACAAAAAGGTGCTAGTACCGTCTATGAATTTAATTTTGGTTAAAGCATAGACTGTTTTTTGTGTGAGTTTATTCTTGTGAGTAACGGAACATTTGTTCTTTAGAATTTCTGATACAATTGTAGCATTATTAATCCAACCCATCTTTCCTCAAAGAACACAAGAAGCAATTCCCCCAAGTTTTTCTCAGCACCCATATGACACTGTCTGGTTTCAGCAAAATCTCTTTCCTCTTTTTTTTTGTGGTTGGAGAAGAAATTTTTTCAAAAATTTCTTGCTATTTTTGCCTTCACTTGGAGATTCATTCTAAGTCACAGGACAAGCAGACTGATACAAATTTAGCGGAAATAAGAAATTCTATGAAGACACCTCAACTCATTATCCTGCCAGTTTTTGAAGAAAAACTGTGTAAAACAAATAGGAAATCTATTTGAGGCTGTTCTGATAGTAATGCCTCCTATTTTATTATGTTAGCTCATGATGTCAGAGATGAATGTTGGTGGTACAGCAGTAGAGGTTGAACCTTTCCACCAATATTCCATTAAATTTTGTTGCCATGAGACAGATGGCAGCAAAGGAGCAGTCTGAAAAAAGACATCTGACATGGAAAGTGCATATGAAGCAAAAGTGTGTCACTGAATTCCCCTGTACAGAACAAATGGCACCCACAGATATTCATCAATGCTTTTTGAATGTTGATGGAGACCAAACAGTGGATGCGAGCACAGTGAGGCAGCAGGTGCTGCATTTCAGTAGTGGTATCAGTGACAGTGGGTCACCTCCACTGATGCAGATATTTACAAGGATGGCATGCAGGCTCTTATTCATCACTGGTGAAAATGCATAGCTAACGGTGGTGACAATGTTGAAAAATGTTTTTTTTTTGTGGCTGAGAATTTGCTCTATCAAATAATACTATAGAGATCTTTGTACCTGTTGTAGTTTCCATGGAAATGAACATGAGGCATTACTTTTGGAGCAACCTATGTATCTACACTGTAGAGATATTTTGTCTTCTAATACTAACCAGTAATCATGCTCCTGTATTAGCAGTATAGTGTTTGAAATCTGAATCTGAATAACAACCAAATTTCAAATCAATTTGAAGAGTTCAATCTCAACTATACTCTCATAGGATCTACCTTCCATCTCTATGAAATGTTGGCAAAAGATCACAAATTCTTATGACATTAAAGAAATCTTATATGACCTCTTGTATACAATTCATCACAGAAATTCTGTATTAATACTGGGGCTTATTGAATAAAAATAAATCAAATAACTAGTCAAGAACAAAGCTTACCTTTCTTCCTTCAACAAAAAAATCTGACCGTACCATTTGTAAAATTCACACTTACCATTTTCAGGTTCAGTTTATTCAGATTTTAAAAAGAAAAGCTGTAAAAATACAGCATTAGGAACACAGCGGGTATTGATTCTCAGATGAAGGCAGTGCATCAGCATGGCCCACATATCCATATCTGAGGATGCTGAAAGCTTTGGAAGGTTGTGAGTAACCTGAAACTACCCACTTTTTAGAGACTCCCTATTCTGGAAAGGCTGGGCTGCCTCAAATTTAACCATGTCAAACTTCAAGACTGTTCTGACAGAAGGATAGCAATTATATATTAAGTTTTGTCCTAATTCTGGCTGTCTAATGGGAGTTCTGCAACTCAGTAGTGGGAGTTAGCTTCTACTCTTCTACTATGGGTATCACACCAGGGTATAATTGGCAAGAACAAAGAACTAAAAACTGGCTTTCTCCTGGAACCTTTCTAGCTCCAGTGAAATCTACTGGAGCTTCCACACTAAAGACAAAAGCAGCGACACTGATCTATGAATTCAAGTATGTCCTTTAAAATAAGCAACCTTCATGCATATAAATAACCATTTATTAAATAAACAATACTTACTGAAACAAGAAAGATAGCAGAATGAAGCTCATGAGGCTGCCTGATATGGCATATAACTTTCAAACTATCTTGTAATCCTGTAATATATTATCTATATGTTCCATTTTCTTGAAGTTATCTTCATAATCAGGATGCTATCACAACTATCATGGGCATTGGAACTATTTTTAATTTTAATTTAAAGAGCAATTAAAGAAAGACAATGGATACACAAGATAATAAAGTAAGCGATTAGCAGCATGCAAATGACATAGGCTTAATGATAATACCCTGTTCTATTCTCCAAAGGGCCTGTCGAGAGGAGCCCTTTCTACATGTGGTTGTTCAGCTAATGTGCGTCTGCCTACAATTACAACATTGCTGACACCATTAACCACTGAAACAACATCACTTCGTGAAATCCTTGTTGTCTCATTAAAATGCAAAGGGTCAGGTAATTTACCACATTGTGTGTCTTCTTTCATAGAGGGTAATTAGCAAGCATTACCCAGTACGAACTCCTACTGAGAACTAGTGAAACTCTGTGAAATATTTAAAAAGATTTTTTTTTTAATATTTGATGGGAATTTACAAGATTAACAATTATAACCTTAACTTACCTTTGTAGTCAAGAGGCCCTGAAAGTCGGACGTTTTGTACTTTGAATATCAAAAGACTTTATGGTTGGCTATTTTAGAAACTAATCTTTAAATTTTCATCAATTTCAGAAATTTATGTGATCTAGATCTTGCTTAACTAGATCTAGACATGTATCTCCTTCTACAATTAAGAAAATTTCAGAAACAAAGAGACACAGCAGCAAAACACGTTAAAGTTTCTTAAAGACTTAAAAAGCAAACTTTTTTTTCAAAAAGACTTTTTGCAGCTAAACACAGAGATTGGAGTAGTACACTCAAATGTCCAAGTTCCCTTTCCTCCTGTTAATTGAAGTCCTATACCATCATTTATAACAACCTTGATGACATTCACTGTTGGCTTATATCTCGTCAGGGAGCAGAATGATCTCTTATTCTTTAAATGGAAGTTTGGGAACATAAAACACATTCCAATAAAAGTGAACAGAAAATTATGAATTCATTAAACTACTTTGGTATCTTGTGCTATATATAATATTTATATTCCAACTACTGTAAAATATGCTTTAATATCTTTAGGCAACTATAAGGACTTAAATATTTATAAAATGGCTAAAGATAAAGAATAGCTCTCTTATTCCTACATACAGATGATGTAAGGCATGCAATCAAAGACAATAACACTTTCAACCCATTTGTCATCTTAAAGGAGCCTTTCAACTTCAGATCCCTTGTGTGCAATCTACATAAGAGTTGTTGCCTACATAGGCAACTCCAAAGGAGTTTGCTCCTTAAAAACTACCAAGAGTGCTATACTTCACATAAAACAGGGTTTTCTGAAAATGGAGACAAAACTATAAATTTGCAGGCAAAACAGCTCCAAGTGGGGCTTCAAAATACTGCTGTATTTATCTCTGGGACATCTGGGAACAGGAAGCATTTTGATTTAATATTTCATAACATAGAAGCAATTGCTTCCTTGCCTAGTGTATAATTAATGCTCATAAAAAGAGCAGTTTTTTTATTCCTGAGCATCAGAAATGCACAAAATAGTGCACCTTCATAATAGGGGGTTTGCTTTCAAGATGTTGAACAGCAAATAATAATAAAATAGTCAATGGATTTATAACAGTCATGGGCTGGTTAAATATATTTATAGTATAAGTGTGAAATAACATGCTTTGTGTTGATGTATTGTGCTATCTACCTCTTTTTGCCCAGTTTTATCTTTCTCTGGCTGAAGCAGAAGGTGTCCTGAAAGCAGAGGAGAAAGAAGCGATTGTGAAAGTTTGATGGTATTTGGGCACCATTTCTCAAACATAGGGAAGTTGCCTAAAAAAGTGTGTCTCTCCAGCCATTCTCTAACACATTTTTAGTTGATAAGCAACAGAATCAAAAATCCCCTTTCTTAGCAGTTTTTCTCTCTTCCTAGGTTAACTTCGAGAGAAAGAGGAAACTGTTCTCCATGTGTTTAAGCTAATGTTAGCATATAGCTATGAGGAAAATACAAGAAATGTAAATGGTGCTAGGTGGGAATTTTTCTCTCCAGAATTTCTTGTGAAGACTGGAAGGCTGGTAGTGTCCTGTTTGAAAGATGGAAACGACTCCTAACACAGACATCTTCCACAGACACATAACAAAGTTAAAAGAACAGTCTCTCTCTCAGTCAGTCTCGGTATTTTATTTCTGTCCAAATCTTGCAAAGACTTAGAAATAATCTAACTTTACACAGGTGGATAGTTTCATTGAAGTCAGAGAGATTTATTAACTGGTATAACATTAAGGACATAACTTAAGTTTTTGAACAAGAAAAGCATCAGATTGTAAACCTGCCAGGGCAATGGCTATATTTTATTCTTGTATATATCAAGACTATGACAACAAGCTCTTAATCCCATCTAGAGCTCCAGTGTGCTACAATAAAATAAATAACAGCTATCAGCTGATCCATCTGGTTCAGCAGGAAAAGAAATTATGTGCATGTTGAGAAAAGGTAACGCTGAGTTACTTATCTCAGTGACCTAATCTTCAAATATGGGATTACTTTTCTTTTTTTTTTCTTTACAAAAAAAAAATAGTTATGGTGTTTGTTATTATGATGTAGGACACATGCAGGGACATTAACAAACCCTTATTTAATTTTTCAGTTATTAACTTCATTACTTAGGATGATCAGTTTTGGTTTTGAAAAACAATAGTGAAAAAAAACTACAACAAACATTCCAAAATTCAGTTGGTTAAACAATAACCAACAACCAAATAAAATAATAATAATTAAAAAAAAGGTTATTGTAGTCTATTTACACAGAAGAATATTTACAACAAATGATGCTAGCAATAGTACATTCAGGAACACAAAACATAAGAATATGTTTATCAGGTGTAATCCCTGTGCTGAACTATCAATCCTGATGAATCAGTAATATTTGAAATATTTGAAAGTAAGGTTCTTTATTTTTACTTTTCTAAGTAATATAACAAATGAAACATATGAAGCAGTGCTGGGGTTGCCACAGGTGCTGAATTCCCTAACAGCCTGAAAATAACTGCATTTATGATCAAATTCTGCATTTTGAACTCTTCATCGAAAAACTTATGACTGTAAAATCAGATAAAAAAAAAATCCACATTCACAAAAAATAAACTCCTTTAGAAATAATCAGCTCAGAATTTTAATTGTTTTTAAATTTGAACTTGTAACAAACACCTCTAAAAAATATCTCTAACAGTTATCTCTGAAATGACAGAGAACCTTTGCTTTTCAGACAGCATTTATCCTTCCCCCTTGTTTCTTCTTTCAAGGCCCAATAATACCTTTCCTTCCTTTTGCTAACATCTCAGACATAAAACAATCAAGTATAATTAATTGATAGAGGAGAAAGAAATTGCTACCTGTAAACACAATGGAATGTAGACCTGAAATTTGTTTTAATATGAATTTTCTTGCAGCAGATTGGTAGACTAAGTCCACCAAAAGTTGCATAAGAATTAATCAAACAGGTTGAGAAATAAATCTAATGAAACTCAGTGGCTTATGAGTGACAACATCTCTTCCTGTTCTCTAAATTATAGCTTAAGACTCCTCCAACAAAAAATGATTATGAAACTAGAAGTAATTTCTAAGGAAACCTACTAAGAAAAAGAAACTAGACTAATACAAGGTTATTTTAGCTTGCATAGTATGTTATGCTTGAAATTTAGTGTCTAAAATTCCGTATATATTTACTTGATTTTATAGGATATTCCTCAGAAGACTCCTGCCATGATGTGTCAGAGACATATTATCCAGGAGTTAATCCCCTCTTTTTTTCTTTCTCTTTTTTCTCTCTTGTTTGGAAGATCTACTACAAGAACAGTAAACGGAGGTCTTAAAATACCTCTCTTGTTGAAGTAGTGATCCTAGGGAAAATTCTCATAAGCTGAAGTCATTCAGAAAACAGTTGCATTTGTTACCATGCTGAAATACATCTACCTTTCTATACTGAGTTGTCTTGTAATGCCCATTGAAAAACTGTTACTATGCAGTTCTTCCTTTCTGTACTTTAGACCTGCTTGAAACCATAAGATCTTTTTTTAACAGTTTAGCAGAGTGTGTGTTTTTTTTTTTTTAATGAAATATACTGCTCCTATTATTTAGGACTGACTAAAAATAAGATCTAAATCACTATCCAATAAAAGAAAATCATTGAGTTGGGTATCTGAAGTTACAACCCAGAGGCTACTCTGGTACAGTATTCATAAATCTCTAAACAGCTAAGTATAATTGTCTGGTTTTGGGGAAGAAAGCCAAATAGCAGTTTTAGTTACAACTCAAGAAAAATATTTTGTGTTCATCTGGTGAGTAAAACAAGTAAAATTCCCACAATTTAAGACTCTGAAACAAAGCACAGGAAACATGAAAAACTAGATGGGAATAGTCAATAAGTGTTACTTGAAGAAGCAAGGATGCAAAGGTCAACTTAACGAGGAAAGAGTTACTGTGGCTCCCCCAACACACTGCCAAGGCAGAGCCCATCCCAGACTCCTTCTTCCCAGGTACTTTGGAGGAATGAAGCACAAATGGTTACCATGGATCTAATACTCTTTGGTCTTCTCTCCAAAATACATCTATATAAAATAAACTCATTTTCTAGCTGAGGGCACAGAATTAGAATCAGGAAGGATCAAGCAATAAGAACAAATCTCCAGTATCTGAAGGTGGCTTTTCTTTCTGCCAATATAAAGTACCTTTTTATAAACCTTTCTAGGAAGACTTATCAATGAACATCTTCTGAAAGATAGAAAGAGGACTTATCACAAATAAAAGATCAACAGAGTTTATGAGTCATTCTGTGAAGATGTAGGCAGAGATCCAACTTTACAGCATTTTATATTTCAGAAGCTGAGATGTCTTAAGGGAAATGACAGGGTCTGCTGCAGCTTCAATGGGATATACTTTGGCCTTGTCCTTGGAATCTAGGTCTCCCAAAGGCAACTCTTTTTCCAGACATCAGATTCTGCATCCCTAACCTTCAGTTAGTCTAAAAAGTTGCCCAGTCAGATTTGAAACCTTCAAAAGCCCTTAAAATAGTTTCAGCGTGAGAGCTTCTAACAATGCAAGTCCAATCTGAAGGAGTTCCTTCTCTTTTTGAGTAGAACATTTTACGTAAAGGAGTCTAGTAATTCCTTCCACAATAGTTAGTAGGTTTTCCCTTCTAATGCACGTTGCTTCTGTGTAGTCATTAGCTAAGCAGCTGATGATGAATACAGATTTGACAACTTAGATAGTCTGGTCTCATCTGCTCTGGGTACTCCAGGGTCTATAGTAATTTTGGTCCAGAATTTATTTTTATTTTGTTTTAATGGTATGAGGAGACACTACCAAGTCTTTGTTTCTGTGCGATAACACCTGTGTGCTTAGTAAGTTCACTTTGAACAAAAATCCTTTGTTGATATAAACCAGATTTCTTTCATCAGTTAACTTAGCTTGGTTATGGGTTAAAAAAAAATGTTGGGAACTGGAGCCCTTATTGTTACAGAATTTTGCCTACGAAGAAAATCTGCTGTCATATGTCCACATCTTTGCTCCTTTTACAAGTCCCTTTCTCTCCAATCTCATTTGGATTCAGTTGTTGGCGCAATGCTACCTCCCTTGCTGTAAAGGGGTTATTTAGATGAATACAGAAGGTTAGCTAATGCTGAATGTTTATGTGACTAGGCCTGGAAGTGACTTTGGTGTTAAGGGAGGCAAAGAGGGTGAGCCTCTGGAGAAAAGAGAATGAAATCTCAAAATTTGATGGTTCTTTTTTTCTCGTATGAACAAAGACAAAGTATTTATAGATATGGCATTATACTTCTGTATAGTATGACACCATTTCATACTGGCTAATTATGAGGATTTACTTAAGAATCAAATAGATCTGCATCCTGCTTTTTATGGCACACCTCTTGCATTGGCATCATCTGTTACTGAAATGAAATAGACACAAGTAAAAATCTGAATGATCCTTGTGCATTCAATAACCTATTGATTAAATGATTGTCACTTTTTTTTCCTTTTCAGAGAACTATAGATAAGATATTCCTATGAGCTTCCACTATTTAGTGACTAGAGAATTATACTGATCTCCTGATTGGAATAGCAAGACTAATTCCCTTGTTAATTCCCTCACCAAAGTCTTGCCATGTAGGCTCTGTGTTTCTCAGGCTGTTCACATATACTGTTTTGTTTCTTCTCTTTTCAACACCCTCTCAAAGGTCAACTGATGTTCTTTCACATACCCAGATTTTCTACTCTCAGTGTTCCTATTATCAGTAATAGGCATCACAAAAAAGAGCAGCACAGAACACTTTCAAGGGATAGCAGTAGTGAGGAAAGCCATTCAAAATGATGCATTCAGAACTAGAAAAGCTTAGTGTGGCAATACTTAAGGTTTGTATAAGCTGATCTGAACTGAAATGTTTTCCCAGGATAAGTCTCACCAAAAAATAGCCAACACACTGGTAGTGCATTTTTGGTTTTGAGAACAGAAATATCAAATCCTATATAAAATCCCAGTAAAAGAAAGAACCTGAATGGCTGTGTTCCATTCTTCCTGCGAATATCTAATAGTGACTATAAGTCATCATAATGGGAGTAAGCCAGGCTCTTTTTGTAATTTTTTCATGAGTAGAACTCTAAAATATTTGGGGTTGCCTTGCTTGTGGGCCCTGGACTTGAAACTTCAAACAGCCATGAAAGGGTAAAATGACTTTTTTCCTCCTCTTTAAATCAACTTGTTATCCAGGGAACTACCTAAACTGGTTTTGAAAATTTCAAATTTTTAGTTTCCCAGTGCAGTTTAATTCCAATATTAAATTCCAACACAATCCCCCACCTTTTTTTCCTGATTCTGACAAAGTTTTCTGTATTCAAGTTGTTTCTGTGTGTAAGAAGTTAAACCCTTGTCTCTGATATTTGGTTCATAATTTCTAATTCCTGATTAGAGCGCGGAGAGCAAGAACTGAACTTAGGCTTAATTTTCACACTCCTTGAGGGAAAACTACCTCCAGGTCATGCTCACAGGGAAACTGCAGACCAAAGCACTACCTCTTCTACACCTACAGTTAAAGCAGGGCTGGATCCAGAGGGAATATTTACTGTACCACTTACTACACTTATTAAAGGTAGGACTTGAGTTTCATAAGCTGCAAGACCCTTCAGGGATGGAAAGATGATTATTTTTACACTGATGGTCTTTGCCAGGGTGCTTATGAGTGCTTTGCAGCTGCTTTGCACAGGCACAATTGGTGTAAAATAGCCTTTGGCTACCAAGGAATCAGTCCCACACTCTCAGCAAAGACTGAAGAATTTTGTTCAGAGTCCTTAAAAGGGATGAGTACATGTCAAAGCACGGGAAGAAATCAGCTTTGAGTTAATTCAAAGTGGCTTTTTGAGCAAGAAGGCACAGAAAGTAAAAATACATTTAATCTTAAATTCTTGTTCTTTTTGTTTTACTTTTTTGCTTGTGTTACTAAGCTTTTTTTTTTCTTTTTGGCTGCAATGTGCTTCACATAAAAATGAAATCTTGTTAGACAGAGGCTGCAGGTATTCCAAATTTCATATGAATTAGTTTTGGCTACATAAAAGCAACTGCCCTGATGAGAAAACCTCTGAGCAGGGCATAGTGAGCAAGCAATGATTTTATAATTTTTTTTAAGCAAAACTTTAAAAAATAAAAGAAACATGCAAAAAAAAAAAAAAAACAGAAACAGTTTCATGTTCATTCATTTTTACTCTGCCAATGTGCTTTGTGATGTAGCAGAGAAACTACGTGACTGCCCCTTTAAAAGCCATCATACCAATCAGCAGGTTTAACTGTCAAGCAAGCTGATGTAGGGCTCTTTGAATTACTGAGTGAGGGATATTCTTCCTGCCAGGTCCTGTCCCCTGCAGGCACTGCAGAGAAGTATTATAGGGCAGTCCTTACCTTGGGAATTAGCCTGCAAGACCCCAATGCTGTCATCAAACTGCATAGATTTGATGTTGAGTGACGCCAAGATGCATTCCTTGTCCTGCAGCGAAGCATCATCAATATTATTCTGATTGGCTGACAGGATAACGCACATGTCGCAGAGGTTGATGTTGACAGCCCTTAAATCGGCCCGACTTAATGGCGTACCCTTCGGCACAGAGAAAAAAAGATTGGGGGGGGAGGTTGCAGGAGAGGAAAAAAAAGAAAAACAAATTAAAGATTGAGAAGGAGCTTTGGGAAATTATTTAACAAGTATCTTTTTTATGCTCTGACATTAAGCTGGTCTAACTATGTGCCAGGGAATAGGAGATGTGTGCTAATCTAAAGGGTAGCTGGTGCTGATGGCAGCATTTTAGGTTCAGTCTCAATACTCACTCAAGCTATTACTAACAAACAAGAAAGAGGAATAATGCCAGCACTCTGCGTATCATTGATGACTTGAAATTGTCTTGATTTAAGTTGCTATCATGTGGCAATCTCTGGCTCTCTGAATATAACAAGAGGTGTGTTTTAAACGTTCTTTTATCTACTACCAAGTCACAATGTTTAAACAGGAAAGTACTATGTGTCCTACACATCTGAAATGCAATCAAGATAAAGCTGTTTTTTTCAACCTGGAGCAACACACACAAAAAGATCTTAATCCTTTTCAATGCATGTTTTTGGTACTTCTGGAAGGAAACATGTTGATCTTCAAGGTTGTGCGATCAAACTCTTTGCAACAGAAACAAGGCTAACAATGGGTTCAACTAATGCACCATTCTCTGTTAACACAACTTTCAATTAGAGATTGCAATATTTAAAACTAAACATTGTGGTAGACCATGGGTTTCATAGTTATCACAATTGAGACATGGCACTTAACCAATTCTGTTTTGTTTGATGACAACAGCTGCCTTCACATCCAGCAGTCTGTATATCTCTAGTTACAAAATATTGTGTCTATTTCACAAGGTCTGCAAGATCCAGGATGAATAACATGATTTTCCATGGAAATGAGGTTCTGTTGTGCCACATCATGTGGTTTGGCACCCAAAGAGCCTAATGATGAAGAGATTAAGCTGTCCCTTTGCAACACAATGATTTTCACAAAACAGAGTCAAGACTCTAGTCTTCCAGCTCCAGATCACTCATGGTGAACATCTCCTGAACTCCACTGAGAATATTAAATGCAAAAGTGAATTTAAAACGTGCAAAGTGAAGGCAGGGCTCAATTTTTATTCAGTGATGGTCACTTAGTTTCAGATGACAGCCTGACTATTTCAAGTTACTTTCAATAATTTGAGGCCAAACACCTTGTGGAAAATAGCACATATTGAAAGGATATGACTTCACTATAAAGGATTCAAAAGTTAAGATATGATTATTCCTGCCACCTTAATTCTGCTCTTTGTATCTGTACTGTGCACCAAGAGAATCAGGATTCCTGTGGGGAAAAATAATATGTAATCATGTAATTAATTAAAGACTTACCCTTAATGATTTTATGCAAAGGGACAGAACTAAGTCTGCCTGAGGATATTTAAAATTGGCATTTGCTTACTTTTTAAGGAGTTTACTCAGCAGCTTAAACATATCTTTTAGTATAACCTTTATATGAAATATCCAAGGTTTTTGTTTGTTTCAAACCAGAACAAATGTTTATATACTCAGCTGCAGTCACATCCCCATCAGAGATTTGCAGCAAGTTCTACTTTGTGAACGAAAACATAGAGAATAAGGAAGTGGGTTTGAGTAGCCTCAGTTTAACACGACTTCTTACCAGCATGAGCTCAATAACTTGAGTAGACATCTAACAGAATAATGCTGATAATTTTAACTTAATATCACCATTTAGAACAAGGCTAGGAAAAATAAATAAATAAATAAATAAACCCCTAAAGTCTGTATGGTCTTTAGCATCCTTCATTACTGTATAAGTAAATAACTCCTTTATACATTCTGTATTTTTAAATGTGCATTTACCAATCATTTAAACTGCGTAACCTGAAATTTGTGCAAAATTCTCTAAAATTGGGTGCAAAATGATTGGAAAAAGTAAAGGTGGTATGCATTTCATTAATGCCTCTTCAGAATTTGGAATAAAAACTTTACAAACACAAAATACAGTCATGTGTCATACCAGATAGTTTGGAAGTAGCAGCTGGATTCCATTCTGCTCCAATGGTATTATTAATTTAATTCTGATTCCTTATTCTTTAGCCTTCACAGTGACAGGAATTAAAAGGAATTGGCAGGAAGAGGGGGATATTAGCTGACTAAATCTGATATTGACACCATCTTTGTGACAGCGGAGAATCTTGTAACAACATCTGTTGGGTCAGTTTCCAGAAAAAAAGCCAAGGGCTAACAATAAAACTGTATTTACAGTAACAAAGCTTGAATTTATGAGAAAATGAAGGCTGTATTTCCATTCTACTGCTGTTTTCCTAATTATGCAGTTCAGATTACATCCATCATTTATTTATTTTCAATTGTTGAAATGTAGTTATTAGGAACTGGTAAATTCATAATTTTTCACTCTGAGAAAAACATCCAAACTCACTGTACTCTATAAAGTATAGAGCATTGCTCTTGCATTTATACCTTAGGATCATTTCCCTTCTGACCGCATCTCTGTGGGTCATTTATAGTTATGAACATACCAGATCACTAGTGTAGAGGTCTTTATTGTTTTGTACCGGAGCTCGAGTTTCTACATTTTGTGCACACAAGAGAATGATACTGATACAGAGAAGTGGAGAAACCGGACTTCTGAATTCTGGTGTTAGTGGTTATCCTACTAAGATCAATAGGAACCTTTCACTGATTTCAAATGGGTTTTTGCCAACTTCCTCATTTCTATTTTAGAATGGGTATGGTAGGAACTGAAATGCTATGACAATTTTCCTATAAAGTTAGCCAACCTACAGTATTTTTTTTAAATATAGACACATGTTATGTAGATAGTGTACATTAACAATACTTTTAAAAGGTTTTGTGGTTATAAATACAACTATAATTTCATAAATAATGGCTGTCATTTCATGAGGGAAATCACATCAGAACTGGCTACATGCAGTGCACTGCAGTGAATGTCAGATATATAACACAGCCAATACATTTGGTAGCAGCTGAAATTCATCCGATGAGGATGATGAGGCACTGAACGCTGCAGCAAATATCTTCTAATAAGGTCTCACAGGGCTCTGTTTTCATAGATACAGTAAAGGGAAAAGCTAAGTCCTCAGGCCTATAAGTAGGCAAAAGTAAAAAAAGCCTATGATCAAAGTCCATATGAATCTGTCCAGTTGGTGTCCTAAATCACAAAATATCAATAATATGGCTTTGGACTTACAGGCAAGATTGAAACCTTGGGGAAGTTATGCAGTGTCTCCCATTCCCTTCTCAGGTATTCAAGTGAACCCACAAACACAATGTGCTTGAGTTCATGGTAGTGAAAGTTGCTGGCTCGTAATGGCATCACTAAATTTCTTAATCCAATCAAAGCAGATTTAACATCCCCAAATATGCAAACGACTACATGCCCACTTAAAACTGTCATCGCTGCTTCACTTCGAGTCTAAAAAACAAAACAAAATGACAAGGGAGAAATGAAACAAAGGGAAGCTTAAATCATACACTGAGTTTTAAATCATGATAAACACAACTACCAATATTGTTTATGCACAAAGAAGCGTTTTGATAATAGTCATTCATTTTTATGCTTATTTATCCTTCATTAAATATGCTTAGCAGAAGAAAATTCCATTCTTGGTAACAAATCCTTCAGCATTCAGAAAGACGTTGTACTGGACCAAATTCTGATCCTTTATATGTTGCTGCACATGTGGATTAAGACTGGTTACAACAACAGAAGCACCGTGTATTTAGCTAAGAACAAAATGTGACCTACTGTGCATTGAGCTGTTAGAGGGATTATAGGAAATAGATGCAAAACCATGCCCTAGCTTACAAATCACTAGTGCTTGTTTCAGGATCAATTTGAAAATGAAAGCATGAGTGCCCAATGGTCTTAGTAGGTCTTGGTGACATCACAGGAATCTTGTGTGTCTTCTTAGTCTCTTAGGGTCAGTATACTTATTTTTGGACAAGCTGCTACTACCACGAGAAGCAATTGAAGAACCCTCTGCACGGCTCTGCTTTACAATGAATGCCCTCTGTATTTCACAGAGCTCCACGTAGTAAGAAACATCTCACGTGCAAGATCATGACTAATAGTAACTTCTCAAGCCAATCAGACTTCCAGAGTTGCTGGATAGATAAGAAAAAATATAACAATAACAATAAAATAAACACCAACTCATGGAGAACATTTCAATGATGCTCAGAATTACCTTCTCATCTCAGGAACAAGAATTACATTTTTACAATAATCTCATCAGCGGTAGTATCAGTTGAGTAGACAACTCAAAAACCATGATGATTAAATAGTCATGAAACCATGATCTTCATTTCTGGAGGAAATCTTTACACTACTGTGCTTCATCAAGTAACTGCAGATCCACTCATATCGTATATAATATTGTAAAGAAGTTTTGGCAATGAATAAGACTGTGGGGAACTGCAATTTCCCCCCCCTCACTTATCCATGGTGTGTGTCCTGATTCTGAATTGTGGAAGTATTAAAATGTGTAATACAGACTGGAATATGCAGTAGAAATGTTCATTATATAAAAATTAGTCATTTTCTAATTGGTTAAAATAAATGCACAAGCTTTCAATTTCTCTGGGTCAATTAACCTGACTGCCCATTTGTACCATAACAGAGGTCTTGGCTCTTCAAACAAATGAACACAGAAGTGAATGCTGGAGTTGAGCATGTAAGTTATCCCATGCATCTACACATGGGTCTGAACTACTGAGATTTTAGAAGCCAGACAACAAGTCTTTAAAAATACTATGTAAAAGAAGGCACTCTATAATCATTAATCTGCATGTAGTTAAGTATATTTGTATGTCAAAAAATGAGTTCTTACTACCTGATACTGCTGGAAACTTCTAGAGTCAACAAAGTCATTGAAAAAAAAAAGGAATCATTTTCTGATTGAGGCATCATCAAATATCAGTTAGAAGACAACCTGAGAAATCTTCAAATTAGGTTCTAATTTGTACGTGTATGATCTCTAAGGATAATGTTACATTGCATAGATCATAAAGTAGACATAAATCATGGACTGTGAGCTTGAAAAGGTGTAGGGCAGCATTTTGTTGGCAAAGTCTTCAGTGGTGATGATGCACGAAACAGAAAGAACCTGGCCAGACTCACAGATTCACAGGCTAGTAGGGGGAAAAACTGACATGGTACCGTCAAGAGATAAGAAGTGAGGCACTCCATAGTGACATTTTCAGATAAATACTCTTCAGACTAGGACAACATGTAAAGGTCATTTTGAGTCATCTGCTAAAATGTGTTCAGAACATGAAGGCAGATTTCTATCGCTGTCTATTACAAAACACTGTGCAGCAGAGCTGCTTCTCCTTGTCTGCCGAATACATATAAATGCAGACTAATTAAAATTGTTCAGCTAAGCTCTGTCCCACAGCTCAGTCTCTAAAATTCAGAATTGACTTGCTTGACTGTCTGAACACCAATACTGCAATTCCAAGCAATGTCATGGTTATTACAGAAACCCCTGAGGAGAAGGGGAAACAAGCTTTTTACCCCTGATTGTTACAATAAACCAGGGCTGTCACCATCACTGGATGCACCATGCCACAGTACAGGAAAATCTTTATAAAGTGCGACAAAGTGAAGATACAACAGGGAGTTCATTTCAAATATCATCAGTTTTGTGAATGAGATCTGGAGTTAGTTACTTGTTACTCTTAGGTATGAGTACATGAACACAAGTGGCACAAACCTTCACTGAGCAAGATTGATTGTGATAGGCCTTCTAATTATTTTTAATGACTTGAGCCAGTTTGATGGCTTCCTCAGTTAAAGAAACGAAACAAACACAAACCAGGCTCACTGAAACATGCTACAAAAGCAGAGGAGTAGTACTACTTACTCTGGCCTATTTGGGCTTCTTGACATTTTGGAAATTGAGAGAGAAGTTTTAAGAGAGCGAAATTCATATAAATAAATACAAGATAATGCAAAACAACACTTGCCTGTATTAGAAGCATTACTACCTTGTTTAAAGAGATAAATGGGGTATGTAAACATTTAAATATTTCCTGCACAAATTCTCTAAAGATTTAAACTCAATATGCAAATTTCAACTTATGAAAAAAACACAACAGTGTATTTTGGACCACTTTTTATTATTACATTTGGCATACAGGTTTATATAACGATAATTCCTTAATGGAAATGGTTAGCTTCAATTTCATAGTTTAACTATGTTTCTGATTTTAATATGATAGGAGAATTTATCAACTAATCGATTAAATATCAGTTTTATCAGTTCAAATAACCTCTTTTCAAACACAACTTATCATTAGTACCTACCAAAATGACCTTTTCAATATCCTTGGCCGGACACCAATGAAACATTCCCGTAGAGTCATATTTTTTTACATTGGCATCCATATTGTCAATCTGTTCATTGCCAGGAATTAACAAGGGGTCATGCCTGGGGAAAAACAAGTTGAGGACAACATAAGTGGAAAATATTATGAATTATGGATGGAAAGATATCCCAGGAGCTATGCACAGAGGGAAAAAAGTAAAAAATGAAATGTATTTACACTCTAACATGCTTCCTATTTAGGCACCTTAATACAAAAACTAAAAGCAAAAATGGTTAAGTTTTAAATTCAGATTGCAGTTTGAAATATTTTCTATATACTTTCTACACCAATAACCATTTGGTTTTAAGCAGGGCTTTCTGACACCATCATGTCCATGAAAGTTTTTTTTTCTAGTCCCACCCCTCAAAAATAAATATCAGATTTGCTGTTAGCATCTGCAATGAAGTAGAAGGGATAGGAACACAGCCCCATGCTGACTGACTGGCATAAGTATGGAAAACCAATTACTTGCTTTTACCACACACAACTTCTGACGTGATGCTCTTCACAGTAAAAGCTTTAACAGGCTGCACTTTAAATATTTTAGCAATTTGCCCAATCATATTTTGCTTTCCCAAACTGAAGCCCTTTAAAGATTCAGCAGTATGTCATTTTAGAGCAGACTGACTAACAAATGCCCACATCTGGAATACATGATTTTAATACCAAACAACAATGTCCATTTTTCTCTGACAACTGTATCTGTGATAACCTTCTAAGTGTTGTTTTTTTTTCTTTTGTTCGGTTTTCAGAAGATTTGAAAGCAAAAGGCTTCAAGAAAATAGATATTTTTATAATCTTGCTTTCCAGCAATATAGCTACACTTGAGCACAGGCACGTACAACACAGAGTCCTTTATTTAGATGCTAAGAACGAGACATTAGACTGAGAAGCAAGCGATTCCAACACTCTCAGATTCTAGTGAGGACCCCTACGTGACTTCATTATACAGTAGCATTAGATGGAGGGTCTTGTTTGCAAGGCATGGGAAAAAAGGACCCCTGAAATCTTAAAACTAAGCAAGGAACAGATCTGTGTCTGGCAAAACTATAGTCCTAAGGTTTCTCTTGTGAATGATAGAAATATTCTAATAAAGAATTGTTACATTTCAAAGAATAAAATATTTGCAATATAGGAATGTGCTAAATAATCAGAGGCAAGCAGCCAAATTTTAAAGGAGTTCCCTTTCTGCAGGCTTTTAAAGAAAAGTTCATATTGGTTGAACTCTCAAAACTGGCAAGTTTTCTGCTTTTCAAGCATTTGAGCCAATGGACTGTAGTAAGACACTTGCTTTTCCATTGTCCATGAAAGCAAACTTTGAATGCTGTTCATGGTATAGGTTAATTTACACTGAATACAGTCTAATAAGTTATCATGCTTATGACAGTTAAACTTGTACAGCTTAGGAAAGGCATACTCTCTAATTCCTTCAAGGTGTTTAATTTGTGTAAATTCATAGTCATTGCTCGTATATCCATTGAAATCAGTGGAAAATTCTAATTCATTTAATTCAAAAAGGGTCAACTCTGAAAAAATGTCTTAAAGGAACTTGAGAAACTATTAATATATTGTGCCAGTTAAACCAGAGTCTCTTCATGCTTTAAGAAAAGGCAGTTTTCTTCATGGTAAAGTCATAAGTGAGATGACTGGAAAGAAGCACTATGTATTCTTTTTTTTTTTTTATATTCACGAAACAGATACTGAATGTAAAGAGAGAGTTGAATGTATTTCACTATCAACCCATTGACAGCAGAGGAGTCTCCAGGTGACCACAAGGAGCCTCAGACCCTGCTCCAGGTTTAGTACTGAAAAGCCTTCCATAAGTATGCTCCTTCTTCTGCAGGAGACAGACTGATTTTTTTCATGTAGAAGTTGTACTAAAGGTTTTTGTTTGCTTGCTTTTAATTTTAGAAAAATATCTAGAGTGCATACTTTTACCCACAAGTGAGTGAGTTGCAACCATGGTAGTTTTGGCTGAGAGCTGACTGTGATGCTGCTCATACTGTGTTCCTTGCTTGTCATACCTGCATGAGATACAGTAAATTCTGCAACTGTGGTTAAGGGGGAAGATTGTACTGATGTTCAGACATTTAGTGGGACTCTGACCTATTTTATACATATATATATATGTCTGTGTGCATATATATATCACTGAATGTTTTAGCTCTGTGTTTCCAAATAAGAAACTTTGTCAAAAGGTGGAGAAAGCATCAGGAGTATCAGTTGTGAGATGGTTTTCTGTTTTATTTTTTCCCCACACTTTCACAAGACAATTCTCCATGAGCCTTTCCTAGAGCAGTACTGAAATAAAAGTAAAGTTCACTGATCAAATATTCCAAATTTTTCTCTTCTCTTTCCCTTCATCAGTGAAACTACATTGAATCAATCTGTAAAAAATGCCAGATTCTAATTTTCTAATCAGTGTGCCTTGTCTGCTCTGAGACTAAACAGATCGGCTGAAGCTTTAACAGAAATGAGTATTTAATAATACTCTAATATTTTCACAGAAAGGATACAAATTGAAAGGTGATAACAGATATCTGACATCCAATGATGCTCAACTGTCTTGAGGTCTGAGACAAGTTTTAGTGTGTGAGTGCTCTAAGTGTATTGTAGTTCTCTCTTCTCTCCCTTGCATGCTATTAAGGGAATATTCAAAGTAATTTCTGCCAAAAATAAATTTGAATTTTACCTGGATATATTGTTTTCTTGTTACATTAGGTTTTAGTGCTATGGAAGGGGCGAAGGGTGTGAATAATCATATATAAGTTTCTATTAAAGTTTTAAGTAATAATTTTTTATTTTTATTTCTTATATATGAACTTGTTTGCAAGATAATAAACTGTCTGGATTCTCTACTTTCACTTCTTGGAGTACAGCAAGTGGGAATTTTCAAAGCAGCAAACAGGAAGGGACACGCAACAAGGAAGTAAGCAAATAGATTCTATTGTACTACTTTTGTTGTGAAGGAATGAAATATTGTCTGAGAAGGACACTGTGAAAAGACTAGTGACACTTTATGTTTCAGGATCTCTGCTTTTTCTTTATATATATATAATTGTGCTTATTAAGTTTGAATCACCTGAGTTATGCTAATATTTTCATGTCTTCAGTCAATAATTTTCTATCCTCAGTAAAGCAATCACTGAAGATGTCTTCAGAGGTTGAAAATTGTTTTTTACCAATGTTAAACTTTTTCCTCAGATGACAGAAAATATTTAAAAACTAAAAGGATCTTTGAACTTTCTTGTTGTTTGTTTTTGTTTTAACTCCTCCTCTTTTTATGAATTACTACATTAATAGCACAATATTACTACTATGGATATATATACTATCATAAATCTGATGATGAAAAGCTGTTTTGCAAATACTCAAAATTAATTAAGATAGACACACAGAGGCCAATGCTGTCAAATATGCCTAAGGGGTTTGGACACCCTTTTCCCATTAAAATTTATGTTACACAAGGTATTACAGTCGCTGTCCTTACAGCCAAATCAGGGACTGGGTGTTTCTAGAGCCTTTCCATCTGCCTCACCCTTGAAGACGGTCCTGTCAAGCTCTGCTTGAGTTGCATTGGCTGGTTATTCTGGAAGAACTGCATTAGTGTTGCAGCCATGCTGCATTCATGTTCTCCAGAGCTATTAAGATATTTTGATGGCTCGAAAAAAGCTTGAAAAATTCATACAGTGTTTGTTTTGACTAGATGTTGGTTTTCATGGCTTGCAATCGGTTTGCAAAGTATCTGGTCATTCCAGCTAGGAAAATGAAAGCAAGTGGGAAAAGAGAAACAAAATTTGAATTTTTCTCATCCATAATCGCAGTTTAAATATAGCTTCTCTTATGGCAGATACTACATACGCATGACTTAAAATGAAGAGCAAAATACCACCTTTTCAAAATTTTGAAGAGCATGTTACATCACTTATGATAAAGTAAACTTGAGAAAGATAGCAAAAGCCATGCTACAGTAGCAACCCCAAAAATCTTGCCTGGAAGAGAACAGCAAAACCATAACTCCTATCTCCAGGAAACTTACTACGAGGAAGCCAACAGTACATTTTAAGGAACACTGCTTTCCTTTCCTTGCAGTATAACTAGTGCAAACTTATCTACTTGCAGTTTTTGAGTCTGGAACTTCTGAGTAATGACAGGGGAAGGACAGAATTGGGAAGACTGACAATTGTAAGCATATCCTTTGTCATTTGTCTTAACCCTGCAGCTATCACTTATGTGCAATTGTGCATGAGAGCAATATACACTCACAGATCTCCAGTGGAATTCTCCTGTATTTTGGGCACTAGGTACAAGAATACCATAGGACCAGTACAGACCCTGATGTTTTTTGAAAACTTGTAGTCTTTTCACATCATTAAAAAAATGACTCTTTTTTGTTCTACCCTTATATAAAATCAATGGCAAAAAGAGCAACACAACCCTTCTTTTTCATGTTCTTGTAAAAGTCTGCAGTTTTACTCTTCTCATGCAGAGAAACCATGCCTGGATTTTGCACACAAGAAGAGAGTAAGCAGTCTGCTACTAGAGATTCAGGGTCTTGAAACTCACCTCGCATATGGGCCATGAACTTTTGAGTTTTCCTAGCTGATATTGTGTGTGAATGTGGGTGTGTGTTTGCGAGTGTAAGCATACACATACTTAATTTCTATTAAGTATGAGGAAGGGCATGGTTTGCTGAAGACAAGATTGAACGCACACTAGAGAATGTTTCATGCCTTTGAAATTTCTCCTACAACTATCCTAACAAATTGTGGCAATTAACATGCTGTTAGTGTTAGATGTATGCAGCCAGTGCAGGTGCTAATAATTGAAAAAGCATTTAGAGCTTTTACACCCTGGCTGAATATTTCATGATGTGCTGCATGTTTCAGTATTTACTCAGTGGGCCTCTGTCACTTCAATCTTCTCTGACTGCTTTGACTGGTGCTATAAAGCTAAACCAAGATAGAGTGACGGCTTGTCACAGGCAAACTTCACTGACTCCTGCAGCTCACTGAGACTAACTGTGAAGGTTGTCACGACATTCTGATGGAATTCAGCAAATGTTTTGTGACTAATACACCCAACATTTGTCGGCTACCATTAGCCATTACCCGTGACCTTCTGCAGTCTGTGTGAGAGGCATTAGTTTGTAATGAGAATTTGTTGCCTACGCGTATCATACTAATGACACTCCTACTGATCTTTACTTTCACAGGTTAATCAGCAATGAAGTTTGTAAGGATTCAGTGCACAGATGGAAGGCACTTTACAGAAGAAAACTGTGGGCAACTAGAGAAAGAAAACCTGGGGTTTTACCATTAAGTGCTTTTATTGTCATATTCAGAATCTGTACTAATATTGGCTTCAGCATTACTCTGACTTACTCTTTCCCTAGAAGTGCAAAGAGGAATGTATCTAATATAGGAATTGTACCCAGTGCTAGCTTATCGGCTGGAACAATCCTCATTCCACCCCAGTTCTTCTTTCCTCCACTCAAATACCAATGAAGTTTTTTGTATGTTTTGTTTGTTTGTTCATTTTTTTATCCTCAAAAGAATTACACATGAGTTCACATTAATTTATCAAGACTACGGAGGATGCTGATATAGGGCTGCTTACTGTAGGAATTTTGCTCATTAAAGTATCTTGATACCTTATGACATGCCCAGAATATGCTTCTGAAGTATGAATCTCTTTACGTAAGAAAGTAACAAAATAGTTCGCTTTCAGACTTTTATGTAAGAAACTCAACAAGGAGGAGACAAGGCACACAGCCAATGCATCTTCTGTTTTTAAAATTTCCCATCTACTCAAGCAGCAGAATTAGCAATCATTGAGTGGTGGGAGAAAGTACCTGAAAAAATAATTTTTCATTTGTAAAATATAAACTCACAGTTAAGTGGCATCATAAAACACAGGAGTGTTTTTTCCTACTTAAATGAAGCATATCTCTTATACCTTATGATAAAAACTACCTCTGTTGCAAACCAACGTTATAAAAAATTGTTATTTTCTTTAAATGTGGAATAAAGCTGAAGACGTTTTCCTTTCCTTTGCCTTGATCTGAGTGGGTCTCCTTTTACTCTGAACTTTATAAAAGACCTTGTTGATTTTTCTGCTGGAAATTTCCCCTTTTCTTTCCTGACACTACCCTCTCACCTCAAAAACATTTGCACAAGATTTCATATTTCTCTGAAAATAAATCTGAGAGTGTTCTTATCCTTGCGGTTTACAATATAACTACTAACAACAGCAACAGAGGGCTAACATATACTACTCCCTGCTATTTAAAACTATCATTCTATAAACCTGTTAAAGCAGGTCTAAGACAACAGAGTGACTACTGAACTATTCCTGATGTTTGTATTTGTAGCAGTGAACTCATAAAACAGAATCAAGAGGTTAATTTTGCTATTAAATACCTGCTGTGTCACAGTTTATTTATCATTTCATGTTATCACTGCATAGTTAGCTTCAGTAAAGCCTTAACGAAGTATATAAATTTAGAGGATAGGATGAAAATTTCCAAGGCTGGAGGTCATAGATGTTAACCATTATTACGGCTAATCAGTGATTTTTACCTCTTCAAACCTTACCTGGTTTAGGGGAGTCTCAGAAAATGATCAGATCAAACTCATTTTAACAGTTTTTGTTCAAGAAATGTTCTTCTTCTAGACCTCTCATCACTTTTTTCAATTCCTGTGGAAAGCTAACATTTTCAGCAAGTGGAAGAGCAGGACTACAGTGGCAGGGACTGAGTGGCACTGGCAGAAACATGCGTATCCATGCAAGTGTATGGCACTGGGCAAACAGATGAGGAGATGAATGTGCACAGCCATTGTTCACATACTTAGAATATTATAGCTAACTTCAGGAAAACAGAGAGAAGGTTTCCTCCTCACCTTCAGATAAATAATCTCATTAGATTTCCATAAATGTATGCCAAAATCTCACTTTTTCTGTGTTGGCTGGACTCTGAACCAGCTTCATGGTTTGGCTGGGAATTATTTTGGATCTTCGATCCTCAGGCTTACAAAATTCTCCTTGGCAACACACTGAAAACCCAGCGTCCTCTGATGCCGGGTTCTTATGTGATCAGGGACACTAATGATAATGACCCTTTGCTGAGTATGCTACTTGTCTAGAGGCCTATGTCAGCTACACCACCATGTTCAGAGTGGACAGGGACAAACTATTTGTTTGCTCTTCAGGCCCCTTGGGCCCTGTCATATACTATTTGTTCTTGCATTAAGAGGTAGTTTGATTCAGCTGGGCTGACATTTCCTTCAACTCAGTGTATTCCACTCATGCAGTAGCAGCCACCAAAGCATTAAGTGAGGACTTGAGCCCCAGCAACAATCCTTTTAAGGAGCCTTTTTGATTTAAACCCAGGGCTTTTCACATTTTTATTGGTCACTCAAGAATTGAAAATGACACTTTTTTAAACTAGCTTTGCTACTTGATACTCAGGCAACATAGCCTCCTCGTGTTTAACATGGCTATTCATCAATAACATGAATCAAAACCTGTGACTGTCAGATAATGAACAGGTGACTTGATTTCACTTCCTGACACCAGAAGCACCAAATGGACCCACTTTCCTCTCTATCTCATGAATAAGGAAACTTGATATGTGATTATTTTTCATGACTTTCCTTTCTTTCATTTCTGCTTTCATTTTAATTTTACATCTTATTGTAACAGGATGCCCTCATGCTTACATCTTCACAGAAGTATAATTTGTTTTTTCCAATGGAGTTTAAGTTATATTTGAAGAAGACCAATGTTCTTGCGTGTTTAATGGGACAGACTTCTGCTGAGGAAAAACGGGTAGAAAGTAATCATGACGGTGCAGATTAGCTCAATATTTTTCTAGTTAATTTGCATTTATTGTTCCTGGTTGACCACTGGATTCTTCCAGTGTTGCATCAGTGTGATCTCATTTGATGTGATGCAGGAGTCAGTCAGAACAGTGACTTTCCAAATGTGAATCTAAACTATATGTGATGTATGCAGAGAATATTTGTATAGCTAGCATTTATTTTTTTCAGTTAGTAACTTACTGACATCTAGAGAAAACAGCGACAAAGGATGACATTGAAGAGATGTCTTCAGTCCAGCTATCTGCATCAGGTTTGATAATATAGGTTTTTATTTATGTGTGGGTGAATCTCAAAGACACCCACCTTCTGACCAGGTCTAAATAGGCAGATCTCTCTGTCATGATCTCCCAGGGAATACCTATTATATGAATTCCATTCTCTGTTCTGCTCAATTGATAGCAGGAGTCCAAAAGTTGCGCCTCATGACATTATACCTTCTTTCCTGATCTGCTTCAGCTACTATGGAAATCTAAAATCTATGCAGCATTTTAACATTGTCTTAACTGTAAGGCTGCTCAGAAATTGATTCTGTAGTTGCAGCCCCGATTACAATTTAAAAATTAACTTTCCACATACTATTTCCTCTATAAGCTCCATTAGTCTCCTGTTCTGCAGGCCCCCTCTAGACCCAGGACCTCAGCTGAGGAAACAGTCTGCCAGCTGTTTCTGTGGGAGAGCAGGGGTGAAGCTGGCTTTGAAAATGAGCTTTTAATGTAAATTTAGGAAAGATATTGCAAAGGTAAATATCAGCTGCAGATATGACAGTCTTTTAGCTGATTTATTTCTTGTGTACTTTTAGCTGATGTACACCTAATATATCTGGGCAGGAAAGCAAGTAATTGTCACTTTGGAAATTTGCAAGTATACAAAACTGCAGATAAAACAGCCCACTTTTGTTTATCAGAAAGTTGAATAGTGCCTGGCCATTGTACACAAAGCTAAACTGTTCTCTTCAGATTCAATCAGTTTTCTCTTATTTAGCACCTTGAAACAAAGTTAAGACAATGTAGATGAAGAGTAAGACAAGGAGACCATTGGGTCTGGGGGAAGGCTGAGGGTGCCAAGACGGGGCTGGTGAACAAATCTAGCAGGAAGAGAGAAGAAAACAATGTCTGGATCTGGAAGCCTAGCAAGTTCTCCGCTTGCTACTCAACCCATATTTAGCAATTCTGATGTGCTACCAAGCAGACAGCTCAGGCTCAGGACGACTACTCTCCCTCAGTCCCTCTTCAGCAGGCAATGAAAGCAGGCTCCACTTTGAAAATCTTCCCCCATCATGCAAACTGACACAGGCATGCTTTTCAAAAACCCACAGCCAATCTGTTGATCATTACTTATTTACAAAGGCCTTCGGGCAGAAAGTCCTGTAAAAACCATACTTGATACGGTATACACTAGCTTTTTCTGCTTGTGGAAAAAAGTACCCCTAAGGCTACCTCAAACCATCACTTTCTATTGCACATAAAATGTACCGTGTAACACTAAAGTATTTAATATATATGGTATAATATATCTACAGGAAAGGCATTTGTGTAGAAGTATGTTACCCTGTATTTGGTAATTTGATGTTTTGCTGAAGGCTATGACTTGAAAAAGCCTGCACCTAGTACAGAGGACCTGTCATCTCAGTACCCAAGAGCCAATAGAATAAAGAAGTACCCTTAAGCAGCAAAACTTTGACACAGCTTTGAAGCATATGAAAACAGTATAACTCCCCAGAATTATTATTACTCAAGATCAAAGAAATGAGGCATACTTTACATAGCAAACAGGGACAGTGCACTCAGCTCCAAATGTTTCAGCTCTTTCTCTCTCTTTCTTTCCCCCTTTTTATTTTTACTTCCCCCAAATTAAGATTTGGTAATGGGGCAATCTCCCACAATTTTAACACTATAAATGGTTAAAATTATTACCGCTAGATAAGAGGACTGTCCAAAGGTAAGTAAACTGAAAATGATGATAGGATGACAACTGGCATCATAAAAATGAGAAGCTTGGCAGTATGCTCATTTTATTCCTCCTCATAAACTGTAAACAAGCATGTAAATCAGTGTCTCATGGACAAGGCTGAGTAAACAGGAAGGCAAAGAACTTTTAATGACACGTGTAACAGAAATAGATGGTCAATATGGAAAAAAAGGACTCAGCTGGGTACATTTTCCTCTGTGAACCAATCTCACTTTTGGTTCTGTAGTCTAGACAGAAATGGAGAAGGCTTTTAGAAGTTATATCCTTGAATATGCCCTATACTGCTGTAACAAGAAACAAGTATGGATGCTCCTTTAACTGGCCAAACAAAATTTCTAGTCTACTGACTGAAATGTAAAGAGGAATATTATCTAGATGTATCCAAAGTTGTTAAGGGAACAAAATAATGTCAATAATAAAAGAAAAATCATGAATGATTTTATATAAAGAACTATACATTCATATCATTTTTTTTTCACTTAATTTCTGTGAATGCAGAGCAGCCACTGCTATATATACAACCAAACCTCAAACTGTATGAAAGTGCCTGATCATATACCTAAGTTTAAATTTTTGTCTGTATATGTATGTAGTGGAAAATCTCTGCTATGCTACTTAGTTCTGGATACAATTATGGACTGAGGTTCTAGGCTGGCCACTTTAGATATGCAAAATAGAGGAGGAACAGCCTCCATGCAGAAAGCTCCACGTCTACTATTTGATCCTGTTCTGACTGACTTGAGCAGCCAAGTAGACATGTTATTTTAATAGATTCCAATTTCCTATTGTGGTTCCAGTTTTAACAACTCTCTTAGAGGAAAACTGTCCTATGGAAGAGAGGTACATATTAATACAAAGATATTACAAGTGTAAAATAATGTACATATAGCAACAGGGGAAAAATATCACTAATAAGATGATGTTTTCATTACCTACTTTTAGAGTATATACTACCCTTTTAAAAAATCCTTGTATTTCATAATTAACGTGCTTTTAGCCAGAGTAAAACTGCATTAGTTTTGAACTTTGCTTTGGCAAGAACATGGATTATTAGACTTTTTATCAGTCTAAATCAATTAACAGAAATTTGATTTCAATCGACAGGATAAAAGGAAGGTAATATTCAGGTTCATTTTTGATTGTGATGATACATCTCACATATGGCCTTAAGTACAGAAAACAGTACTCAGAGGGAATCCAACAAAAAGAGAATTGCCTAAGGCAAACTAACCACACGAGTTCCTCTGATTGGTTAGTGCTATCATTAGTGCCACTGCTGTTTAAGAACTACACACGGGCAGGACAGGGTGACAGCTAAGACTTTAAAGCCTATGTATTTTTCAAACAGCTTTTCAAACTGTTTTTCATGACAGAATTTTTTTCAGCTCTATCATTAACTGCTGACAAGCTGACAGAATAAATACTTCAGCCTTTCAGAAACCATCTAACAATCTTTTTTTCCACCGCCTCCCCCTATTTTTTGATGTGGGGGGAGGAGAAGAGGAAGAGAGGAAGAAAGGAGATGAAGATATGAGTTTCTTACAGTCTTACCTCATCAGTTTGGGTGAGGAGTTGGGTGAATTTCGCATTCCTCCATTTCGTTGCTTTTTTTTGGGTGATAGTGTTGACGGCTGCTCATCTTCAACTGGAAATATAAGGAACTCATGAGATTAAGCACTGTTCTACATGCCATATGAAATACAAGTGAAGTAGCAAAGAACACACACTCCATGTCCATTCACGCACTGATACTTCATTGCTAACATAGGCCTAACAGTAATAAAAATCAAATACATGTTAGTCGAAGAAATTGGTTTGAAGGAGAAGCACGTAAGAGTACCACGATTTTGAACAAAGGCGTTCAAATTGGTTTCAGATTTCAAAAACATGGGGGGGGAACCACAGTTGGGTTATTCTGAGCATTATTTTCAGTTAATCTGCGCTACAGAAAAGTAGAATTAGTGCTCTGCTATATTTCCAGAAAGATAAATTACTATTTGCAATACCAGCAAAACAGCTGCCAGCCTGCTTTTGCTAATGAGCCAGACACCAGTTGGTTCTTGCTCCTCACATGCCAAATAACAGAGTCTTCATGAAGAGATGTAAAATATTCAATGCCTTTATGTTCAATGATTCAGTTAGTCAGGACTGTGAGCACAGCCTGGCATTGTGCACAGATCTCCAGCACAAGTCAGACCTCATCACTCCACCCTTCTCACAAAAGGGAGTTGTAACAAGATTGAACAGAATGAGGTTGAATGGTAGTGGGGAGACAATACCTGTGTAACAGAGGATGCATATGTTATGCAATCTTTTAATGAGGATGAGGTGCATTTTCAATGACAGATCAATTTCCAGATGTAAAATCACTCATGATTTTGTCAATCATAAACTGTTCTTAGGTAACCTATGCCATAATGTGTATTGCTTAAACAAGTGCAGCTTCCTAATAGCTCATCTACAAAAATTAACCACCATAATTACTGGTTCAAGATCATTACTGTACTTAATAATCTGCACACAAGGTTTACATTTGCTAGCAAAGGGAATTATGCCTGCTATCTCATATTCACACTAATGCTAAATTATTCTAATGTAAAGAAGGAAAAATAGACTTATTTCATCCTATTGTTAACTTGAAAATGAACTAGAAGGTAATACAACTGACATCTAAAAATCTGCTAAAAGGAAAAAGATTAGTAGTAGTAGTAGTAGTAGCAGCTGTATTAAAAGAGCTTCATACACATTAGCAGTGCACAAGCAGAAGCTGGAAAAAAATCAGTTTGCAGTGAGCTACATTGGAAAACATCAAAACTGCAAACGTGGATATGTGTTACCCTAGATTTACCTGAGGACAAATTAAGTAACATCCTTCTGCTATAGCCCTTTTCTGACAATATTTCATTACAGTCTATGTTCTAGTCTGTCATGTCTTGTTTTCTGAGGTCTGCTATGGAAGTTCATTTTGCCTTGGTCAAGACTAAAGGATTGGGCCCTGAAAAGACAGATGTGCTGTCTTTTTAAATGACCTGGCATTACCTAACATATCCAGGCAATCAAAGCAAATTACAGCATTTCAAAAGAAAACAAAAACAAAAGGAAAAAAAAAAAGTAAAAAAAATGTCCCAAGTAGTTGAGTAAATGGTCGTACATAATATCAGAGCAATGACTATTTCACTAATTTAACTTTCATTTCTTCTCAGGCATCATTCGCAAAGACAAAGCCATCCTCTTCTGACTTGACTTGATTTTAGATACTTATTATTAGTTTAGTTCTATTCTTTCTTTGGCTGGGAGATAAGATAAGCTCATAGAAAATTCTAAGAATATGCAATTTGAAATTTTCTTTCAGTGGCATTTTCTTTCTGAGTTTAAACTAGATCAATTCACTATTCAGTTGTTTGTAACCTAAAGTGAGTGTTTTCAGCATTATTTTGTTTGTAATATCTTTCTGTTTCTGATTATAACAAAGCTACAATTATAAGTTTCATTCTCCTGGTAGTAATAACTCTAAATATCACTTAATTTTATCTGCTATCGTGGAGCTACAGAATGTTTGTCAGTAGATTCAGTAATGTACCCTAAGTAAAGCATACTGCTATACAATTTTAATATTGTAAGAAATCTACCTATCATGACCCCAAGCAAAATCTTACAGGAGTACAACTGTAGAATGTTCTAGAAACATTTCTGTGAACAATAAAAAATACTAGTAAATAAGAGTACTTTATCAAGTTCTCAGCTACTTAAAAAGACTCATCCAAGCCTTCCAAACACGAAATGTAAAACACCAAGAATCTTTTGTACTATATGGTCCAACATTAATGTTCTCCAGTGCTAACAGTTGATACTATTTTGCCACCCAATTATAACAGGAGATCTTAGTAGTAATCATCCAGAATAACCACATATAAATTTCTAGCAGTCTGCTATTATTTTTGGTACAGCATCTACAGTAAATAAACTCCCTCTTTTAATATGTGCTTGTCATATTCAAACTATGTTACTATCACTAACTGCCTGTAAAGTCCAAGGTTAATGTGTCTCACTAGTTAATACATGTCAGCAAATCTTTCTGAGATCTTAATTCGTAGCTAAAGTAATGCCCTTCTTAAGCCAGGAAGCCATTTATTTTTATTGCAATAATGAAAGATAATCTATGTTAATCATATTATGTTCAAACAAGATTTTTTCAATTATATCTGTGTGCAGTTCATAGTGTTTCTGCAGTTTTAGAGATGAAGCTCCAAGAGTAGAGAATCCATGTAGCTGAAGAATATGAATGGAATGGAATGGAGACCATTACCTATGGCTTGGTTCCTAAAAGCACTGCAATGATCATTCACTTCTTAGTAAGAAGTAGGGTATAAAACATATTTAATGATTATCCTTCAGATACAATTATATATTTCCTGCATATATAAAGAAATAGATCCAGCAAATTTTTTAGTTAAGTCATAAAATATCATTTTAGTTTCATGGTTTTTGTCTGCATTAATTTAAAAGGGAGTCTTTGATGTGCTTGTTCTTATGAAAGACAACCACATTTGAATAATGGTCTGTGATATATGACAACTCAACTCTGATATTCTATATTTGACTTAGTGCTTTTGTTACTGAGAACATGCCCCCATTCTTAGTATATCTGATGTCTTTATGCTACAGCAGTTGTATTAAACTACAGTCATATTATATTATGGAGACTTTCCTTACCAGCTTTCAGGAAAAGTGCAAATAAGTTCAAGAACCGGACACATTATAGAATTTGAATTCAATCCAGCCTCTGAGTTCTAATAAATTTCAAGAGCTTATTTTGCACATCCCTAAGTATAACGCTTAATGTAGTGTTGTGAAAATCCAGTGCTCACTTGTCTATCAGGCACAGAATCTAACAGCTTTGCAGTTCAGGAAGGCTCGGTGCTAGGAAAATGTCAGGCAAATCTAATGAGGCTTCAGATACTCTGGTTTATGCTGGAGTTTAATTTAAAGTTACACTGATGTTTTAACATGTTTGCTTATTCTTGAGTAAAGAGAATTCATTATTTCAATGACATAACCTCCAGACAATGTTCCATGAATTGATTTAAGATGTGCTGGTAATTTTAACAACCTTAATGTGGAGCTGAACATCTGTAACAACATATTACTTGACTTTTATTCTCATTTCATTTTTTAAGTAAAATAAAGGGAATGTCTTTCAGAAACAGTGGACAAGCTCATAATTTTTTCCCCGGTTATTTTTTTACTGCTTTTTAAATAAATCTGTCTCTTTCACTGCCTCTCAGATCAAGAGCAGCACAGCTTATAGACACCATTTTTGAACCCCCAAAAAGAGCTGTGACTTGAAATACCACTTATGTTAATGAATATCACACAAACTGTAAGAGCTACTAAACTCATTTTGCCTAGAACGTAAGTGCATCAGAGCAAATAAACTATATGAAAGATAAAGCACAAACCACCCAGAAACATTAGTTGACTAGCTATCTTGATTAACTTATTAATCACCACATCTGGAGAAACCCACATCTGTAAGCACTTAACAGAGCATTAGTAATGTCATAGTCACATTGAAAACAGACTGCAAAACCATGCACAAACCAATTGGAATTGCTTTATGCATCCAACTATGGGGCTACCTACGGAGCTCTTGGTTCAACCCAGGCTTTTGGGAGAGGTAGCGGTATTTTACAGGCAAGCTGAGTGCCCTTTGCAATCTACAGTAGGTAGATTTTCCTTGTTCAACAGAATTCAATAAATTAAGTTGCAGCAGCGAGGGATTGTTGGGTAGGAAGAGGCTCCCTTTACGGTTATTAACAAGTGGAACAGGTTCCGGGGCTCCTTCAGTGGACTTGGCACCAACCAGTGCATTAGTAGTTGTATTCTTGAATTGATATGAGCTTTTTGGGTAACTTGATCTAGCTGCATTCTTTACTTCTAAATAATAAGAAAAAATGTAAATTAATGTCCTTGTATTAAAAATGATTTCAAACCATGAATCAGTTTTGACATCATGTGGAATTACAGACCTTAAAGCTTAAAGTATCAGTTTCTATAGTTGAAATAAAGGTTTGTACCTGCAATTTTCTTCACATTTCCCCAAAATATATCTTTTTATAAAAGAATACTTATAAAAGGATTATTCCACAGTATTATCATCTTTAAGCAATAATCCCATCCTAGGGTAAGTGCGTTTGAGGCAACTCTTATTTCCCACATGTTGATAACGGTTTTGAGATTTACTAGCTGTGGAAGATGTTTATTCCCTTGAATCCCCTGAAAATGACAGGGGAGGTAGAACAGTCTGTTGCTGTTAAAATAAATAAGGAATAATAGAAGAAAAGACAACATTTCAAAACTGTGTAATCATAGTTAAGGAATTAATCTGGTGTTTATGAACCTACGTAAAAGTAGCTGGGTATTTAGAACTGCTGAGTTCTATACATTTCAGGAGATCAGGTATAGCACCTCTGAAAACACGGCTAATAGGTTTAATTTCCTAAATATGGTTTTGACTTGATCTAGTGATTCTTAATCTTCTGTTTCTAACATATCAAAGTTAATTGAACAAAAAGAGCATTTAATACCTCCAAACACACATTTTTGGTAAAAATATGCAGCAGTGATCTTTTTTGAATGCTTGTTTCATTATGAATGAGTATATTATTGAGAAGAAGGTATACTACTGAGCCTGTAAGATCTTCTATTTTGTTACGTATTAAGAGGAAAGGAGGTTAAGTAGGGAATAGTTTATGGACTGATACTCTTGCAGCATTATTTGCATATGTTTGAATTGCCTTTAAGTTTCCATGGATAACTTTGAATAGACATCAGCTCAAAATTATTTAAGCAGGTTGGCGTGGATTTTGACTTTTTTGGGTAGTTTACTATCAGATAGAAACATTATCTGTAAAATGGGCATACACATAAATAGCATCCGCATGCTTGCCATTTGTATTCAAGCACAAAATCCACCTCTGTCACCAAAATGTAATTATATACGAATTATAGGAGTTACCTGAATGTACTCTTTAACTAGATTCAAGTATTCAGTAACAATCTATCCATTCCCATTCAATGATCTCTGCTTGCCACTACTCTGAGTGATATGGAGAAGAAAATCAGTAAGAACAGAACCAGAGTCTAACTTGGTGTTAGTCTGCTCTTTGCAAATAATAGCAACATTCAATATATAGTAATAAGAATGCATACTCATGAGAGTTCAGATGGATTTAAAATCATTGGAGGAGAGCATGTATCTTATTAGCAAAACTTCCACAAAAAATGGTGCTTATCGTATTGGAAATACATCCTGAAAATTATCAGTCTTACCTTGGATTCACTGCTTTTTGTACTTCTTGTAGTACTTTCTTGTACTTCTATCTTTGGTATCCCTCCACTGAAACAATTTTCAAGTGATAAAATGTATCTGCAGAGACCTATCTCCCTACATAACCCACTGGCCAAGCATGTATTTGTACAATTTAAAACATATACATTCCGTTCTATTTTTAAACTACAGACTAACAATGAAAATATTCTTTATGTATCTACTTGCCTGCATCCAGCATCTTTACAAACAGTGGAAGAAGACCAAAACCCATTAATAATGTTTATCTCCTCTCCAATTGTTTAAGAATTGTTTAAGAAACATCATCTTTTTACACTCATTTTTGGAATTCAATACGTAATCATTTCACATGTGAGATCTAATTATCAAGCACTAAACTTCCATTGCAGTGTATCTTATGGCATATTCCAAGCAGATATAAGCAAGCTTTCCCAAGATTGTGTGCATTCTCCATTCCTCAAATGCAATTACGTATTTTTAACCTTTGGAGAGTAAAATTGGTTGATTTTATTCTAAATAGCCTGTGTCAAACACATCAGGATACACATGGAAATACATGTGTAAGCACAGAGTTGCAATATTGAACACTAATATAACTGTGTTCTCAGATTAAGGAGTATTGTATAACTACGAGAGAAATATAAGCCAGCGTTGTCACTTCTCAGGCACATAATACAATGTGCAGAACTTAAAACATTTACATTTAAAAAAATATTCTGGTGTTCAGCAAAAGCATTTTACTTCTATGAATAGTTTCTTAAAAATCTGATTTCATTCTTGCACTGCTATGTGGGCTCAATTCCATGGAAAACATATTTGCAAAGCAGAGATTTCTCTTAATTAAATGGAACTGAATACATCCTTACAGACTGTCACTGCCTCATGAGGTTTGGCAACCATACTGTTTGGATTGGGGTAATCTGTTATACCACTGTGCAATTTTAAACCAGAAGTTCCATATCCATGAGGGTCCACTTCCAAGTATGCGATGAGTTTAGCATCAGCAAGCCTACTGAAAAAGAACTATTTTCTTGTCACAGTTAAATTAGATTTTCTTTATCTAATATGGTATACGCAATTATTTTCAAGGAAAACAGTTACAGGATGAGTGTTCTGCCTGCATTGTACATGTTTCCAAAGTCTGTAAGAACTATTCAGGACACTCACTGTATACCCAAAAGGCACTATTATTTTCAATTAAGAATCATGGCATTTATTGGTCATTTTAAGAGCAAATGAATAGCTTACTGAGAATAGCAAACAATAAGGAAGTAGATAAGAGTAGTAATTTAAGAAATTTCCTGTTTTCTGTAGTATTTCTAACTGTACTCTAGGTGAACATTCAAGGTATTTTGGAAAATATTGTGCAGAACTTGATAAAAATATCTGTCAACATTAAACTGGTAAAAAGTAATGCCTTTAAAATGTGAGATATGAATAGGATTTAGCTAAAGGTAGTCTGAAGCTGCATACATTCCTACCCTTTCCCCTGACCCTCAAGAATTCCTTTTTAAGCTCAATGAATATATGCTTGCCTACAGAATGCATTAGGGAATCATGACTGTTTCTATTTCTATATGTTTTATTTATTCTAATGAAGATAATTTGAAATGCAATCTGGAACTCCCTGAACATTTTTAAAACAACCAATGCAGTTAATCTAATGCCTATGGCAATCTCTATTTATTCTTTGTGAGCATACACTTGCCACAACTTAAAACCAGGCTGAGCTTTAATTTAAATGTAACAAGGCAGAGTACCAGTGCAGTGCTTTCAACAAAATGGCTGAAACTGGCTTCAGTATGATTTGCCTGGAAGGGAAGATGAAAATGTGTTTTAAAGGAGAAAAAACATCCCGACCAAAACCAGACATTCTAAACAACCACCACCAATACCCACCACTCCATTCCTCCCCCAGCTTTATCAGCTGCTGGGCTTTCAGCACTGCTTTCGCCAGACACTAACACAGTGTTTTCCTTCATAGTCAGCCATCAGCCAGAGCTGTCACTAGTAGATACTTCATTTTTGCTTCAGTCTAATTCATACTGTATGCTCTTAATCTCTGCAGTGAGTAATGCCATGTCCCTGTGTAGATACGCCAGATCCAGCACTAGAAGCACAGAGAGTGCTTTTAACTATTGGACCATCGTCCAATTTGAAAAAAGATTTTATTTCTCCTCCCTCCCCACAACATCACTGTTCCTTCTCCTAAGCATCCTCCCAGCTGCCCTCCAAAGGAGCAATCACTGCTCTGCAATCTGGCTTGTCTCGTCTTCCACAAAGCCCAGCTTTCACTTGGTGGGTGAAGATGAGCTGCAGCTCTGTATTACTCAATGCAAATAATCAATATGCTGATTGAGCTTTTGGCTACCAGAGATCTTTCAATGGGAGCGACAGCGAGCATGACTTCCCTCTTTCAATGACAAGCCTGTTTAGACTTTGCTACCTACCACTTTGTGAATCAGGCAACTGAAAATACCCACAGCAATTTCTCCAAACTGTCAGCTATTGCTGTGATTCCACCCAGCACCCCCTGAACAAGACAACAGATTAACCATTAGGCTAGATATGTTGAAAATATACAGCTTCAACCTTTCCCCAGCTAGCTCAGAGCGATGTATAGATGATTATTTCAACCGTCAGCTGCCGCATAGACTTAAACCCCTGCACAATAACTCCTGGATTCATCTGCCCCTTGTCAAACTTGCACAGCTTTAGTTTGAGCATACACAGTGTGGCAGTTTCACTGCGGATCTAGAATAATCCAGACGGCTGCTGTCTCTTTGTTAACAGGAAGTTAAACTGATGAGTTTGTAATGCATTTCTTATCAAAGGTAGCTTCAGAAAAGAAAATTTGCCTCATCAGTTTGGGTTGGATTTTTGCAGAGTATCGAAATATGGTTTAATCTGATAATAATATTATTATTAATCCCCTTTAAAAAGCACTTTATAACAATGAGTTGCTTTTGAAATAGATTTATAATTACTACTGGATTTGTTTTTTGTTGTGGTAACAGATATAATGAAATGCTTGACTAGAAACTACAGCGCAGTGGTGCTTGACGAGATACAAGAACATTAATTTTAGAAATCACAGAGCAGTGTTTGGTGTCTGAAAAGGTAGTTCAAATGAAAGAGAATTGCTTTTCTGGTTTCTGTATACACTGCCAACTCAGGGAACTTCATTACATTGCTTTGTTTTGTTTTCCTTTTCATACAAGAGAAACAGATATGCTGCATGTCTGTACATTCTAGTACCATGAGAAAAGTGGGTGAAACTCACTGACTTGTAGCTGCAGAGTGAGCCATCTGAAGCAGGTAAGAAAACATCAAGATCCAAGAATGAAAAGGATGCATCATTTCAGAACATTTTATGAATACTGAATGGTGCTTACACAAGACATTCTCTTTGAAACAGTGCAGACCAATAAAGCATCTTGTTTTTATTATTAATTTTTTGTTTTTGTTGTCCCAGGCTTGTACCTTTTGGCTAGATGTATGTAACATTGATAAAATGCCAAATGAATTGCTCTACTCTGGTCTTTGTTTTTTGGTTGTTTTTGTGTGTGTGTGTGTGTTGGTTTTCTCCTTTTTTTTTTAATCTGATGATTAAATTTTGTATTAATAGTAGAGTCTCTTTCAGTCTTACTTAATTCTCATTATACAAAACAGATTGAAACAGCTATAGATTTCTTTCTCATCTTTGCTTTTCCCTGAATGTTGTAAAAAGATATTTAAGACAAAATGCAGACTGCTGCTAGGATGGAGGTAGCTATGCATTCTAGATGGCTGCTTTGATATTTTGCTAAACCTTGCAAAGTAAGTTAAAGTTCCTGAGCTTTTAGGGTCACACAAGTATACAGAATGAAAGATAAACTGCAGAGGTGTTTGCAAGCCCTGCAAACTTTCAACTTGAATCTTTTGGTGAGAAAAGTTCAGGCTATGTATGTTTTTATTACAGCCTTTAATTTATTTCTAAGGGTAGAGCAACCCCTTAAGGTTAATGTAGAACTTTGATTTCTCTTTGCTCTTCCAGTTTAATTCAAGAGTATAGATACCGTTTTCCAGAGGTACCAGTTGTTACCATTTCTCTATTACTATGACTTCACCAACTGAAGACTCCATTTAAGGGTGTTCAAATTGCGGCTGATCTAAGGTCCACTGAAGTCAGAGAATTTATCCACTTATATTAGCTTCAGTGGACTTTAGATCAGGAGTTATTCACATCTCATGCTTCAGGGTGAAAGTCAATAAAATGGGACAGGAAGAAAGTACTTCCCATCTATATAGTGTTTCACAATTGGCTTGGACACTTCAGAGAAGAAAGGCTTCAAATTTCATGGGCCTGGCTTATTGTTCCTATAGAGAAGTATATATGAAGAGTGATATTGTTTGCATGTAAAAACCATCTTCCTTTTCCTCCTAGGAGTGTGCACAGTAGGAAAAAAAGCTGCTTTATTTTATTTCTAATTAAATCCTAACTTAGACTAAGTCATAATTCCACTGAACTCTGACCATTTTTTCTCTTTCCAGTTTTAGTATTCTCTTACACATTTTTCTTGATTTTTAGATTCTCCATTCTCCATCACTGTCTCAATTTACGGCACATTCTGCAATTGTTTATGGAAGCCATTACATTGTCATTGGCAAACTCTCAAATTAAAAGTCACCCAAATTAAAAAAAAAAAAAAATTAAGAAAAATCTTTTAAAAATCACTTCTTTTGCTCTGTCCATTTAATTATCCAATTGACTTCACATTTCGCAACCATACAGAATACTATTTGGGACAGGGGTGAAGAAAGAGATGTGCCTGTACTGCAGGAGTTAAAACAGAACTTAGTCTGTGTTCATGGGGATCTGTTTTCCAAACAAACATCAAACTGAAAGCAATTGATGTTGTCTTCTGAGAGTGCACCCTGAAGAATAAGGAAACTCATCAGGTATTGTGGGTATAAATGTTCTCCCAGTTAAATTTAAAATTCTTTTATTCCATTTTTGACAAGCTGTTCTGCTGTCTGAACACTGAGGAGGAGCAACTGCAAAATGTTATCCCTGTGTCTGAAACAAACACTGTTCAGACCCTTGTGTGCCCTACCCTGTCACAACTAGCCAGGAACTCCAATTTTACAGCTCCAGCTGCTGCATCAGGCAGAAGGAAAGTATAAAAAGATTGGTCAAAGCCACCTTTTGACTTTTTAATAGAATATCTGATGGCTCCATGGCTACAAGCAGAGGACTGGGAATCTACTGACTTCAAATTTAGTTCTACTACTGATCTGTTACACAGCCTGTGGTTTCTTGCTTACAGTCAGTGTCCTCTTTAAAGTATTCTTCATTCATAGCTCTTGCTAAGACTCAAGTGGCTAAATTATCTGAAAATGTTGCTGATAATCACTCATTTTCACATATCTGCCCAGCATAGCTTGAGGTTGCTATTGCTGTTTGGAGAATACATTTCATAAAAACATACAACATGCATGCACGTGATAAGAGTATATTGCTATCAGTGTTTTGTTTGTTTTGTTGTTTTGTTTTAATTAGACATGATGCTACATTTCTTTCACATCAAATAACTGCAACATCTTTTTTTTTCTTTAAAGGCATCTTTTTTTCTTTCCTTATAAAGCAAACAAACAAAACAACCGAACAAAAAGAACACAGTGTCCATTAAAGGATACTGATTTCATTATGAGTGGTTGGACCATTCCCCAAGGCATGACACGCAAAGGCAAAAGGCATGCTCTGGAGGAACTTTGATTAGAGTGGTATCACACAGCAAACTCTGGTGTTAACATTTCCCACACCCATAGTTCTAAATTCAGTGCATTGTCATCAACTATCCTTGTCTCGTGTAAGTTGGTGTACTGCCTCAGAGAGGATTTTGACATCATGGGTGAAGGACACAGTTGAAGTTGAAGCAAGAGCAGAGGTAGGCTGTAATTATGTCCTTCTGCCAAACTGTGGGAGGAATCTGTCCTGTTGCTACTAAGTAGAAGTTTCCAGTTCTACTTGGGGGGTAGCATTTAGCCACCACTAAATCCAGAAGTTTTAGCCCCTTTTATAAAGAAAATCAGAATTCCAAACACCAACATTGCATCTATTTACAATTTCCATCAACTCAACTATATTCAGCGGGAAAATATTCAACGGACAGAAATAACGTAGTGAGGGGAAAAAAAAAAAAAAAAAAGGAGCATAGGAGACCCTGCTGATCAGACTGCTCTTTGGGATTAGAAATCCTGTATTTACTGCAGAGATGGTATTCCACAGCATGAGAGAGTGCATAGAAAAGGAATAGTTATATGCTTGCTTACTCTACAAATCTGAACAAGGTCTTGTTGCAACTCTTTCCTTCCTGAGAGCTTCAGGAAGTGTAGATTTCACCATGCAGATATTTAATTAGAACTATTACTTTGCTATCCAGTTCAAAGTGCCAGTTTATCTCTACATCTTAAATATACACATTTCCACTGTGACTCCAACTTACATATCCTGAAATTTTAAACTGAAATAACTTTTCACTAGCCTGCTCATGACAAGTTAAAAAATACATTTTTGATCAAGATGTTTTCATCAACTCAGTTCCTGAAAAAAGATACGAGGTCCCCTTGCCCACTTCCCTGTCAGCACAGTACTGCTGAGTGAAGGAGAGATTTGCATAAACTTCTTATAAAGATAGGGGACCATATTCTTAACTTCTAAGATTTCTTGAATTCTTCCTCTGCTTCCTGGTGACTTGTCTTAGTTCTGAAATACACAATTTAGGGGAAATTGCTTAGGTGGTTTTTGTTCCTGTTGTGTGTCAGTGGACTTTGTCTTTGTTTTAATAAGAGGTTAATTTGCCACTGGTAAATTAGATTTTTGTTCCCTTATAAATAGCTACCATTGAATTTCTTTTCCCTTCTGGAAGTTGTTTACCCTATACAAAAGGGTGTAGAAGTGCTTTTGTCTCTGAACAAGAAGAACTGAAATCCTGACATTTAACTCTGCCTTTCTTATCGTCAGCCTTATCTGACTTTTATCCACATCAGTGGAAAAACTTCAATTTATTAAATGTTAATAGGATCAGGCTCAGTGATCCCCAAGACTCTTTCAGGTTCAGCTGTAATATTCCTTTGGGATGGATATCCTCACACTACTGTTACCTGTAAGCTCATAATATCATTTTCACATGTTTAACTAAGTATAAAAATGCTGTGCATGCTTATGTAGAAGCTGGCTTTATATGCGTATGTTTACACTGTATATACCTATTCAGGAACACACATAAACAATGGATGCAAACCATATGAAATAGTATAAATACCTTTTTTTCTTTACATAATATTATTTCTTAAAAAAAAAAAAAGTTATTAGAGGTGTTGTCACTGCTACTTATTTCTGAGCTCACAGCACCATCTGCTGGTTATATTGAGTTTTCTCTCCTCAAATCTAGGAACAAGCGTAGAACAGCATTTCTTAGCAGCTGTTATAAATAGGCATTGTATTACCAGAAGACAGATTTTTAGCACACTAGTTGGAGTTTAACAATACTCCATTAATGGAAGTACGGCTTTCATAAAAATGGGGAACGTTAATAGCTGACAAACCAATTCTCATATGCAAAGTACTGTAAGTCACAGGGTAAACATCCAAATTAATCAAATGGATTCAACCTATTGTATTAAAAGCCTGTTGTTATATATGATGTTTTTATCACTTACTTATTAAAGTTTAATACTGTCCATGACACTAAGAAACCATTTTTTTTTCCCTTAATGCTCCCTATTTTAGGAAATGCTTAGGAATTACTTTACTTCAGTGTTGTAAAGCTCTGTTTATCTCTGAACAAATGTATCTAAAAAAAAATCCATTATCGAATGGTAAATATATCAATATAATGATACATAAGATACACCTACCTAATATTAAAACTATAAAATAATAGAAAAAAATGGCAAGATCTGAAATAGAAGTGGAATATACGTAGGTTGCTCCAAAAGTAATGCCTCCATTTACTCCCATAAAAACTACAACAGATGCAAAGAACACAGTAACACTAGTTGATGGAATAAATTCTCAGCAACAAAATACCATTTTTCAACATAGCCACCATCATTAGCATTTTTGCCAGCAATGAACAAGAGCCTGCATGCTGCACTTACAAAAATCTGCACCAGCGAAGGTGACCCACTGTTTCGCAGCAGCTGTGGAAAATGTTGCCCATGCACTCCATCTTTCATAGAATCATAGAATGGCCTCAGTTGAAAAGGACCTCAAAGATCATCGAGTTTCAACCCCCCTGCTGAGTGCAGGGTTGCCTACCACTAGACCAGGCTGCCCAGAGCCACATCCAGCCTGGCCTTGAATACCTCCAGGGACGGGGCATCCACAACTTCCTCGGGCAACCTGCTCCAGTGCGTCACCACCCTCTGAGTGAAAAACTTCCTCCTAATATCTAACCTAAATCTCCCGTCTCAGTTTAAAACCATTCCCCCTTGTCCTATCGCTATCCACCCTCGTGAACAATATCCACCCTCGTGAATAAGGGTTCATCAGCCTGAACAGATGGAAGTCAGAAGGCACCAAATCCAGACTATACAGTGGATGTGATGGGATAGTCCAGCTACGATTAGCAATGAGCTTCATGGTCTTCAAACTAGGATGGGGCCTGGCATTATCAAGTTGCAAGCGAAACGCTGCCTTCTTCTCTGGCCTAACTCCAGAAGTTGGAGCCTTCAGCTTAGTCAGCGTTGCAATATAGTGGTCAGACTTGATGGCTTGTCTGGGTTCGAGGAATTGCAGAAGGTTCATAGAATCATTGAACCATAGAATTATAGAACGGCTTGGGTTGGAAGGCACCTCAAGGATCATCAAGTTCCAACTCCCCTGCCACAGGCAAGGTTGCCAACTGATAGATCAAGTACTAGATCAGGTTGCCCAGGGCCCCATCCAACCTGGCCTTGAACACCTCCAGGGATGGGGCATCCACAGTCTCCCTGGGCAACCTGTTCCAGCACCTCATCACCCCCTCAGTGAAAAACTTCCCCCTGATATCTAATCTAAATCTTCCCTCCTGTAGTTTAAAACTATTCCCCCTCATCCTATCACTGTTTACTCGTGTAAAAAGTTGTTTTCCCTCCGGTTGATAATCTCCTTTTAAATACTGGAAGGCTGTAATGAGGCCTCCCTGCAGCCTTCTCTTCTCCAGACTGAACAAGCTCAACTCCTTAATCCTGTCTTCATAGGAAAGGTGCTCCAGCCCTCTGATCTTCATGGCCCTCCTCTGGACCCTCTCCAAAAGCTCAACAACTTTACAGCATCAGGGGCCCCAGGCCTGGATGCAGTACTCTAGATGGGGCCTCATGAGGGCAGAGTAGAGAGCGACAATCACCTTCGTCATCCTGCTGGCCACCCTTCTTCTGATGTAGCCCAGAATACTGTTGGCTTTCTGGGCTGCAAGCACACACTGCTGGCTCATGTTAAGCTTTTCATCAACCAAGACCCCTAAGTCCTTCTCAGCAGTCCTACTCTCAAGGAGTTCTTGTCCCAGTCTGAATACATACATGGAATGACCCCAACACAAGCACAAAATCTTAAACTTTGTTTTGTTGAAACTCATTAAGTTCACATGGGCCCATCTTTCAAGTTAAACAAGGTCCATCTGGATGGCATCCCTTCCTTCTGCTGTATCAGCTGCAACACTCAGCTTGGTGTCATCAGCAAACTTACTGAAGGTACACTCAATACTATCATCTATGTCATTGATAAGGGTTTTAAAGAGTACTGGTCCCAGGACAGATCCCTGGAGGACAGCACTCATCACAAACCTCCAACTGGACATAGAGCCATTGATCAACCCTCTGGCTCTGACTTCTCAACCAATTCCTTATTCACTGAATAACCCACCCTTCAAATCCACATATCTCCAATTTAGATATAAGGATGTGGTAGGGAACCATGTCAAAGGCCTTGAAGAAGTCCAGGTAGATGACATCAGTTGCCTTCCCTTTGTCCATTGATACAATCACTCCATCACAGAAGGCCACTAAATTGGTCAGGTATGACCTTCCCTTGGTGAAGTCACATTGGCTGTCTCGCATCACCTGCTCATCCCTTATGTGCCTTAACATGTCTTCCAGGAGGATTTGTTCAATGATCTTCCCAGGCACAGAGATGAGGCTCACTGGTCTGTAGTTTCCTTGGTCCTCCTTCCTCCCTTTTTTATAAATGGGAGTGATGTTTCCCTTTTTCCAGTCACTGGGGACTTCACCTGACAGCCATGACTGCTCAAATATGATGGAGAGCAGCTCAGTAACCACATCAGCCAGCTCTCTTAAGACCCTGGGATGCATGTCATCTGGCCCCATAGACTTGCACACATTAAGTCTCATGATGTGGACTCAGACTTGCTCTGCCCTTACAGAGTGGGGAGGGGTTTGCTCCCCCAGTTCCCACCAAGAGGGTCAGGAATGTGAGATTCAGGGATGTGAAAAATATGAGAATCCTGGCTGACAGTAAAGACTGAGGCAAGGAATTCATTGAGTATCTCAGCCTTCTCCATACCTGTTGTACCAGTTCTCCTTTCTCATTTATCAGAGGAGGTACGCTCTCTTTGGCCTGTCTCTTCTGACCAATGTACAGTTAGAACTCCTTCTTGTAGTTTTTAACATCCGTCTCCAAGCTCCATTCTATCTGTGCCTTGGCTTTCCTAATCCTATCTCTGCATGTCTGGACAGCATCCCTGTATTCATCTCAGGTGACACGTCCTGTTTCCACTGCCTGCACACACCCATTTTTTCCTTCAGTTTGATCAGAAGGTCCTTGTCAAGCCATGTTGGTTGGCTGCCTCCTCTGCCTGCTTTCTTATTCTGAAGGATGGAGAGCTCTTGCACTGTCAGAAAGGCATCCATAAGGAGTAGTCAGTTTTGCTCCACTCCTTTGTCTCTAAGGACAGCTTCCCAGGAGATGTCTTCCAACAATTCCTTAAACAGCCTCACGTTCACTCTCCTCTTGTTCAGGGTCCTGACTCCACTCTATGCCAGGCCCACATTCCTCAAGATTACAGTGGTCGCTGCAGCTCAGGTTGCCTCTGATCTTAATGTCTTTAACAAGCTCCTCAAAACAAAGAAGAGGAAATACATATATACATATTTTAAAGGATATATGATGTCTACCTCTGACTGTATCTTCAAAAGAACCTGCAAAATAATTAATATTCTCATCTCTGCCAAAGCATACAGTAGTTTGGCTGAAATTCACTGTTAGGGAGAATAAAGGGCTGGCAATTTCTTAAGGGTAGAGAATAAAGTGTAAGCTAAGAAATCCAATGGTGATAACTAATAACAATGTTGCTTACAACAGCAGTTTGATCTGTACTCAGAAGGATGGGTGTATTTGGTAAGGATCACATTTTTAAATAAAACCTAAATAGAATCAAAATACCTCTATACAGAGTAAATAAACAAACAGAGATTGCAATAAATTCCCTCTAATTACATCTCTAATACTTAAAAAAACTACACCGAAAACACTGAAATACCTGTTGAAGTTAGGGTCGAGCTATTTAGAATTACTCTAAGAGGGAAATGCATGCTATCTCACATGCACTTCATGTAAGACCATCTACGAAGGTAAAAAAGTATAAAAATATGCAGACTAACAAGTTATGAAGGAAGCAAGTAATACTGAATATACCAGCTAATTAAATTGATAACAGCAACTCCCATGATGAGGAACAGCTTTAGAAAGGAAGCTTCATAAAAGTTAAACATGTATTACAAACCATTATGCACATACAGATATTAAGGGAGGAATTGAAGGTAGCCTTAACAGCAGCATTCTCACTGCTATTACATAAAATATCCTGAAAGAAGAGGCAAGGAAAAATGGCAATGGAAAATTCTGACAGGATTGCCAGAGCACTGAATTAGCAGTGCATGTTGCCTAGCTAAGTCCTGCAGAATATTGGCATGCTCACTGTTATACCAAGGAAACCACTTAAACTCTGTGAGTATAAGATTAAAGATAGAAGATGTTCATTTACAAAGGAGTTAGCATGATAAAGAGGAAGGACTAACAAAACAAAACAAAAATCCAACACAATAACAACAACCGTATAAAGTAAATTCTGCAGGAAATCACCGCCATTATTGCTGTTTAATTATCACACCAATTCCACAATAAAGCCTACAGTCAACTGGAGAAGGATGAACTCTCTCTAATAAACAGAGAATTGATATATTGGCTATCATAAGATTTATGGGTCAGTTACTACTCTGGAAGGAACTGTATCAACCAAAAATGGCACATGATGTCAATGTATTTGGAAATAGTGCTGCTGCCAGATGTTTTGAGAGTCAGATACTAAAAGGATCCAGAAATGCAGTGCTCAGGGGACACTGACAGCTGTCAAGAAAGTAATCTTCCAAAAACAAATTGCTTGGAGCTCTACCTCTGAGGATTTTATTTTGTCCTGCCTGAGGAGAAAGAAGAGGGCAGACAAAAGACTCACATGCTAAAGGCAAATTAAAAACAAATGCCTATTTTGACAGATTTTTTTTTCCCTCATGGGCATAACCCAACTATACTGCTGAGGAAATCTGTGGGACCTGAGAGACAACTTCAGGATGTTTCTTGAGGAATATGCAGAGTTTGAGTATCAAGGCTGAATATATCAGCCCAAAGATACAATTCGTGCATTCCCTCTCAAGCTTCAAATTGAGATGCAAAACAGCAGATTTTTTATCTGTTTAGAAGGAGAAATCTCAGTAAAGCTGTGGATGAATGAGCTGCAGCATTTAAATCAATTCAATCAACCAATTAAAAAAAAAAAAAAGCATTAGACCTTAATCAGACACTAGACATAGTAACATTAAAAATCCCAAATAAAAAAATAGAGTATGCACTTTCATTCAAGAAGGAGATAGTATTTTCAGTAATTATTCAGAACTAAAAAGTCCTAAAGACCATGCTTTGTTAAAAAAAAAAATGTGATAGTGATCATGGGGACATCAGATTCAAAAATTAAAATTATTCCATGCTCAAAAAAAGCAACTGTAAGTGTAGAGACTTACAAGAATGGCAGAATTATACAATAATGGTATACTGAGGTGCAGAGATGAGGCACAGGATACTTGTGATGTAAATCAACACGCAGATGGCAAAGGTGCCCATGGGTTAAAAGACTGCCAACTTCTGCTCTTGTAGAATTTCAGACTGATTTTATATCAGACAAACCTAGGCTTACCTGATCACAGAGCCTTGGTTTGAGTCTTCACTGTCACTGCAAATTGTGGATTCTTTCAAATGTGACAAAAGGCTTTTGCTGAGCCCTGAAACTCTCCAAAGTGTAAGATGCCTGTAAGTTGGACTCCCTTTATGGAAGGATCTTGTCAAATAGTAAGGATTACATTGCTGATTCCAGTCTCTGCAGATCCTTACATTATGATTATCACCACAGAACTTGTACCAAGTCTGACATCTGTCCCTGTTCTCTCATCTTTCCTCCAAAGGCATATATTATGACTGAATGAAGAAATCAATAAGGTAAATCTTGTTATCCATGACAGTGAGAAGCAAAATATATTCAATGAAATGTTTGAATATATATGTAGGTTGGTCCAAAATCAATGTCTCCTATATATTTTCATGGAAACTACATCAGATACAAAGAACACAATAACACTATTTGATAGAGCAAATTCTCAGCTACAAAACACCATTTTTTTCAGCGTAGTTACCACCATTAGCTATGCATTCTTGCCAGTGATGAACAAGGGCATAAATGCTGCTCTTATAAAAATCCCCTCCAGAGGAGGTGACCCACTATTGCTGTTGCCACTGCTGAAATGCACCACTCACCACCCCAAAGTGCCCACACCCACTGTTTGGTGTCCACAAATGTTCAGCAAGCATCGATGAGTGTCAGTGGGTGCCATTTTTTTCTGAATGGAGGAATTCAATTCCACACCTTTGCTTCATCCTCCCTTTCCTGTCAGACTGCCCCTCCACTGCCATTTGTCACATGACAGCAAGATGTAATGGAAAATTGGTGGGAAGGTTCAACTTCTACTGCCATACCACCAACATCCATCTCTGATGTTGTGGGCCAACATAATATAACAGGAGGCATTACTTTTGGAGTAGTCCTCATACTCTAGAAAAGAGGCCAGCTACTGAAAGAAAACAGCAACACAAACTTCTACAATGTCAGACGGCACATCTGCTCGTTCATTCAGGTGAAAGTCTGTACAACTTCCATTTCTTGTTCCCACTCTTTCTCTACTCCAAAGCTATTGTAATGTAAAATATCACTCCATGTTGTAGTGCTGTGAAGCAACATGTACTACTTGAATTGGAGAGTAACAATAATGTTAGGAATATGGGAATAGAGTTAGCAGAACATTTAGTGCAAGTAAAATCTTTTATGTTAGAACAAAGGAAATGTCATGACAATCCTCAGGGATTCCATAATGTTCTGATTGGATCTGGTGATCTTAGAGGTCTTTTCCAGCATAAATGATTCTATGATTCTAGAATTAAATTAAAATGTATAGGTGATTAGCATGGACTGGTAGCTCTCTGCTGTTATTGTTTCAATATTAATTTGAGACCTTGACCAATAACATCAACATAAATTAACTCAGACTCAAAATGGCAATCAATTCTGGGGACCTCTCCTGAAATGTGGTACTAACATCTTCCCAGCATCAATGAGCTTCAATCCTGCAGCTGTTTCTAAAAGCTTCCTCCCAAAGGCACATTTAAAACTAAATTAAATGCAACTTTGACTTAATTAACGTTTTAAATGATAATGAATACAATGTAGATTCATAGAAGGCATTTACATTGTGTTATAAAACTGATAAAATTTTAATAACTCTTTGTTAATAAGTTATGTCTCTCCAGACCCATAAAGCCTAAGGCAGTCAGTGCCGTAGTCTAGGGCCTAATCTAGGTTCCTAATGCAGGTGGAATAAGGAGGCAAGAGTCTGACTTGACACTTGACATTTGCTCCAAGCCTGTTCTGGATCAAGCCACTGCTTGTTCATAAGTACTTTATTTCATATAGTAAAGGTCAGAATTTGGGCTCAAGGCAGGGCTATGACAGAAATGCTCAAGCTGAATCTGAGCCAGCTCTGGCATCTGTCGCTTGAAATAGCTCAGAAACAGTAGAGATGGAGAGCTAACCGGCTAGCATCTGTCCCACACCAAGGAGGTAACAGGAAGAATCTGCTGCCTGGTGGTAAGAAACTGTCGTGGTGAGTTTCATGACAACCAGCCACACTCAGGAACTAAAAATGCAAACATAATTTCCATGTCACCTTGCATAAGACCCTCCGCTTAATTCACTCCACAGGATGCTGACAGCATTTTTTCTAGCTTGTCCCCATCAGAGGAAGCCACTCACTAGTCCCTTCCCTGTGACCCTGGTAAGGATCACTACCCGATCTAAAGGAACTAGATCTAGACTTTTTGATCTGTCCTTTCCCCACCTTTCCAATACATCAAAGATTTGCTGCTAAATTTAATATTCTCCCCCATCCTTCATCCTCTCCATCACAACGTGATGCAAGACTGCATCTCATTGTCACAGACATCACGAATTGGGCAGAACATCCCCCTGTCAATGTAGTGGTATATACTGCATCAAAAAAATCAATCTGAAAGTATGTGCTCCATTATTTATATTTTCTGGCCATTGGTAACAAGTGTGACTTCTACCATTCTACTGCCTGACAAGGAACAACTTGGTTTGAGGGGGGTTGTTTGTTATGTTTGTTGTTGTTTTTTCTACTCTTGCATTTCTGCAACAATGTTTTTACCCATATGCTCATATTATTTCCCAAAGAAGGTTAAATATTTTAGCAGCACTCAGGTTCTATTAAAACATACAACAATAAAAGGGATTCATTTTTTGACTCTTAGAGGCAAACTACATACTTGAAGCCATCTATTGAAGAACGCATCGTTTCATGCTACTCTTTCCCCTTCTATATTTAATGTTTCCTATTCAGTATTTGAAAAGGAAAAATAGAGGTTTCAGTGCATTCACACACATAAAGCAATACACGAGGCTTCTGATTTGTCATCATCACAGGTTATAGAATTGGCTACAAATATGATCAAACTCTCACATGTACAAGTATTTTACTTCAGTTGCTTCAACATAAGCATCCCAATGGAATCTCCCATTTTGGTATTTTCCTTTACAATCATTCCACTGTCTAGTTTTACATGCTTCAAAACCTGGTTAGCTAGTTTTCTTAACAGCAACTTTCTTGACAGTAGCTCATACTGAGAAGAAAATAATGAAGAAGAAAGAAGATGAGATTATTTTCATCATTATCCAGTAGCAATACAGACTACATTAATATGATACACTGGTATGTCTGACTCTTCTCCTGCAGTGTATTTCTACCTAAACTAAGTTACATAAAATTGTTTTTCTCTGTAAAGATAAACACTCTCTAAAATATATGCACATGCTCATTTTTAATTTTTAAATTATTTTTGGTACTTTTAAAAGACACACATGCAGTCTTGTAGAGGTATTTAGCAGTAATGTTAAGACCACGTAAATTCTCAGGGACACAATGCAGAACCAAGTAAATTTACTGACTTATATAGGAACTGAAGTAAAAGTCTGTGAGATGAGAGAAAAGAAAAAGAAAAGGAAAAAGAAAAAACGAAAAAGAGGAAAAGGAAAAAAAAATTGGAGTTAGGTTCATGTAAATCTATCTATTGCCCACAACATGGTTTGCAGGCTTACTAGGAATTTATTGGACAGTTATAAAAGGCACTTCATGACTTACTTTGTTGTTGTGAATTAATTTGAATTTATTTGGTACTATGTCTTATTCTAATTGTCCATTTTCATCAATTGCATTAAATAAAAACCTAGTGGCTACACAAATAATGCCATCATTCTCCAGTATAAAGAGATGGTTATTCCACAAAAGTAAGCTGATTATAATTATCAGAATCTTAGGATGCTACCCTCGACAGGTAACATTTCTGCCTCCTTTCCCAGCAGACCTAATTAGTTATTTATTCCTTCAGTTTCTTCATCCTTAAGTCACTAAAGGTGTCCTATTGGCTTTTTGCACAAGAAAGGAGACAGTGTGACCACAGGGGGCTCAGTGCTTGTACCAAAGAGAGCCTCCATCCTTTCTGTGGCCACAGTGAAATTCCCACAACTTGGAAATGGTGCTGGAGAGCAGTGGTAGCACCCCACCTTCTCATTCTAAGAGTGTTACGGATAAAATGTAGAAGCAATCACATTTATAATTGGTTTAGGAACCTCAAAATCTCTTGCCACAGTAGGGAGGTATACACATCCAGTAAGCGGGACAGCACTGTTGCTTTATGGTGAAATGAAAATTCTAGTACTGAAAGCTGGCTTTTGACAGGACACATACAGGACCTTCCTGCATCTTAGCTCACCCATAAAAGAAACAATTTCTTGTTATCTTGGCTATCTCAGCAGGACTGGAGAAGCAGTAAGTTAGTCTTACTATGTCAAAAGCATGTGATAAAGTTCTTGCATTTTAAGAGCAGTAAAGACTATACTGTCTTTTCAGACAGTAATTTAGGAGCCCAGGACTTCATAGTCAACTCACTTCAAAAAGCCAAAGTGTAGCTGTACAACTGACAAATTTTAGACATATTGACCAATGTGTGTGCTTATCATGCTAATGTTTATTCCTACTGACTACAACATCAAATCTCTGGCTAAGTGACATGGCACTTCAACTCTTGTCATGGAATTTGCTTCTTTATGTTGTAAGGACACACATACAGGGACTGCATTGTCCTGCATAGCACAAGACAGTGAAGCAGCTAGAGTATTCTTTGACTTGGCTTTCTAGCTACTTTGGCAGACATAGCTTCATCATGATATACCAGCCTTGGCTTAACACTCAAAATACTCAAAATATTACCCCAATCTTGCTGAACATAATTTTATGACTTTTGAGAAAGACTCAGCAGCTAACCTGTCTGTACTGTATAAACCACTTGATAGCACTAGAAATGTAGATGGAATAGACACTTCTAAACTGGGCTTGGTTTACAGATAATATATACGCTTAGACAACTCTCAAAAGTTGAGCTTTCCCCTTGGTATCCAGAGTTTGTTTTAGTACAGTCTTTCTTCCCAAATAAGATGGATAGGAGTTTGGGCTGATCTCTGAATTAAAAATGTAGTGATCATTAGCTTTTACTTATTTTTTTGCTCTAGAGATCTCTAATATTCACCAAAGTCATACATAATACTTCTCAGAGATATCAGAACATGCCAAAACATGTTTTCTTACAAACTGAATTAGATATGCCTGGGCCTAATTTCAAGAATGTCCTTCCGTCTGCACTTGGAAATCAAAATTCCTGTGGCAGTGGGCACAGCATAAAGACTTCAGGAGCTTGAACATTTGCCATTCCAGAAAAGCAGCCATATGGCGATGCAGAAACACAGAAATTAAATGTTTCAGGTTAAGATCCTGTCTGAATCAATTAATCATTTGAATGGCACCGAAGATTTCGCACAGACCTAAACAGAAACACCATACTTATTAGTAACATAATTTCACTTTGTAGGCCACCCCAGGTTTTCCAGTAGCTGAGTGTCTCTCTACACTCTAATTCACGTCAATCTGCAATAGAAAAAATGCTTGGACCATTTGACTGCTGTTTATGCAGCAATCTACCAACAACATCTGAAAGCAATCTACCAAAATGTGAAAAAATGGGCAGACAAAAAAAAAAAATCTAAATCTATTTACTTATTTTTTCCTTTTTTGTTGTTGTTAGCTTTGTTGACTTTTGCTTTTGTTTGTTTTTCCAAACAGCTGTCTATAAACTCAAAAGCTATTTTAATGCAATTATATTTAGTGAAAATAGGATTTTCATTCACTGGAAATACAAACAATTTTATATTATAAAAGAGAAACTCATTCACAATGGAAAATAGTCTGCAAGTGTTACTTTCTCTACATATTTAACAATTAACACTAAATCCCATGTGCATCATTGTAAATTGATATTTTCTACTTGACATCAGATTCTTACAATATTAAATATTGCAAAAACTACTTATTTTTTTTCCAAGAAGCTTCATACAATGTTCTGCAGTCTTATTTACCTTTAAAGAGAAACGCCTGCTTTTATAACTAAAAGGAAAAGAAAAGGAAAAAAAAAAGGGACAGAGAGAAAAATGCATTAAGTGATTGTAGAAGCAAACCAGCTCAACTGGGGCACCACGACCAAAGCAAGCCCTGTAATAGTATAATGACCTTTAATGAGTGTCTGGGGAAACAATACAGTCCTAGCATAAAAGACAAAGGGCAAAACCCATCATGGCTCCACTGACACTAATTTAAAATGATTTTCAGAACAACTAAAGAATGTAAGAGAGGTAATCTGATCCACCAATCTGACCTCACTTTGATTCTGGGGCCATGCTGCTGCCATTTCTAATTGTCAAACACTCTACATTTCACATCTGCTCATATTTAATGAAAAGCTGACTCTCACCACCATTCTTTGAGTTAACTAGCTCTGTCAAGATGGGCATCATACAACCCCTGTGCACTGCAAAGACAACACAGTGATTTATGTTGAAGCTATGCCAGTGAAATTTTGTATGCGTATATATACTTTTTAATTGAAAAAGAAAGGCTTCTGCTGGTTTATAAAGAGCATGAATCAGTATTGATTTTTGTACTTATTATTAACAGTCAAGGGTGACTAGTGTCAAAAGGGGAAGAGTGAATTCTCTTCTGATTTGATGGAGTGATGAAGGGGGGAAAAGGCCCTTGAAAGATAGGATGGTAAAAATCCTCAAAGCAGTCAATACCACTTATCCTTCAAAATATAGCATAGATTTAGCATGTTTCCCAGCAGCACTGTTTTTGGTGGTGATAATACCATGCAGTGGAGGTTTTTGCCCCAGCTAGCAACACAATCAAAAATGTTTACTTTTACTGCCTTAAGTGAATTCAAAAGTCACAGTAAACCTACAAATTATGTTGTGTTTTGTTTTTTTTTTCCTTGCTAAACAGTGCTAATGGCAGAAATTTCACTTATCTGTAGGGTTAGCCCCAACTGGCAGCTGTTAACACCCATGCTGGGACCCAACCACTTAATCTCTGTACTAGTCTGTATTAATGCAAACAGTGCCAGTGACTGTTACAGAGCCTCTTAGGTCATAGAAGTAGCACTGCCTGCAGTAACTCTCAATCCAGGAAAGTTTCACAGTCACTGCTCTTAATAAACAAGAATGGCTTGCTGCATTTTACTCTAATACAGGGCTCTCTAAAGGATAAAAAAAAAAAACTCCTATAACTTGGAATAATAATTACAAATGGCTCTCCCCTTAGAGAACTGCAACCAAGTAGACAAAAATGACATTCAGGGTGCATAGATCCTGCACATAGACAGAGAAATATCTGCCAAGATCTCTACAAAATTCTATTAGAATCAATTTAATTGACACAACCTTCAGACATAAAAATGATAACAAAGATCATAGTATTGGTATATACACCACATTTGTGTCTGGAAAAATAGTTCAAATGTCAAAATAGCTACCGCAAAGTCATTCACCACATGGACTACACATTGCAGTAAACTTATGGCGTCAAAAGGCAACCAGATGCATAATCTACTAACTACATTATGATCTTATTAGTGGAATGTGTTTTTATTTGTAATGACTTGTAATGTAAAGTGGACATGGTTTCTCATCCAAACTCCTAATATTTCTTCTGAATAACTTGTCAGTTTTACCTCACGTTTGGTTAGGGAAAGGACAACAAACCTGTCCCAAGATATAGTTCTGCCTGTAATGGATGTCTGAAGAGGATAGGAGAGCGAGAAGAAATCACTATTTAACAATATTTCTCAATAGTTGACATCACACAGATAAAGGAAGCTCTAGAATCCCTATGGCTTACCCGAAGAATAAATGGCTACACAGAGTTCTAATTTCTCTCTCTTCTCCCCCTCTAACTCTAGTCTTTCAAAAGAGCTTTTGGGACATATTCCAGAACGGTACTGTCCCATAGGACGGATTTTGGTGCTAATTTCAGATAGTTTGCATTACAATCCATCAGGTGAGTCCTTTTTAAAAAAAAAACACTACAAAATGTAAATCCATTTTAATAAGGTACCTGCAGTTTCAATGTTAGATGGAAGGTCTTGCCTTATTAATCTTAAAGGGCTACAAACATAATTAAATATAATGGTAGCAGTCTAAAACAGAATGTCAGCCACTGTAGCTCAGCAGCTAACTTGGATCCTGTGCATTTATTCACTGCCTACTGTATACTGCTTTACTGATAGTACTACTGAAGTTGCCCACTTAACACCAGTGACAGATTTAGACACAGACCCATTCCTCCAATAATGCACATATTGGTTAATGAATTGAAATTTATATTGTAGGAATTACATTAAAAAGATGTCATCAAACTGCACTACTAAGGTCCTGCAAGCTATTGCAAGAGCATGCTTCATAAAGAGCACAAAAAGCAAAATAACAGATTACATTTTTCATATTAAAAATAAATAGAAACAAATATAAATATAGAGTTGTATTAAAATTTGGTTTTGAATTTTTTAAAAAGCATCAGCCCAATAAAACTCACAGAACTACAATGTACAACACAAGACGGGGATGATACCACAGACACCACAGACATGGAACAGCATGTGTTGGTGTTAAAACTTACAGGCACGTAAACTGGTGGAGCAATCATTAACAGAGACAGAAGAAAGTGGGAAGGCTCTCTCAAGGGTGTCCATGTTACTATGTACACTGCCTGACATGCAAGAGCAGTCACGCTCAGAGCGTCCGCAATCAAAACAACATGCCAGTTTCATTCTCTTGTAGATGGACATCTTGGCTATAACCATGTGTTGGATGGGAGGAGAGGAAGAGCAGCAGGTTAATGGCAAGGTTATATATATAACAAGGCAGCTGGAAGGTAATTTAAGGGATATAATACAGGCCTTAGTTTACATTAACAGTCTTGACCCAGGACAAAAATGCAATGAGATTATTGATAACGCTTTGGCTGTACATTAAAAGTAGGGCAAAAGATAAATTGTTCTTTATTTATCTTCAGTCTTATAGGGTGACCGCAGACACAGGGAAGAATTACTGATTACAGTCAAGTGTTTGGATCAAAAAAGAACATATTAAAAGCAGAACATCCTAAGAATATATTCTTCCCTTGGCACAATTAATACTGCTGGGCTAAAATGACAAGAATATATAAAGTTGATGATTCATAAGATGTTTTTGCCCTACTCTGCTTCATTTAAAAGTTGAAAACTTTTATATATATGTGTATATATATATGAATATGTGTGTATACACACACAAAAACACACATACACATATTCTTACATACACACACATATACATGTATACACATACATACATATATATACACATATATAAATATATTCATCCTCAAACATATGCTAATAATTGCTTTGCATTAATCTGTGCCAGGGAACTCCTTTATTGCAATGAATTACACGTTACTGGAGAGTTACAAGATGTGCAGAAAATTTTCTGAAAATTTGACTTCATTTACATTGTATCTTCAGGAATTCAAATTAACTCTTGACAGAATACCAAAATTTGCTAATATAAGTGACACAACTAATAACGGCAAATATGCTTGACATTAAGATCAGTTCACAAATAAGGCATCACCAAAAGCACACAGAGCATTGGTCCACTGAAACATGCTGAACCAATCACCAGCACGCTTTCTGCTCCAAGGATTACTGAGTCTGGATAATCCAACAAGATTGAAAGGTAGATTGAGAACCAAATAACTGGCCGTATATTTAGGCACTGATTCCAAATGGATTTCCAGGTTGGAATAGAAAATTTATGTATTTTAGTCATAGGAAGGATATTCTCCTTTATTATGTATTTCTAGAAATATATAGTATTGTTTTATAAAAATGCTGTGATATAATTATCTTCATACAAATGCATATATTACATCAGTCTCAAGTAAATTTAAGTCTGAAGAACTGTGAAGGCCACTTAAATTGCTTCACATGTTGCACTGAACCAACGCTTTTGGTAATGGTTTAGATTGAACTGACTCAAATTATGCTAAAAACAAAACAGAACACCAACAGGCAAAAACAAAACCTTAAAAGCAAATGTAGTAAAAAGGTAATGTTTCTCTGGCCTGTACCTTCAATTTAAGATTGTACTGTGGTAGTAATATTAAATTTTAATAGTTTCTTCTGTTTTTTTTTTCTTTTCTTTTTCCCAGTTTTTTAATGCTACAGTCACCAGGGAAGAGGGATTGTAATTGCTCAAATGGGTCAAGTCCTGTTCTAAGGCCTTGATGACTTGCCATACAGTATATTTGTCAAGCAAGGGTAACATTATGATTGTGGAAAACAGGCATTGAGGGAGATGAATGAGTGATCTCTTCAGCAGCGACTCCATTCCTCTAAAACTTTGCTCACATGACTATTGCCATGTTCTTTCAGCATCCTAGTAGAGTTATCTTAGAGCTGTTCAAAAAGTCATCATGCATCATCAGGCTTGTCATTGCATGGTACATCATTCCTCAGAGCTTGGCTTTTAGTAAGGTTTCCACTGCAGCTTTTGATGCATTCACATTCAAACTACACATAAAATTCAAAACAGCATTTGTTTTCCCATAGTTTCCTTCTCTCTAACTTTTCCCAACATATTCTTTAAAACTGAGTTGGGTAGAGAAAAAAAGTTACCAGAAATATGGAAGTGTTTTCATTACGCCTATTTTATTATTTTCACTTTAAGGAAACAAAAGAAAAATAAAGAGCATTTATGAGATACACTAACAGTAGGTGAGGGAAAAGGAAGGCCCATTTTGTTTTAATTACAGCTGTTTTGAAAGACATTTTCTAGTCAAATGCTGTAAGCAAAACACACTGACCAGATATTCTCAGCTGCTATGCTATTGGTTAGTAACAGTCCCTGGTTTTCATTTACTTAAATCCATAACTTGTCAACAGTCAATAATAGAAAAGATCATATTTATTAAAATTAAAAAAAAAAACAATCATCCTTAATGGCAAATGAGGTTGGGAAGGAAAACTTTTTGTACCATTTTCATCAGACTTAAACCAATGAAGTTGGAAATTTAAGCCCATCTGTTCAATTGGGGAAGGAATCCGTGGCACTTCTCAAAAGTAATGCCCTTTCAGGGACTGTTTTTAACTATTATTATCAGTTGTTCTGGAGATCATGCATCATTTTAGTATTTCACATCATTAACATGCAGGAAACAGGCTTGGACCTGGAAATATAAGTAGCAGATATGACTTGCTATAAGGCTTTCAACCAGTATATAAGCAACTGCATATCAGAGCAATACATTTTGTAAAGAAAACATGCTGTTACTCTTCATTCATTTTAAACAGTCATTGTTACATTCATACCAAATACAATATTTATTTTCTTTTAAATAAAACAAAACATGGGTTATTATTAGGGATGAGTAGTGACAAGATCAAAGACAAGACAGAAATGATTTCAAATGGTTCAAGCCACACACATACCATTCCTATTAAACTTCCATAAAGATTAACAAAAAATGGGTACCATCAAAGAGACAGGGGGACCTTAAGAACAGCCTCCGGGTGTTAAATTCATTTGATACCTGTAGCACCTGCATAAGAATCATCTCATTTTTCCTCATAGAAATGTTATGGAGATTGAATAGAACTGTTATGTGCAACTAGTAAAAATGTAAGTTGGGACATAAAGGAAATTAATTCCCTATTTTCAATTGAACAATAAATGGATAAAAAGGAAGAACAGATCCTTCTACTTAGTACTGATCACAAACCCCCAGCATTTGTGAAAATATCAGGGGAAGTAATCATGGACACGGAAATTAGACTACTTAAATAATTTACTGACAAAACAAGACCTATATGAATCAGAGTAACTTTCTGTGTTATTAAGAGCAAAATGAAAGCAAAATTTGTCAGTTATTTATAAAAAAAAAAGAAAAGAAAAGAAAAGAAAAAGAAATACTTGAAAAACTTTTAGATTGAAAAACTTTCTAGATTGTCTGGTTCTGAAGTGTAACAGAGTTCACAAAGAGTAGTGGAAAATATTTCTAGTTGCAAAAATAAGCAAAGGAAGCTGCAGATTATTGCCTCCCTAGGATGTCAAGAAACAGCTCCTTTGCTAAAAAAAAAAATAAAAAAAATATTAAAAATAAAGCAGAACAAAGTATCCCTTCATCTTTGCTGACTTTTTTTTTTTTTTTTTAATTAACTGTACAGGCTACCCAATTCTAATATTCCACCCATCACCGTAGCAATTTTCCTTGCCACCTCAACGGTAACAAAAAGTAAATCTACGAGGACATCTAGTGGTTCTCTATGAAACAACAGCTGGTTAAGAATCAACTGGAGCTTTCTTGACCAGCAAATGGTTCAAAAAAGATCCCACTGCACTTAAGAATTGAAATGTATACAGTGTCATTTCAATTCTGCAAGTTCTCATTATCCACACTAAAAGTAAAATAACAGCAGCCTTAAAGGAAGATTGGACTGATTTGATCACTTTTAGGGATGCTGGTTAGCATCAAGAGACAAATTTTTAAAGAATGTCCCTTTAATTTTTTAAAGAATTTCCCCACAATCTCTTTTCTGAAAAATACAGCAGCATTTCTTAAATTATTTTTCACAATTTATTTTCTCTTAACACACCAGGCAAAGCTATTTCTCTATTATTTAATTTTTACAGAACAACTTCAATACCACCAACTCAGCTTTTTCATTTTCTTGTAATTTTTTTTGCAATCAAAGGCAATAGGTTAGCTGCTTATGATAATTAATATGTTGCTGCTCTTTGTCAAAACTATAGAAACAGTGGACGTTCTTCTCTCTTTAGTAGCTAGAAGTAATGTCATATTTATAGACTAAATCATTTTAATATTCAAATATCGCTGTGAACTTTACTTCATTACGTTAAAGAAGTCTCTCAGCCAGCATACTCTCAGGGTGAGCTGCATTTCTGAGCAGACTGAAGCTTTGGCTTCTTTTTTAATTTTTTCCATTTCTGCAATAGCTTTTTTAAAAATACTTTTCTTTAGCAAGAAGAGTTCTTTTATTTGTTTATTACTACTTCTACTAGTTTATGTGGTCCAGAAAAGGCTCAATACAGAAATGTATTTAAAATTAATAAATTGCAATAAATAGATGCAAATTACTTCCAGTGTTTTGCATTTAGGTCTACTGATTCATTGTTTCATCCATATAAATTAGTTTCTTTCCAGTTTGTAAATTCTTATTCTGCTGTCCTGTCTTGACAACCTGCTTTTTTGCTTTCCCCATCTTTGTGCTGTGTAATTCTAGTGGCAGATAGTAACTCTTTGGAGAAATTTATGTTCTGTGTATGAACAATTTCTACCACAGTGGGGGGAATCTCATTTCTTTGGTAACGGCATCAAAATAAAAAAAAAACAAAAACAAAGTAATGCTAACCATCACACAGGCCACCATGATTACAAGATGGCTGACACTATATCATGCAGCTCCAGGAGTATCAAATTTTTCTGGATTATTTGCAAAATCCTATGGTGTGTACAGCTGAGAGGTGAAAAAATACCACAGTCTGGATTAATATCTGAAGTGTTATCAGAAAATAAATTAATAATGTCTGGTGAAATGGTGAAGAGTCTCATAGCCTCTTATTTAGAATAGCTGCAGTTGTATGGTATAGCTGCCAGCCTCAATCTGATGCAGTAGTGAATGCTTCATTGCACCTATTAAATATTTGATCCCTCTTGCTGTTTGAAAGAACAAGCCCTATAATCCTAACACTGCAATATAACCAGTATATTTTTTTTTCATAGTGCTTGTGTTTCTAGAAAGCTCAACTCTTTCCATGTCCAAAATGCTGTGTTTATTTAAATTGTCATGATTGTACACACTAAAAGTGGCTGGTGAGAGCCTCCACAGATTCTGAGCACTTTGAAGTGGTCAGATTTAGATTGATGTGAAATGGTCTATAAACTTCATATACTGTATATAATAGTAATAATGTAAAACTTTACAGTTTAGGTCCTGAAAAGACAATGTGGGTCTACTCATGTAATTACTTTCATTACAAGCAAAAACTGTTATAGCTGGGGAAAATGATCACTGTAGCTTGTTTGCTATTGATGAAGGCTGTAACTTCATATATTCAAAGTAAAATACACATTTAATTCATTGTCTGGCTTCCCCTCACACATACCTTTATTTTTGACAGTGAGGAGAAAGGAGTTAAATAAGGACAGTAAAAGACTGCTGAGTTGTCCCTTGTGTCAGCAATGCAATGGAAACCAAGTACAAAAAAAACGAACACAGATCTGACAATGAATTTGTCTTAATCAGGCAAACAGTGCTATAGTGTTAATTACCCCAGCCTAACCGATAGCTCTGAAAATTCATGAGATATCTCTAGGATCATTTCTCAGAAATGACACTGCCAAGATCTCCCTTTCAAATAGGGATAAAAGACAAAGTTGTGGAAAAAAGGAGCAAAAAGTGAAAGAGGGGAAAACTGCTGTATTTTCTTCAACGTCACCCTAATCCCCGTGGGTGGAAACGATGAGAAACTTGTGGGTATGACGTCACTGCTACATGCAACATAAATAAAGAAAATAACCAAAATACTGAACAAAAATACTCTCTGCTAGAGAAAGACAGGTTGGACCGCACTCTGGGCTACAGGGAACCCATTTTTACTCACAATAGATCACTATCAGTGTGCAGTTAAAATATAGTAGGGGCCGTGTTCCAAGGCAGCAAGAGGAAAAATAAATCAAAAGTTTGTCAATTATCATAGATTACAAGAAATTCCTTCAAATACATCAATGTACACATGATATGTCCCTTCTGGGGTTCAACCCCCATTGTTCACAGCAAGCACTGTCACTGGAAAAAATATATACAGAATTAGACCACAGTTGTAGAACAGAATGAAAGAAACAGAAGGAGTAGGTCATCCATTTCAGAGATTTCATCCCAATGTGGCTGCATTTTGTATAAATTTATACAGGTATTTGGCCCCTTGCTGAAAAATCTACAATTAAATGCCATAGGAATGAGATTGAAAGCATTCAAAAACTATGTTAACAATCTGTGAATAAAATTTCCACGCAAACATTTATCTGGACAGTGTGACATCAGCATTCATATGTTATTCAGGGAGTGGGGTAGGTAAGGAGAAAGAAAGGTGGCAGAAACTGCAAAAGGAAAGGAAGGTTACATTAATTATCCGTGGCCTCATGGATATGTACTGAACTTTCCTGAATTATTAACATTAGGCCTAACAGGTTTGGACAAATAGCTATGTAGGTCAGACTCACATTTAGACCCCAACAATATCACAAGCTAATGTTCAGATAGTATCTAAAATGATGTGCAACCTCAGATACATTATTAAAAATGTGGTCTTCCAGAGTCACGGGAAGCTACATTAATTAAAGCTACATTAAGATTTCAATTTAAAGGAGATATTCTTTCACATTCAATTCACTTGAAAGTGTTGATATTTACAAGCAGTCCCTTTCATTTCATCTTACACGTTTTCCACGTTCAGCTGGCTCTAATTGTTATGTTGCTCACTAATTAAAAAATATATACTTATATAGAGCTACTTATTTGCATGTGATTATTTTTGTTGTCTTTAAAAATCAAGTTGTTAGCTTAACAGTTGATGGATCAGTTGACAGATACCTAATTCAATGGAGAAAGTATTTTCTTAATTTATGTTTTGTTTTGGTTAGCCTACAGTTTAAGACAAAAGTTGGTGTAACTTACAGATGGAAAACAATTACGATTTTCAAAAGTGATAAGTGATTTGAAAGCTAAAACTAAGGCATTTGATGTGAATAATAGTCTTTACCTTAAGACTTACCTTTTAAAAATATATACCCAGTCTCATAAAGGGGATCTTGAGACTGTCAGTGGAATTAGTGATCAAAAATTCCTAACTACTGATGAAATTTTTTTTTTTTTTTTCTGATTGACAGAACTTTAAAATCAAAGAAACTACATTATTCCTAATAGTTGTGAACATTCTGCTATGTGGAAGCTGTTTGCTCTACTGGGAGCTGCCAGCTATTATAGTGCCTCTGAGCATATGTGTGTGCATGTGAGACGGGACGGGGGGGAGGGCAGATGGGGAGAAAGGAGAGACAATTAAAGGGAAAACTAATATTTTGCTGTCTTTTTTTTTTTTTTTTCTTTTTCACCCTACTGAGAGGATTCCCTCCTTAGTGCTTAGTGCCCACTGCAGCAGCCCTGACAGTCTCCTTCCTCAGCCTAACTAAATTCATCATTTTGCTTCCACATCTGGGAACTATCTCTTTATTTATTGGACTGACTGTCCCTTTTGGGACATTCCACAGTGCCACATATAGAAGTTGTCACTCTCACTTCTCCATGGCCCTGTTGTTGGTAATGTATCTATTGTGCTGGCTGGGTCACAGGATGCCGTTTCCTCCCTGGTTTCCTAGTACTGAGGTTACATTACTCTTCATGCTTTTGCCCTGTATACCATGAATTCCTGATTCCTATCTTCCTGCAACGTGTAGATCCCCCATTAAAACACCAAATTTTCAGATTTTTCTTTTTCAAAAAAGCGCATGTGTGAAAAGCATACACAATGTGAAGGAGTAGAGAAGAATATACAATCAAATAGCTTTTTTGTTTTGTTTTGTTTTTTTAAGAACTGGACAAACAGGTAACATATTCCTTCTGAAGTGTTGTGTAATTTGGAAAAAAAAGAGATTGGCTTTCTAAGTTACTGGCACCCTGAGGCATCTGCAGCTTGCTTTACCAGAACTTGCTCAGCAGTCTCATTGGCTTTGGCAGCAGTTCAAAGGTCACATTCTCACATGGCTAAACTGTTCTTGAACAATATGTTAGGCAATTTTTTTTTCCAGTAAGTTGGGCAATACATACATTCCTTCCACATCAAGCATGCTTTCCATGTACTTTACTCTCCTTGAAGCTACTGGAAGGAAATTTCCATTTTCCGTCAAAGCCACAGCTGTTTTCTCTCAATTACACTACTTTGTTTCACACTTCTGTGGCTTTTTTTTGGTTTGTTTGTTCTTTGAGAGGAGCTTCTCAAAACCTCAAGACATACACTTTACTTTTTAAAATCCAGAGAATTCATCAATTTCAGGTACTCCTTAGAGTTAGATAAGGTCCAGTTTAGACTTATTTTCATCTTCCAAAGCAGTGCAATGATGGTGTTATGACTGAATGAATAAATATGGCAGGATCTTTTCCTCTTAAAAGTACTGGTTTGATCAAACTCTTCTGAGATTTTTCAATTTCCCTAGTCAGTGTTTTTGTAATGAAATATCTTCTCCATGGCAAAATGGAATGGAGTGCACATAAATATTTGTGCATCCATTGAGAAAAGGATCCCTAAATCCTTTCGATTTCGATGTTACAGGTATTCATGGGTCAAACACTACTATGTCTAAAACATGGTTGTGAAAGTTCCTGCAAAATATCTTTTAAAAGTATATATAAATGAAATAATTTCTATATATTTTAAAAATAGAGATGCAAAGTCTAATCTCAAATTACAAACTCAATTCTTTCTTTACACACAGTTTTCCAAAGAATTTAAACAGCAGACCTAAGAATGCAACTAAATCAAATGCTAGCATTTCAGCTATGGAATCTCTATTCAAAGAATATGTTTAAGGAACCAATCTTCAATTTTTTCCAGACAATCCCTTTCTCCAAGAACTGATGATTTATTTCAGTAATAGTTTATTTCAATAGTTACATGATGGAATATTATTCCCTAATATCTTCTTTTACAGAATTGTATTCAGCAAGGAATTCAGCTTTTTACTTTACAGAAAACTATTGAATTACTGGATTTCAGCATGGTATGAATGGGAGCAGAATTTCACTATTAGCTGGTTCTTAACTCAGAAACTTCCACAGTTAGATCTAGCTAGATTAATTCTTTAAGTTCTGTCATCTTTAGTCCCGGAATATATTTTTAATGAAGAAACAGGTGTGACTGGTGTGAAATTTAATAAAAAATAATTACAAAATGCAAATTGCGCTTATGTTGCTATGAATTTCTTTTTTAACATTTCTGCACCACTATGTGAAACATGTAAGTGTAAGTGAGTGTACACTCATTGTTCAAGACTAAGCAGTTAATTAGAAGGAGAAGGGAGTGATAGAAAAATTACTTACGCCGTTTGCAGCCACACTTTTTTATCCTTTTGGGATCTGTGATGTCATCATGGCAGGCCTTGCAGTAAAAAAATGCCCTGGAGAGACAGAATGGAAAAACTGACACATTTCTTAATCCATACAAATGAAATTAGTCCCACATTTCTTCTTGTTGCTGTATCAAATTAATGAAACATGCCAATGCTAATTTCCTTTAATCTTTGAAACTGTTTAGATATTTGAAGTAGGAAATATTTGCTTCAAGACCATTAAATTCAGACATAAGATTCCAAATTAGTGTTTCTTTTAATATACTTGAAAAGTAATTGGGAGAAGGGATCATAATTATGACACAATATATCAGTGCAGTTGTCTTTCATCTCAGAAAAATAGAGCATCCAATGAAATTTGCCAAGAATGTGTGTGTGTGTATATATATATATATATATATATAAGTGTATATATATATTCAATGAACTCTGTTCTTATCAGGTCTACCAGATATTTTCTTTTGGAAACACCATCTAGCACCCTGTGCCAGTTTTTCAGCCCAGTCACAAGTTGGACATCATGTTAGATAAAATGAGAAATTGTAAAGTGATCAATCTGACAATTATGTCAGATGTATCATTTGCCCCCCCCCCCCCCCCTCCAAAAAAAAGAGAGAAAACCTACAAAAAATTAGTAAGTTTCTATAGGAATATATAAATGAAAGAGCAGGTACAGTCTTGATTCAGATTATTTTTTGTCTTTTATATTTGGTATTAGAGCAAAATCGTATTGGTTTTGAACAGATATGAAGCCAACATTTCTAAGAAAAGTATGTAATCAATAAGGTGAAACATCTAGGTCACCATGTGATATTCATGCTTATCAACATCTACTATTGTATCAAAATGCTCACCAATAGCTGAAACACAAAGAGAACTAAGATGGAGGGAAAAGGGTAAATATCTGACTTTGTATAAATATCAAAATAAAATTCCAGTTTAATAAATATGTATCTGACTTCTCTTGGACGAGTTTAATCATGCCGGTCAAGTCAACATGTTGCATATGGCTACTGTGACACATTTCATGAGTATCACACAGCTGGCCCGTAGCAGGACAGTTAGAGTTTATCAGTATTCTTGCTAGCATAATAAAATAAACATACTTTTTAACCTGCTTAAATTTCCTTGTACATATCCTTATCAGGATATGTTAGCTCCGTACCTATCTTTCCCAACCTTCTCCCTTTCCATGCTTCTCAATACAAATTCACTGTAAGAAACAAAGCTGTCAATCTACAGTTGAAATTTATCCATTAGCATATTTTAAAAATCCATAATGATTTTAATTTCAAGCATTTGGCTTGCTTGTTTTCATCTTATTATACTTACTATCCTTTTCACTTTCTTCCCTTCTCAAAGACCTCAACTTAAGAGCATTTTTCTGACTGATTCACAGCTCAAAAGAGCGTAATCAACACTTTTCATAATTGGTTTTGTTAATTGAAGCATATCTGATAATTACTTGCTCTGCATAGAGCAGCTACAGAATGTGGCAAGGAAGGAAGAATGTTTCTAAACAAAGCTTTCTGCAAAAAGCCAGGCAGAACTGAAAATTGAATTTCAGCTTGCTACTAGATAAAACATGATAGATGAATGATGAGCAATTTTTTCCTAAACATGTTATTAACAGGCAATTGGTCAAATAAATGACATGTCAGGTAATTTATGTGAAAGAAGTCCAAAATAATTTCAGAGGAGATGGTAAAAAGCCCTGTAAAACAAAAAGACCTACCATCTCAGCACAGGAGTGTGAAGACTATATTCAAATGGATAAAATCAAAAGAGAAGAAAAAACTGTATGCTAAAAGGCAATGTATCTGATGTAATACTGGTTGCAAATACTCTAAAGTTGGTGCTAGAAATATGAGAGGATAGAGGTATTTCTGTGCTCTTTGTGCTTTGGCTAGTCAAAAACTATATTAACTGTTACAACAAAAAATCTTTCAAATTCTCAACGATTTCATTATTCTGATGTTTTGACAGTATATACTTGTAACAAACATGCATTACTTAAATATTACTTTTCACATAAGTTTAGGGCTTATAAAATATTTAAATGGTGACATTTACTATGTTTTTTTTTAATTCAAGGGACGTTAAAGAATTATTTATTTTAAACACTACTTTCTCACATTGCTATTTTATTCCTTCCAAGCATTTTATACCCTAAAAACCAGAATAAATATGTTTGGCGCTAAATACAAAACCATAAAACTCTCATTAATCTAATGCAACTAAAGTACATCTAACTACAGTGAACCAGTGAAGCTGTCCCTAATGGCTGGAATATATTTCAAACTGTTTTATTTGCATTTATTATTATGAGGACATAGAATATATAGTTTCAGTAAGTAAAACTTACAAGAAAATAAACATTAATCTGCAAATGCAATTAGCAAATAAATACAGTAGCTTGCTCAAATCAAGTATTTAATAGACTGTATACAAATAAAAACTACTTTAAACCTGAAAATTGGACACTTGAACCCAGTTCTATATCAGAGCAATTTCATTAAGACTAATTAATTTGTAGAAAAAAAAAGATCAATATATTTTACATTGTCCAGTAAAATTCTGAAAAAATAACGTCTTATTTTCTTTACATACTTGTAAAATTATTTTATTTCCTTGACATTTGAAATTATGGTTAAGAAAATGGTATGCGTGATTTCAGTGAAAGGTAGTTTCATTAATTTGTCAGCTCAATCTTCCATGAAAACCTTTCAGTATATTGCAGTGAAAATCAGTTTACGTGTTTACAAGTAAAGGAAAACTAAACAAAGAAATAAATTAAATACAGTATGTTTAAATTTAATGATAGGAAGATACGAGTTACCTTTTTACTTCTTTGGCATCACTTGCAATGAAGAATCCTAGGGTACCTTCTTGAATCTTGACATGATTTCCAGGATTGATTAATATACTGCTCAGTGAAACAAAAACAAAAATAAAAACAAAAAAGAAAAACAGAATAGTAAATTTTAATTACTTTTAACATAATGTTCAAAACTAGCTTTATTTTATTCTACTATAGGGGACCCACTAGTTACAAAAGGCTGCAAGGAAATTTTAAGCCATTTTTCCTTGGAATTTCCAATCAAATAACAGTTTTCACGTGCCATCATTTTTACAAAAACTTTACTTTGAGACATTCACATGCCTTCTTCCAAAATTACATGAAGTGTTTACATATTTATTCTTATGTTTTTGCATTAAATATGCACTATACAAAATAACAAAGCCTCTCAGAAACATGATATGTGAAGCTGAGTTTTTTAGATCTCTTGTTCTGTTGTCACGCAAAGTGGTGAACAATTCAAAATATGGTGAAAAGAACAAACAACCACCACTCAATAACAATACAAAAAGCCACTCATGAAGCTGAACCCTTTAATGCAAATTTTTTGCCAATTTCTAGTGGTATAGAATGTTAATGGGACCCCTATCTGGACATACAGTGTTATTGTTTAAAATAATATATACACACATACACTCAAGGGGAATGGTACAAGACAACCAGTCACGATAGCTGAAAAAACATAAAATGAATTAATTTTTTTTTTAAACACTGCTATGTAGCCATGAAAAAACAAAAATAACCCAACCACACTGACAAAATAGCCTCAGCTAAGTTTGATGAAGGAAATCATGAACTGCAATCAAGAAGTGAGATATTCTATATCTCTTTATGAGCAATTTTTATTTTCATGAAGATTTAACTTTAAATACTAGTTAATTTGCCAAGTACAAAGCTATATATCCATGCACAGAAATAGATATAAATATATTTTCCAATAACTTTTACTATTGTATAATATAACTAAGCTTTTTAAAATTTAATACAGCTTGTCAAAAGTTCTGTTTTTGTATTTTTTTAAAGTTGGTCTTTGAAAATCACAGTCTACTAATGGCATACATATACAATCTAAAGTAAATAATGACTACCAGCAATTTAAACGCTGGCATAAAAATACATATACAAAATTAGATAAAGCACATATTTGAACAGATATACATTACTAAAATGGAAAGGCCAAAAATCTTTGATGTCACTATTAAGAAGAAAAATGGATCCCAGAAGTTCTCATATTCAGGATGGTATTTATCACTTATATATTAATAATAAACGAGTGTGACAAATAGTATACTTGAAAGCTTTACATAAGCACATGGTTATGTGTGAGTATACATGTAAAAATGCCCCATGAAAAGAATACTCAGGCTGCAAAATAAAGCACTTAAGAATTAAAAGGCTGGTCATATAGCCATAATTTAGCCTACCCTATGCAGTAATCACAATACAGTCCTTAATTTAATATCCACAAGCTACTTTTTTCTCACAGTCTGGGACTACATTCAGGAGTGTGTTACTGGCAGTGTTCTAGGAACGGATTTGATTAGTTTATCTTTCTTTAAACTCAGCATCATTTTTAATGGGTTTTTCTGCAGTGTTCATCACAATGGCATTCTAATAGTTCATAGATACATAATTTATTTTACAAGAATATGAAGATAAAGTGTTACTCCATTTTACAGATGAGTTACTAATGACTCAATCGAGTCACTATGAGGTAAAACATTTATTTAGGATGCCTACAACTTATTTTTTATTAATATTTAGCATTGTATATCTCTTTGTACAGTTTCTTGGGATTTCTGCTGCAAGTAGAAATGCTCAGCAATTGGTTCCCAAAGTAATCAGAGATCATCTGTAAAAAGTTTTGTTTAAATTACTTGTTCACTGTCACACAGATTTCCTATGGCAGAAACAGAAATCAGCTCTCAAATAAAGTGTTTACCCAGACATCCTTCCTCTTCCTTCATTCAGTTTCAAACTTTGCAATAGTTTAAAAGGACAGAACTACAGAAAAATTGAATGCATCACCACGGAAAGCAGCTCCACAGAACATTTCAGTAGTAATGCAAAAAATGAAATGTGATAATTTGAATGATGACTACAGTATAATACACACAGGTAAGTGGATACGCATTAAGACTGTGCAGCTAAAGTTCACAACTTTTTTCATTTCTTAATTTATTGGATTTACTGGTTGTGCTTGCAAAACAAAACATTTATTTAATGTATTTTTAAAATGCAATTTCCCGGGTTTTAAACTGAAATAAAGCTGACAGAAAACAAAATAGAACAATCAATAAATCAAATAAAACACAAAACTAAAACAAAAAAAATCATTTGTTCATATGAAATATGTCACAGAAGTCACAAATACATTGGAACATTAAGATTCCTTGAACAAGTTTTGTCACTTGAGTCAATATACCAAGTCAAAGCTTTCTGGCTGTTCTAGGGACAGCTTAAAAGGCCACCACTGAGGCAGATTAAACATGTGCTCTACTTGGACATTCATGGGGAAAAACAAACAAACAAACTGGTACTCGAGTACCAGTGAGTAGTGCTCTGTCAGAGTAACACTTCTCTTTTTTTCCCCTATTTCATTCTTTGCCCTTAATCATGAAGACATTATAGCTTTTCAGTGAAAACAGATGAACATATTTCTTTACATAGACACAACTTTTTTTTTTTCTCCCAGAACTTTAAGCTTGACAAAGTAATAAGCAGATCTTTTAAGAGGCACTGAACATAATCTTAAAACAGAAGTGATTTAAGTTGCAAATGTATTGTGAGCATGCTTTTGCATCTCAAGGTTTCCTGAGACACATGAAATCAATTCAGGTGGGTCAGTATAGACTTTATTTTTGTAAGATCTTATATGTCATTCACATGTACCTTTTTTCACAAATACACTGTAGTTATAGCCACAAAAAAATGGATGTGATCGCAGTTAATGCAGTACGGCATCAGCATCAAAGACTTAGGTTGAAAATAAAAATTAATTTGCCCCATCACGGTATTGCCAATGAGCTACAAGAAAGGCTCCAAAAACTTTTGTTTTATAGGCACATACTGATATTTAACCAGTTCAAAGTCATGAGCAATTTCTACTGAGTATATATGGATTTATTAAATATGCTGCTTATTAAATCAGCAATTGAATTATTTCATAGGAGAATTGGGCTGTCATAGCTGAAGCATGACTAAAGTTATGCTCTGATAAGCACTCACAATAATATGTACAGTAAGTGAAATGCTTTGAATTAAAAGACTAAATCATAGGGAGAAAAATAAGGGCAAAGAAAAATAAAACAGGCTTTGAAGCCTACCAAGAAGAATGCATCCATCAGTTATTTAGAGATGCATATATCTGTTTAAGCAGTTCATGAAAATGTGCACATATATATTCCTCTAGTTGTGGAGATAAGTACGTGACAAAGTAATGTCTCATTTTTATATGTTGTCAAGGCTGGGAATTTCCCTTGTCAGCAACTTCTGTTATTTACTGTTCTTGTTTGTTCTTACTTTCAGGGTAAAGATTTAGATAGCACCGAGAATGGGATTCACCTCATCTGTTTTAGAACAGAAGCTGTTTTCAAGAACTGAAGTGTTAATAACTTAACAGGGATTAATTAGGTCTACAACTGATAAAGATAGGTGAGATGAATGCCAGCATCAGTGACCAATTGAACAACTCATCCCTTCATCAAGGTAACCTGTCTGATTGACTGAAAAAAAAAAAGAAAAAAAAAAGAAAAAAGAAAAAAATCAATTGTTGAATTAAATGAAAAAAAAAAGACAAAATTTTGACTAAGCAAATGATAAAAGCCATGAAAACTCTTTTTTAAACCTTGTGGTAGATGTACTGTACCATTCCCCATGTGACTAAAATAGTAACAATATCATATATTAACCAGAAATATATAATAATGACTAATTATTATTGAGTAACTAAAACAAGACCATTTGATATTACTGACTAAAGCTATCACACTGTTAAATAAAGACAGCTATTTTTCTTGTTCCATGCCACGCCCAGATGAAATGCATCATTATTAGCCTAACGGCCTTTTAAACTGTGCAATGTCATTCACACAACTACAGACTTAAAGTTACAAAATTAGTTTTAGGCAATGTGTATTTTCAGGGAATGATTCTAAGTGGAGTGTGAGGGTAGGTGCACAATTCCCATAGTGGGAGTTGCGTGCATACCAGCTTCACACTGCATGTAACTCATGAGTATTGCTTCTTTCTTCTGGGCTCTATCACTGATATTAATTCAGATCCATATTGTTCTACACAGAAAAATCCAGTAAGATGCTAAAAGGAATACAAGGCAAAAGACACGGCACATTACATGCTACAGTATATTAAGCCTTAATTACTACAAGCATATAAAAAAGGTTGCTCCCAGGAGTTATGTCCTTCACAATAGTGACTACTAAATCATGGAAGTAAGGTGTTGTACTGGGGAATAATCCAAACTAGTTCAATGATGCTAGTGAGTTGAGTACACTTTAAATAATTTAATTATTCCTTCTGGTTCCAGAAGCGGTTGATTATCAATACAATGAAGCAGCACAATACAGGTTATTCTGGGAGCAAGCAACTTTACTTTGTACAACACTTCTTCATATTTTTCATCATGCCAGCGTTCACATGCCTTAACCACAAGATAATATATACTTAAAAGCAAGAAGCGAAGTAGAGGTGCAACAACTGCAGATCCTTGAAGATGCTAAGTGTTGCAGTAACTTCTCTGCAGTTGGATCATATCAATAATGCCAAACTGACAGGAAGCCACCTCTCTTTTCACACATCTACTTAGAAACCACAGGAGAATAAGACTAAAAATTAAAAATAACACACAGCACACGCAACAAAACAGACATGGAAAGTAAAGTTTGGGGAATATGATGAAGAAGGAAATTAAAATGTCTGAATAATGATAATGGGTCTCTGAAAAGCAACACCAACAGACTTCTATAAGCAATTAGAAAAGCAAATGGGAGTGACAGAAAAAAAGATGAGGAGAGGAGAAGGAAGAGAGGAGATGAGAAGATATGGAAGAGCGTGCCTTCTTTATTCCATTCAAACCAATAGCAGCAGGATAGAATGTTGACTAGAGAGAAGAGCTCTCAGCATGGTGTAGCAAAAGAAAACGATACACATGCCATCCCAAAGGAAAAAAAATACTTAGAAAAAAATTCAGTAACACCTTCATAAATAATCTTAATAAATGTCATTAAAATGAATGTGAAACATAGCACAAACTATCCGTGGTACTTTCACTGGAACAGTACAATAAATTTAATGAGTACTGTATTACAATTAACTGGGCTCAAAACAGGATCAGCAATGCAAAGAATCAGGCATTAGGTTGCTGTTAATGGAAGGTGAGACTACAAGAGAAAATGAACTACTGTACTCTCAGACGTGTTTTGAAGGAAGACTGGGGGAAGAAGGACATCAATGAACATATGAATATGGAGACAGTATGTCAGCACAAGGGCTGGTAAAGACGAAAAATACATCGTCATGATACAGTACAAATGAAAAAAAGACGAGGGGAGGTGTTAACAGTAAAGTCTATTTTTCAAATGCAACAGCCTAATACACCAATGATTCCATAAGGGGATAAAAAAAAGCCTAAAGCTTATACTGTTTTATTTTATATTTCCTGCAAAGAAGTTAGTGCATGAGTCACAAGAACCAACGGAGAGACAAAATGCTATCCTGTCTCCTTTTTGAGATTGGGGGCTCATATATAAATATACACACATATAGATATATATATATACACACATAGACAGATGAATATATATATATGTATATATGTGTGCATATACAGAGAAAGATAGACAAAGATGTTATCTTCCTGTGTTCTTGGCAAGGAATTAGTCCTGAAGTTAGAAGGAGTGGAGGTAGGATTGAGGTTGGAAGGAAAGGTAACGAAGAGGGCATACCGCTTTCGGCTTCTGCAAACGACAAGAAAAAAATTGCAAATCAAACACTTTGATAGGAAATCAACTGACATCAAAGCAAGAGCAAAAAAAACCTTTATATAAAAGTCTCAAAAGCTCAAAGGTTTTTCTGCTGAGAATGAGGACAAATATATGGATAGACAAAGAGAAAATTTAACAGAAGGAGTAAACAAAGGGTGCAGGAGGGAAGAATCCAGGTGAGGCTTTCCATCTTGCTGATGTGGAGAAAAAAAATACAAGGAAAAAGGAAGTAAAAAATATCTCTAGAAGGGATTTTTGATGAGGAGTTTGAACGTCTGCATTTTAAATTGATATTTTTGCTATCTATTGAGTAAGCTCTGTTAGGACACATTCAAGCTGATGTTCATCATATTCCTTCAGCATTTTTTCTACAGGAGAAATAGAACCTTCCAGTAAATGAACTAAGAACATTATTTAAAATAAAGTATTTGGCTTGCACCAGGTACATAAGCAATTTACTTACGAAATGCTTTCAGCTGTTAATAACAATGATTATAATACTTGCAGAGATGAAGGAATGGTTATAACATTAGTGATGGAAGAATGGCTAACTCATACTGTGCTCTGGAACAACTAAAGTGCAGGCCTTAGTAGCTGCTCAGAAACCCACTCAGTCACATTTTGTATGCTAAGAGGTTTCTGTGATAACTGAACAGTAATTCAAATATTATTGGTTGTATAAATGTAGATGTAAATCATTTTAAGCGTAACTGCAATTAATCCTTGAAGTACCCCAAAGAGAAACAATTGTATAAATAAAAAATAGACCATATTTTGGCTATGATTTGATTTTGTATCGATCATATCTAAGAGATCATATCTAAGAATATATTACCTATATCAGACTTGCAACATTTATTTTACTTCAGGGCACTATCACATTCTGCTTTTAAGCAAGCTTTGAACATCATAACTTGTTTACAATTAACAATCTAATACTGCTTTATGTAGCTTTATTAGGAATTGTGAAAAATGAAAAAAATGAGCAGGAAGCTCTGCTAGGGCTAACTGGTGTACTAATATTGACTTGAATATAGTTCTGATGATTTCAAATGACTACTGATCTCAAATTCCCTATGGTAGAATTAACAGAAAATTTTAGAAAGCCAGAATCTAGGAGACTGCCTGAAAAAATAAAACAAAAATACCATAACTTCATAGGTAAATAAACTTTTAAAGAATTTAAAGAAGGTAGTAAAATAGTGAAAATTCTGCCACTCACTCAAACTGATACTAGGATTTTTTCTTAACACTGAGGTGAACATTTAAACAAGGAATTAGAAAGTCTACAGTGCCCTTAAACTAACACTTGTGAAAGCAGAACACATTTCTGAATTCATTTTGTGGTTGCTTTTGCAGTCATTGCAAAGTGATGAAAGCAGATGAAACTAATCAAATATATAGCTTACTTTTATATACTAAATGTATTATATTGTTTTTTTTTCCCCTTAAAACTAGCAACAAAAATCAAAGTGGCATAAGATCTTCTCATTGAGTTGGCAGAAAGAATGATTTGAAACTTCATTTCTCATCCTAGACCTACTTCAGCTGTAGCAGAAAACAGTAGCTCTTACTACAAAGGTGCCACCTTGACACTATTCCAAATTTTTATTAATAGTATTCACTGTTGTGAACTATGTAAATTTCTCAGTATTTTTTTAAAAATATGAATCTAAACTATAATCATAAAATAAATCAGTATATATCTCCTGTTGATCACTCTCCTGATAGAATGAATGTTATCATAATCAGTTTTCTCTTCACATTTATGTATTAATAATGAAGAAATGAAGATGTGAAGTAGGGTAAAGTATGTCCAAAGACAATATCAACAAAAATAATTGTTGAATGATATATTTATCATGTTCAAAGACCATTTTCAATTGTAAACCATATTATGCTACTTTTTATCTTAAATCTTCATCATTTAAGATGGTGCAAGGAAATGCAAGTAAAAGTAAGAAGGGAGAAAATTTTTGTTCTATTACTTTTCTGGTTAGATTAAGAGGCTCCAGTTCATAAAGCCAGAAATATGTACTCAACACGTGTTGAAGAACACAGAGACAAGTAGAACAGTAAAATTACCCTGCAGGTAGCAATCTGATTTACCAAAGAGTGACTATAAAATTATCACTGTTTACTAAAATCAGAAGTTACTACTGTGGATCAGGGTTAATAAAATGATGTGACTATTTAGTTTACATGCTTTCCTTCTACTATATATATGTTTGCAAAAATCCAACTGTCAACATCCATCCATTAGTATTGCTTCCTGCAATTTTTTTTTCTACCAAACTAATTTACTGTGAACTTTTACAACTCTGTGACCTTAAGTAACAGGAAATATATGATTGTATCACATGATGTTACTCTTTGTGGGATCTTCTGCATTACCTTGTGATTAAGAACTCAATCCAACTCTCATTGAATATAGTGCAAAGAATGATACGGAATCCATGAATTATCTGTTACTACTGAAAAAGACTATAATATTAGCACTTAAGTAACTAAATGACAAACAAAGTAATGACAACCTAAAGTTGGGCAATAGTTCTCAGAGAGAACCAAAGGAAACCAAGTATTTTCTAAATATTGTAATTACAAAATATGCTTAACTGTACCACTGCTGTTACTGATGCATTCTTTTTTTTCCTAGAAAATTTAGGTTAGACTTTTAGATAAAAGAATATTCACTCATTTTCTTTACATTAGCAAACACAGAATGTAGTAATTGAATGGAAAAGTATTTATTTTAAGATGAGCTCAGGAGAGCTGGAAACATTAAAAAAAATCAGTTATTGCAAAAAACCAATTTCTTAATTAACATAGTGTGGACAAAAGTAAAATCTCGTATTACACACACCTCTTCACGTATCATTTACCCTATAGGAAAGGATCAAGCAAAATCAAGTATAGGCTGTGCAAATACTGTCATTAATAACTGCAATATTTGATTTCTGTGTTAAACATCTTATAGACATTTATAAAGAAATATACTTTCAAAACCTTAGAAATCATGGCATGAGCTCAAATAACAGTACTGGCTCTCTTTGGAGGAGAAACAATTGCCCTCAAAGGTTTAGGTAATTGGTGGCAAAAAAACATGATGCTGTAGTATATATAGCTCCAGATTTATTGCAGCACTTACAAATGTCACTTTTGACAGAGAAAATAAAATTCAGATCAAAGTCAGAATTATCAGATGTTTGTTATATGCCCCTCTGCATGTTGCAGAGCACATTTATGATATTTTTGTTACACAAAAAGGAATGTTGTGTAAATGCACTGATTGACAAATTGTCTGATTGAAACTTGACTCCAGTATACACACAAATTCTTAAGAATTTTTGTACAAAAAGAAGAAACACTGTCTGTCTGTGAATTTGTACTAATTATAATCAGGAAATTTCTTTTTGGATAAAAAAGGTGTCAGTTGATAATTTCACAACTATATGTAAATTCAAGTTATCTGATTGTATTCATACATACATTCTTTGCTGGAACTGATAGCATATAAATGTTTATTCTATATTTCCATACATCCTATGAAGACTTGCTCTCCCAAACTGATTCACATTAAATTATTATTTTGAGAAATAAACATTGCCATAATGACTTGTGATACCACACCTGCTTTCCACTTTTCTATTTTAAGTAAATTGTTGGATTGCCACTTAAAGTTGAAAGAGTGTAGAAAGAACATTGAGTAAGGTATGTTTTCATTTAAATAAAATGAACTGCACTTTTGGAAGTGGACACATAGCACTGTACTCCTACCTTATAGTAAGTTTCATGACTAAAATTGATTTGGGTGAGGAAAAACAGCAGAAATAAAAGCCTTTCAGCTCTACATGAAATGGTGTAATGCGATGGTATGATAATTAAACTCTGAAATCAAAAGTATAAGGACCTCTATGCTTATTCTGAAAAATAAGCAGGCAAAATTCTTGACAGTGCATTCCTACTTCAAAATTTGTAGTCATGGACATACCTGCTTTCTCTTTTTTCCGACTTGTATTCTATGGCTATCATTAAGAGCTTTAGTTTCGCAAACACCAGTCTGCAGGAAGACAAGAGGCTAAGAGTCAGACCTTTTTCACAACCGACATTGTGTAAATAAACATGGCTGAGAATTTGCACACACTCAGATGTTTACCTAGTCTTCAGTAACATACATATAACCCATATATTAAGGCCTTTCTATTTTGAAGATAATAAATTCTTTTTCATAAAAACTATAAACTGACATCTTGAGAACACATCTTATGCAGCAGTACTGCATTACTAAGTCTACTTAAGGAATAATAACAAATGTCATAATTCAAAACATAAAATTGCATTTGACTATAGTAGTGGATGTCTTGAGGAAATTTTTCAAATCTTTGCTAAAATTTAGTCATATTTTGATTGCAGTGCATGAAATATGCATACACTGATCAAAAACGAGAGTACACTAATAGTAAGTTGTCATTTGTCAATTTCTATGACGGAGAGCATAACTGGAAGCTATTTCTGACCAGCGCATGGGAAAATACATGCTGATACATTAATACACATTTTTTTCAGTTGTTAGTAGCTATTTACTAAAACAAGTATGATATTCTTTATAACCTTATAGAATGGGGTTAGTACAGCAACATTTGCTTGAAGCTGACAGGACTTTGAGAGCAAACAAAGAAACCCACAATGTTAATAACCAGAAATCAGTGATTTTACAATTTTGTCATTGAAGTATATGCAAATTTCATGCTACTTGCTTCCTGTTCTATGAAATTGGTCATGCATTCTTCCAGGGTGCACCTTTCAATTGTAATGTAAATACAATGGAAACATAAACCTCCATAATTTAAACACATGAAATAAAGAACTGTGGGGAGTTTAAAGGCCTCTCTGCTGACCTATGGATACTTTTTCACTGAAGCAGCCTTTTCGTACTTGTGAATAGACTGACATAGCATTAGAGAACACAGTAAGACCTTACAACCTCTGTTTTCACATGCTGGTTCTTGCTGTCTCACTGGTGTGCCCAAGGAGACTATTTAGCATGTATTTCTTGGCAGAGTGAGGGGCAAAGGGGATGGTTGGCCTCTTGCAGAGGCAGGACAGAGGAAAGTTTCAGAGAGAGCTTGAAGAAAGTGTAAAATATAAGGAGATTTCTCTGGCAGAGTCAGATGAAATCTGATTTTACTCAAACTCAGAAGATGGAAAAGCTTTATTTAGACTCATGTCAGAGTAGAGTCCAGCCTGGCTATTAGTTAAACTGAGATCATGTTTGTGGAGTCTAAAATTTGACATGACTGCAACACCAAATAAAATTCTGGGTTCAGGAAAAAAATTAACAGCTATAGATGATCCAGTATCACTACGTCAGAGAGGCAAAAAAAACATAGTGGCCATATGATGTGTGAATTAAGTCTTAACAGTCTAAAAGTGCCTAAGATGTGTCTTACCCTCTGAGATGAGTTGAACAAAATGATTAATGATTCAAATACAGAAGCAAGAACTTAACACTGACAGAGAGTCCATGATGTCCTGCTCTGCAATAGACTGAGGCTTAATTTGGAATCAGACTAGAAAGTGCTACTTCTTTGAGTATTCCCACAAAAGAAATAATCTGTTCAGAAGCTAAGACAGAATGCAGACAAAATGCAGTCTTGCCTAAGTCTTAGTTGTTCAACACAAAAGTGAAGTCTATTTCTTGTGACTAGCACTGTTATAAAATTATACAAAAAAAAAGACGACGGCTAACATGGAAATATAGGCCATAGCTATAAACCTTACAACAATACGTTGCACAAATACAGAGCTAATATCTCTATTATTTTATCTTAAAATCAAATAGAAGATAAAATATGACTGCGCTAAACTGTTCTATACTTGTGGCTATGATACGTATTGGAACAACCTTAAGCATAAAAGGTGACTTCCATAGAGAAATATAGGTCAAATGTAAGTATTTTCAGTCTCAAAAATTAAAGTTGTAGCATGGCTTATACTGTGGTTATATACTACATGCTTGATTACAACCAGTGCTACAAAGCTCTGGATACCACACTGCTTATATGACTGCACTAAATCTGTTTCAATTAATGAATGGTTTCCTTGGAATGGGACATAAGCCAAGAAAGTGACGCTGACAAACACTGCTCAAAGAATGGGATTCATTAGAAGAAACAATAGGACAGCTCTTGTAAGTAAATAATTTAAATGGATTGCTGATTAATTGTTCAACACTGAAAACATTTATGGTTTCATTTACAATCACTTAATTCCAAATCTCTTCAGAAAACTGGCATCGTGATGTTTGGAGTACTTCCATGCTGTGATTGCTTTGATGTTTATTTTATTTGATTTCATCTGACGTAGCAACATTAGGATTGTAGCAAAGTGAGAAGGTCTCCTGCAGAAATCTTCGATTTTGCTTGAAAGTATGTAAATAATTATGTATAATAATACGTATTTCTACTTACTCACAAACTGCAGGGAAGGACAAACCCACAAAGGCACTAGACAGATATTCTGTATACATTTCATTTGCAACTCCTTCCAGATAATATTTCTGCCACGTATCCTCCTCAATCTGAAAAAAAAAAAAAAAAGATGTAGAGTTCTGAGTAAAATGAAAAACTTCATTAAAAATTATGAACAACTTTTTTAACATGTATAAATTTTTAAACAAGCAAGCTAGTATACCATTCAGGTATTATGAAAATATTGCCAAGAAAAAGAAGAGGACAGTCAATCAAATATCCTATGTAAAAATGAAACACTCAATTATTGGCAGGAACATTTAGCATGACATGAAATAAGGCAGTGGAGAGCTGGAGGAAAAATGTTTCTCAATTATCTTTTTCTGAAAATTCTCTAGTGAGATTGCGTTATATTGCTACTTCATCTCTCTAACAATGTTTCAATTGCTTTCATCTTGTTCAGAAATTGGTTACCACTCAAAAAACATCATTTAAAATTCTAAAAATTTGATTTCTGCATCTCTGGCTAACAGGAAACTATGAGAAGCAGATATATTGAAATGAAACAGTAACTGAAAAAAAGCTTTACTGCTAAATTCAGAAGTTTTTTATTGTTGAAGGAAAACAAGTCAGATGTGCCCAACACATTTGCTTAACAAAAGTTAGGTTATAACTTCCATGAGAATTTGGTATGGCATAATATCTGGTTGTTTTTTTTCAGTATTAAAAATACACTGCGACAGCTGTTTTAACAAGACTTGTACAGTATTTTATGTATGATTTGTCCTACAGACTTCATTTAAATTTTGGATTCACCAGTCTTTTCCTCTTGCTAAGTCATTAAAAGTAAAATAAAAAAACACTATTTCAAAGGAATGTTTTAAACTGAAGATGGATAGTAAACTTATTAAGAAGCCAGTGTAATATCAAATACAAGGAATTTATTTCTTTAAAACTTTTTTCTTCTGATAATAGGCTTCCAGGTAAGAAGTTACTTCAGTTCTGGAGAAGTAAACAAACAACTGCAAGAAAAAATGCAATATGGAGAGGATTCAAATCATTTCCTCCATGACATGTGGGCTGCAAACAATCAAGAGAAATTTCTTCCATATAAATTGTTTCACCATTCGGAGACCATGTGGGATGCTAAAAAGGATTTGCATTGTGTTATTCTCCACCACACACAGAGAAGTCATATCACATTTTTTATAACTCATTTATTTATGTGGAACTTGCAAATGTTGCTGATCAGCAGCTCTTTACATACAGAAAACAGATAAAGTGCAGAGTAGGTAAAAAACAGAGTAATGATAGCAATATGTTTGTTACTTATGGTCTATTTCATGGCTTTTTCTTACATTGACACCACGTGGGGTTGGAAAAAAAATGTGCAAGGAGAAAAAAGCATAAAGATAGCATAAAGAAAATAAGAGTAAGGCTGTTTTCCACTCAATTTCTCATTTCTAGTTTCTTCCCTGGCTTTTTTTTTTTTTTCTTTAAACCACCTGTTTCTATTTGGAGGAAGAAGCTGCAGGTGAGAAATACAGTTACCAGGTCATTCTTAGCCCAGAATCAAAGAAAGGACTGGAAAATAACAAAACTCATTTACAAAGCAGTGATCAAGATTCATAGATACTGGTTAGTACTACATTCACCTTCGTGTAGTTATGGGAATGTTGAAGATACATTCTTTTAGGATACTGTGAAATACTACTAAACAAATTTTAAGAATTGCTGATACATCGGCTGCTATAAAACAGTAATAATGGAGAAAAGATCTTCCTATTTTGTCTGCCTGACAAATGACATTTTCCCTATAACTTCAAAGAAAGAGATGGTCACCTGTCTGGTACTTTGTGAAAGGTAGTACCTGCTGGTCTGCTAGAAATAAATCAATGATTAATAACTTCCAGTGAAGAATATGTCATATCTATTTCCTCGATTCATTATCTCACCCTTAGTTTTAATAGACAAAATGTTACAGTGGAGAACATAATTAGTTTCTTTCGTAATCCATAACAGTAAGGTGCTAATTTAAAATATTTACCATGAGAAAAAATACTTCAGGAGTTACTGTATTCTTAACTAATTTAGGGCTTTCTGATATTTCGTAGTAAGCATTAACCTTGGAAACTGAACCCCTAAACAAACCTCTTTGCACAAAATGGACATTTATTCATTTTCCTTTAAAATACTGAATCATAACTTGAATTACTATCATGCAGTTCATACCGGAACTTACTGATACTCATCTCCAGCTTACTTATACACTAACGGTAAGTTGTCAAAATGCAACTGCTAACGTACAGACAAAAAGTACACACTTACAAAATGGTTGTTCTATACGTTGAGAACAATAGAGAATAATCAAATGTTATGTAAACTATACAAAAGGAAAAAGTGCTGAATTTGAGGCAAGTTCGGCTCAAGACTACTAACTAAAGTTACCACAGATCTTAATCAGTAGAAGTAAGAAATTTACTTACATGATTAGTTAAAAGTATAGCTTGAGTTTAGCCTACCATGAATATCTTACCATGCTTACAATGAGGAAAACAAATTTGATTTTATCTTGAAAACCAGAAGGAAACCTACAAAACTTTTAATAGAGCATGAAATACATAGACACTGTAGCAAATAAACAATTTCAGTGCCAAAAAAAAAAAACAACCCAAACCCCTTAAACTTATTGTGTTCTGATATTATTTAGTCTTCTCTTTTTTTGCTGTTTTCATTTTTTTCCATATAGTTTTATCAACACAGGTCTCTACAGACCTTAATATGAGGTATAACTGCTACTCCCACATTTTGAGGGGGAGAGGAAAAAAAGATTATATTTTTTCCTTTGGTTAGAAAAAATACCCACAGAATTTTAGAACTTTGAATGAAAAAGTATGCTTCAGGAAGATATTTCTAAAACACCAAACTCTAAATTTTCAGCCTTCAGCACATAAAATAACATGTGAGGACAGGAAAAAGAAGTCAGAAACGCTTTAGCAATGCCCATTCATTGACACACAGCTCTTTTTTCACTAGATTTTTCTCATAACCAAGGCAATAGGCAGTTCTTATAACCATTAATTTCACTTATCCTTGCAGATCAGTAAGAAGAAAAAAATATTGTTTTATTAAATCAGGTACAGATCTCTACTGTTTCCTGTTAATTCAGTTATTCAACATATCTGCTTTGGTTTTGGTAAGTCATAATTACATGCTTTGTGTGCTTATATCTCAAATCTCCAGAGTTCAGCAAATCTAATGTAATTTTCTTCAGCCTACTCTTTTTATCGAAAATACAGAAAAATATTTTGGTGGGACTTTGAAATTAAAGCTAAGATTTTAAAATTAAAGTTAAAATAATGATATGCTTTCTTCTATGTACATATATTATATGTGTGTATATATATATATGTATATAACACAGGGAATCCTGCCAACCACTAGTCTCAGAATATTTAAGGGTCTCCTGAAGTTTAATTTTATAATTCTCTTCTCCACAGCATTGTTTGTTTGTTTTCCTAGCTACCTACTAGAAAGGAAAGGGGAAGTAAAAATGGATTATTCTTGACTGGTAGCTGAAAAGAACTTGTGCAATTAAACATTTCCCCATTTTCACTCATAGTGCCTTTCAGTCCATGCAAATTGCTTGTGTGAGTGTTTGGTTTTACCATACCTTCAGGCATGGATATTAAAATCTGATGGATATGTAATAGGCTAAAAACAGTTCCTACTTTCTTAGCAAAGTGTTAAGCTTCTCAGATTTACAGTCTTATAATCTGATTTCCCTAAATATTACAAATTATCAACTACCCTTTTATTCAATTTCATTGTCTCCCTAACTCAAAACTAACAAGTGTTCTTTGGCAGGATAAAAATTCTACAACCTCAGCCAACTATTCCCACAGTTCTTTCTGTGTGCAAGAACATTTTCCAAAATTGCTATGAAAAGACTATGTTTTATAAAACACAATATACATTAATTAAGATTGGCTTTAGTTTCAAATGAGATATATGAGCTTTTTCATTGCTCATGCTAATGGAGAGTATTGTAGTAGGTCAAAGTAAAGAGTATTCTTGAATACTATGAGATGTAATTCTTTAGATATCTTGGGAATCTCCTTGGATATCTCACTTCTATGGGTTTAGATTCAAAAGTATAGAAGTTATACATTTAAAAAACAACTTTCAAATTTAGAAAACAGAACAGTATTTCTATCTAATCACAATGCAAAAGGCAGATTGATGTTGATCTCTTTAAACTGTTGACCGAAAAACACACTCTGTGGTAGACTTCAGTCCTGGACAAATATATTACTTTATCTCCAAGGACTGACATTATTTGTAATCAGCACAGTTTTCAACCACAGCAGTTTTTATACATCCGTATTTGGCCTAACACCTGTAAGGAGTAGCTGGCAAAGGAAGAAAAATGTTGATTACCAGGTACTCTGTTTATTATGCAGCCCCCTGGGGAGCATCACAATAAATAGACAAGTTGTTCTTTCCCCCACCCTATCTTCAAGCTCTCTTTCAGTTGAAGAAATTCACTGAGCAAACCCTATTTTCACACTTTAAAACAGCCTATTGCTGCCTAGGTGGCCAAAAATAAACAGAAAGCCAGTGAACATATTCCATCAGTGCATGTAAGCACCCGGCTGCCATAAATCTGTGCAGCTTCACTATGTCCATCTCTCAGACTAGTCTAGAAAGGAATGTAGTGGGAGAATTACATATATGTGAGTGTGAGCACAGTTGATAAAAGAGCCCACAGAACATTCCTGCTCTCAGAGTAGCTTAAAGGAGAACTGAGACTGCTCTAGATCATTTTTTCAGATCTTGAATGATGCTTACTATCTTACCAAGAGTGCAAACACAGAATTCATTCATTTTACGAACCTGTGTTAAACTCAAGCACCACATTCCAAATTTTATTGTTTTATGCAACATTAGTAACTTGTTGCATTCCACAGCTTTATACAGGGGTAAAATCTGGCCACCTCTGCCTTTTATTCTATTTACTTACTCTTCAATTCTGATATGCATTTCATTCTAAACAACATCAAAATCACACTATGGTATAGTATTTCAACTTTTTTGCTGAAACTATACAGGTAATAAAGAGTCACAACTCTTTTATTCATACAACAATAGCACTTTCTGCAATAAAAAGAGATTATTGAAATACAGTTTACAGGTGTAAATTTCTTATACATTTTTCCCTCAACATGATTTGCTGGACAATCTTTCCTCCTTTAAGAGTTTACAGAACCTTTTTGTTAAAACTATATCACACATTCTTTTTGAGTTGATCTTTTTATTCAGGTTGGTGCCAAAAAAGAACATAAAAGATTCCATGTGAGATTACGTCTCTCAAACCAAAAGGAAAATATTAGACACAAACATAATACTTTGAGGTTTCTTAGTTTACTTTAGCTTTAATACTGGGCAGACTGTTTATACAAATCATTTTGCTGTAAAGTAACACATAATGAGTTAAACGTGTACAATGTCAACATCAATCATGTTCATTTGTGTTTGACTGCCCAAACATTTATGGCACATTAAATGACTTTCTAATCACATTATGAAGAAGGAGGAACAAACACACATTTCAAAGTTTTTTCTGTTTTTATTATTATTATTTTTTTTAATAGAGAAGTTTAAGTAAATTTTCCTGGCAATCTCCTAGTTTGTGTTAGACTCAACTAATGTTTGCCCAATACATTTATGAGGGTCTGACAGTACTTAAATTCAGTGCTCCAAATGCAGAGGAGCAGAAGTCCTCTTAGGGAATGTTCATTTTTCTTTTCAAAGTAGTCCTACTTAACAATTCCAATCAATGTGGCTGCTCTTCTACAATTCACTCTTGATTCACAACCATCACCCAGTAATAGCTATCCCTTTCAAATAGTTTTTAGAGTGAGATAACTGAAAGAATCATCTTTGTGCAAGCTAAGTAAAGTATTAAACTTTCTGCTATCACCAATTGATTTGGAGGGAAGATTGATTCTCGGGGAAAGACATATGTTCTCTGTCGTTGGACATTCATTCTGCTTTAGATTTTAACACTCAAAGTTTTTCAGAAATGATGATATCCATTTTAGTTGCCCGGACAATTCATTCTTAGTTAAGTAGTAGACATTTTTAATCAGCACTAGCAGTTTCCATCCAGCATTTTACAGCATTTTTTCTGTGCCATGTGAAGCAACCTAATTTGAAGTACATCTGTACCCTACTCTAACTCCAGGTATTGATGGAAACAAGAGCATGTCAGCAAAACTGACATTGGCTTCTTCTAAATCAAACTTTTTGCTATTTTTCTATTTGTTCTGCAGATACAGAAATATTCAGAATCAATAAAATAAAGAATAAGCCCATTTGAATCCCAACAGAGAGGATTAGGATGGTTTCTACCTTAGAAAAGGAGTAAAGTGCCTTGAAAAGCGGAGCTTTCAGCTCAAAACTGTTCATCAGTGAGATAGTCTGATTTGTCCATGTACTGAAATTATTATAAGAATATTTAATAAAATAATAGAAGGTCGAAGATAGATAAGATACTGACATAAGTGGTCAGAATGTCAGAGATTCTCTGGAAAGACACTACCTGTACATTTGCATTTTTTGACTTGTATAATCATTTTAAATACAAACACAGACCACAAGTGTGTGTGTTTCCTGGACAGTTCTCTCAAAGTCAGGCACTTTGAGAGAACATCACTTTGTTTTCCCACTGCATGTTTAATGCAAGTTATTTTAAGGTTGAAGTTAAGACTGGGGCTTCTGAAGTTGTGCGTAAATTGGATTTCATAAGGAAACTAATCACTTCTGATTTTGAAAGAAAGAAGCTGAGCAGAAGTTTCAGGCCTACTGACATCAAGCACAAGTTCATAGAAAACTGCCAGAATAATTTGGATACACTAGTGCGACTTCTAAAAATTCTTGAGACTCCTAAGAGTGTTGCATCACCACATCAGCTAAGAGGGAGGGAGACCAAAATGGCCTGCAAGAAAAATGAAGTTTACAAAAAGCAGAATCATAGGTAGTTCCCAAATTTCGCTTTACTGAAATAAAACAGCTTTTGTTACCTGAACATGAGTAAAGATGGAAGAAGCTTAACTACAGACATAAAAACAAAGAGACAGGATTTATTTTTGTATTGAAACAGCCATATTTTTCAACTACATATAGTAGTCTGGAATATCTTTGACACACAAGAATCTGTGGTCTCAGTTTTTGGGAAGGATTCCAAAGGATATCTCAATAAAAATTTCAGAATTTTCTGAGAAGACTCTCTGCCATATATATGTGCATCCCTACAGAAACATTCCTGGCCTTCTCACCTGGCAATATTAGGCTTTGTGGGTTTTTTGGTTGCTTGTCTGTGTGTTTTTCAGGGCACAGTTTCTTGTAGGGATCTCTTTTGCTAACTTGCACAATGAACTTGTCCTACCTTGAAACTCCAGTGTTGCCTGTCCTATTATGAACACTCAAGAGATTGGAAATTGTGCATTTTTGATGTTTGGAATCAGTGTCCAAGCAAGGGGAAGGAAGCACGAGGAAAGAAGCACTGACTCCTGCTATCAGAGCCTTGGTCCAGTAAACTAGTATGACTGTCTCAGAATTCTAGGAATAACAGGGTTAAAATTTTGCCATTTGAGCCTGAAAAGTTATTTGGCTGAGGAGAAACAAATACAAAAATGATGCTGAAGGAAGTTTAGGCTTCAGTTCTTACATATGTTTTTTATTTATTCTCACAGTCAGAGGTCTACTAACCATTAGATGTAAAAGAACAAAATGATCAGTCCTTTCTTTTGTGTACTTTTTTACCGTATGGGACGTACATAAATCATATTTTTGTTTTAGCAGCAGGGGCTTTCCTCACAGATAAACACATGGTTTGTTTAAAACAACACAAAAGACCAGAAATAGCCTCCAAGAAATGGATGATGCTTTGAAAAATCTTTTAATGGCCAAACACTTGTCAAATATAAATAAGAACATGACTTTGACAGAACCTGGCTGATTTCCCAATTTGCAGAAGAAATCTTTTGTAGATAAGCTGCTTTATTTTTGTTTGTTTATTTGTCTTACAAAAGCTGTTAATATGTTCCTATCTGTTTCACATTTGAGCCATGTTCTCTACTCAGCTCTCTGACGAACTGAATTGAAGACTTCACATATTCTAGTATGAAAAGACATTACCTTTATGAATGATCTCATGGAAAAGAGGTTGGCTAACATTGTTGAAAGACCTGGTGCCAGGCAACTCTGAGCTATGAAACCCAGCTTGAGCTCGGCGAGGCAGATTGCATCATCCCCTTCTTTCCAGTTCCAGCTTGGGATATTTAACAGATGAGCCTATAAAACAAACAAACAAATACATAAATAAAAACCCCTAAGTTGAAGAAACATAAATATTTCTGCAGATAGAATACAGTATTGGAGGAGATAACAGTGAATGATATTATTTTTTACTGGCTAGATGTTTTCTGAGTAGGAAAATTTATTTCAAAAATTTTAAAATTTAACTTCATGCTAGGAAGTGTACCAATCTTTTATGCATATTTTTATTATAGACAAAATTTCACATCTCTCAAGTTATACCCTATATATATGCCTGTGAAACTCAGTTACGCCCATACTTCATCTGAGTGAGCCTTAATTTTCACCTTACTTTTGTTTATTTTCTGCTTCCTATTTGGCAATTACAGGTCTACGTTGTCAATTAAGAAATACAAAATCACAATAAATGGCCAATAAGACAATAACTCTATGTGTTTTTGTAGCTACCCACAAAGAATTGACTTCACTTGACTTGCCCAGAAACCACCAATTAATACTGGGTAGCTTTAGTGCAGGCATGACCAACCTGCAGCCCACAGGCCAAATGTGGCTTGGCACAGCTTGCACTTCAGCCCATCCCCTGCCTCGTGCCATCATGGTGGCAGCTCTGCCCCAGGCACGCAACTGTCACTTAGCATCAACCAAACATCACTGCGCTATTAACCCCATCTGGGCTGAAACCAGGGCATGGGGTGCAGTACAGTGTTAAATTAAGTTATGGCAAATAAGGTTACAGATTTTTATACAATGGCTAAACACAATCCACTGAACAGAGAAAAACGTGCAGCTGTGCTTTCTGTTGTGATACAGGAATTTGAGAATAGGTTTCAAGACTACCAAAAAAAACCATCAAATTTTTGGTTTATTTGTGACTCAATTTTCAGTCAACATAAATATATTACTAGCGAATTTTCAAACAGAATGTACAGAGTTGCAAAAATGTGATCATGTCTATCAGTTTTGTAAGCTTATCAGAAAGGAATATCCCCCCACTTCACAGTCACGCCTTATTCATGTCATTGCTTTTTGGCAGAACGTACATTTGTGACCAATTGTTGTGAAGGATGAAGTTCAGAAAGAGCAAAATTTCATCAAAAATCTCTGATGAACACCATGAGAGCTCACTAAGAATTGCAACCAGTGCCAACAAACCAGACCAATGTGTTAGTTTCACAAAAGCAAGGTCATACATCCTACTAGTTTTACATGTTTGTTGCTCTCTTTTTATATAAATAACATTTAATTAACTTGTTACAGGGCTGCACAACAAGGTTTATTATGGTGTTTATGCTTAGAAATAAAAATGCTTACTATTAGTGACGCTAGAAAAAGATTGTTCATGAGTGCTATGTAGCAAAACAAGCTGCAGAAAGAGACACTATTAGTTATCACATCACCTTATTGTGATACTGCAACATCTGAGTGATAATTCTTATCTTCGGATGATAATTCTTTATTGAAATAACTCTAAAAGTAAAAGAAAAAGAAAACAACAATTAAAATAGCATTTTAGCTGGTAGGATATTTGGATCATATATCCCAGTACCTCTACTTCACTGCGTTGACACATCCCACAGTTATAACTGTATTCTTTTATTAATTTGTCTGGAAAGCGTAGTGATTGAAGTCAAGCCTATGCAGTCTCTATATCTAGTCAAATTCGTTTAATAATCATCAGGTAATACTAGAGAACATTGCATTTCAGGAATTACTCTGTTGAGTGGTTTCCTTATGAAATTTCAAAGATAAAAGTACTTTTGTTTTAGTAGCTCTGTTCAAGATACCCTACTCATTATGTTAAGCACATAGTATACTTGTAAGTATTGTCATCTTCAGTAATTGTTTCTTTGAATCAATATAATTGTTTGAGTTTTCCAGTGATAAATGTATGAAATAATTTCCTTTTATTTCCTCTCTCCCTTGTTTATAGTTGTTAGACATTTATCGTATTTAAACAGCTTGAATAATAATTTTATTTGATATAAATCCAAGTGCAAATTCATCTTCATTTTTTGTGGATTTTTTCAAAGATCAATATTGAAACTGGTACCTGAATTCAAAATTTATAAAACATACAGCTACTTCCATAATTTGCAACTTGACTCTATACTTCATTTAAAGAGGCTAATGTATATTCTCTTGTGTACCCATTAAAAATGGATGGAAAGAAAAATTCTTTAGAACTGAGTAGATAGATAATGTGACATGAAGAGAGGAATATACAACTAAAAATGAAAAAAAAAAACATGCAGCAAAACTAAAGAGAGAAGCAAACAAAAAACTCAGTTCAATAAGAAATTGAAGGAAAAAAAAAAGGAAAATCAAAAGGAAAAATATTCTCAATTACTATGGAATCATCAGACTCATAAGATTCTCAATGCCACAGCTGTTTACAGTGGTGTTCTGTAGGAAATATCCTGCAAAATTCTGGTTTGTCTCGAGCTTTCAAGTATACCAAAAGTAGAACATGTTACAGATTAAAAAAAGATATATGGACAATTTCAAATTATATTTTCTTTTGAGAGGGAAAACCAACTCCTCCTGCCAGTTTTCATTTCTTGCTGAACTATTTAATTAAACATTCAATTTTTTTGAATTAAATTCAATGAAATGTGAGAAAATACATGAGAATTCCAGTCCTGAAATAAAAAAGTTCTGCATTTTATTAGATTAAATGTATTAAGAATGCACTAATCTACAATTGGAAGTCTTTTAATATATTTACGCAATCAACACTAAAAATGTTTTTTGCATTGAAACAGAAGAGTACATTGGAAAAATGGAATTAGGTATTGGAACAGGCTGCCCAGGGAAGTAGTAGAGTCACCGTCCCTGGAGGTGTTCAAGAAACACATAGATGTAGCACTTAGGGACATGGTTTAGCAGCACTGTGGCGATGGGGTTATGGTTGGACTAGATGATCTTAAGAGTTCTTTTCTAACCTTAAGTATTATATGAGTCTATAAGATCTGCTTCTTCCACATACATCCAAATCTCTTGAGCATAGTGAACTTTGCCAGAGGTGGAGTACCATTATCATTTTATTTTTTTTCTCCTTTTTCCTTTAACTCATGGAATGCAAATATGTCAGACCAATAAAATTGATTCATTGCACTGATCAATTCTGTGTTCGAGAATTTTTAACAAATCCTTGACATTTTATTTTAAAAACGGGAAGACTGGTCTCATTAAAACTAAGATTGTTTGAAAAAAAAACTGAATGGCTTAGTTTTGCTGTAACTCAAGCTGCCCATCCACTAACTGATCCTTCCATTGTTCTTCATAGAATAGGAGGAGGAAAACAGGACAAGCTTTGGTGGACCCTACTGTTGTAAATACTTTGTCAATCAACATAAGCATTGTTGGTCTTAAAAATAAGCATGGAGCTAGGAGACCATTGTATAGTTGCCATCATGAAGCATATACATCGCTTTCTTCAAGCGGCGTAAATTTTCATAGTAGCAGATTTATTGAGAAGCAATGAGGTATGAGGTGATTGAAGGTCCTTCTGTCCCATGATCAACACCAGCCCTTGCAGGGCATATTTTTTTGTGACATATTGTTGCAGCAGCATAACTGCATGTCCATTCCCCTCATTTCTGTTGGTCCTTTGTGCAGCTATGAATACTTCAGTGCTAAGACCTATGAAATGGCCACGTGGCCACATGGCCCTGTCATCCTCACAACATTTAGAAAAACTGCATTAACTCAAGTAATTAGCACAGTGATCAATGAAGATCCAAGAGATAGTGCCTGGCAGTGGACTTGGAGAACATTAATGAATTACTGTGTTGCAGCAACAGTAATCACAAGCCAAATAAATACACCTGATTCTATTTTGGATGCCCCTTGAGAACTAGTACTGTAAAGTTGTCTGCAAGCAATTGTAACAAAGAAACAGAAAAGGTGCTACCTAGAGCTCTCATGTCCCTTTTGAAAGGATGAATTTTTAGAAAGCATCTCCTACGCCATGAAAATAGAGATTTAAAGGCAGTTTCTGAAAAAGAAAAAATCAAACTTCATTGACTTAACAGAGAGGAATACAGAAATTGTTAGTAGTTCATACAATTACATTGGAACTATGTTGGAAGAAGAGCAATATATCTGAATATGGAAAGATACTCTAAATGAGTAAAAATGGCCAATACATAAAGTTCCAAACAAATCCCCTGGATTTAAAATTTCACTTTTGGTTCTCTTGACATTTCCTCTTCTCATATGCTGCTTCTAAAGCAGCTAAATTAGAACAGGAACCGAAGAGCATCCTCATCTCTGAGTTTCTGAGGCAATCTTGTAATCTGCCTTCTAAAGAAAATCCTGCAATGCTCTTCAAGTGCAACAGATCAACAATAAATCTGAGTGTGGCTATGGCCTATCCAGATACCAGAAGTTGGCTCATCAGAGTTAAGAACATGAAACCTATTAAAAACCAATGAATTTACCTCATAATATTGGAGGCATCCTCAGCATCCGGGTCAGCGCAGTATTTATTTGCAAGAATTAGGCACGCATCTGCTGACTCTATCTGAGACACCAAAGAAAAAGCAAACATAAATAGCAACTTCTTTTTCCAGCTTTTCATTCATCATAAAGTATTAGGAAATACAACACTCCTATCATAAGCATGAATATCAGTTTACAGTACTATTAAGACAAAGTGTGGCAAGATTTTATAGTTGATGGCAACAGGCTCTCATGTACGCACAGCAATTTCATGAAGCTTGCTCAGACCAGTTTGGTAGTTTAATTACTGACTACTACTTGGTATAAACTAAAAGCAAGAAAGTTTTAATTGATATTTCTTTCGTAAGCAGAAAGTTAGACCTCTAAATCCATAAGAAGTTAGTTATTATCAGTACACTACTCACACAAGTCCTGCAGTTTTGCTTGAGAATTTAAGTACTTCCTTATTAGAGAAAGGAGGAGATGATTGAACTTATGATTTAGAGCACCAGTTTTCAGAAAACATGAGAAGGAGAGAAATGACCTGTTCAGAGGACCTCTATATTCACGCAAACCTTAACCCTACTTAACTCAAAGCATATTAAAAGAAGTATTTTTCAGTATATACAAGAAAATACTAACAGAAAGAAAGGTGGAATACAAAATACCAGCATATGACTTTATGGTCATAATGAGAACATTTTGTTTTGCTGAATTAAGATACAAATTGTGATGGGCTATAAAGTGTTAAGCAATTTCTGAAGCCAAAATGCATAGAAGACATGATTAATACCCTAGAAAGCGCTAATATTACATTAAAATCTACTTGGCCAAAATAGGCTATTTACATTCTATTTAGAAAAAGAAAAGAAAGAAAAAATAAAGACAAAAAGAAAACATGAAAGAGGTAATGCTGTATCTGACAGCTTACCATTTTTTTCCTTTAACTTTCATTCTTTAAGATTATAAAATAATTTACTACAAAGACAATAAAAACATCTCATTTTAACTAACAAGTATCTTAAGTTGTGTTTTTATCAGGACTCTAGACAATGGAAAAAGGATTTGATAGGTGAAAAATCATTTTCTAATTCTTCTGATGAAGGTAAGACAATAGTATTTTAAGCAATTACAGTACGACAATGATCTACTATATCAAACATGAATGTTAAATAGTCTTGACTAAAATCCAGTGAAAAATTCATAGAGTTCAATGGAATAGCATATAATGTATCTTAAGTCATAGTGGTACTGTAGCTTTGAAAATCTAAAGATATAAGGAAAATAATATTTAAAAGGACAAATATTGTAATTTATTACATAAGCTAATAAAAATGGAAAAACAATGTTTTGAGTTTACCTGAAAAAATATTATTGTTACTTAAATTATTTCTATTTTATTCAAATAATGCAATGAGCAGTTAAATTAATGTCAGTTAGCAGGAGAACAAAACAAGAGATATTACCTTTACTCTTGCCAAGTCATGGGGATTAAGGACTGAACCCTGATAAAATTCCACCTGAGTGAAGTGTCGTTTAAAAAGAGCTTCCAGCTCAAGGTTAGGGGAGATACTGCATTGAGAAGAGGAAGAAAATACAAAAACAAATGAAAATTCACTTTTTTCCATAACTGTTTCATTTTCTTCATTTATTTATAAACTGACTTATTTATTTTTTTATTTATACATTTTGCATATTCCGATTTCTGCTGATACTTTTTCTGTTGTGTAGAAACAACATAAAGTACTTAAACAAATACTACACTGCTTACTCTTCCCTACTTCTGTCTAGAGCACATCTGGTCCATTTAATTGCACTGCTCTGCATGCTCATGCCACTTTCTCAAACTGCTGAATCCAGAAGCAGGAGTGCAAGCATTTGAAAACATCCTCTCTATGGAGAAAGAATTTTCCATGGAACTGGTCTATTAAGGCAATCATCCCCTGCATATACCTACCACTACCTAAACAGTAGACTGCAACAAATAAAAGAGCTCAATGTGAAATAACTACAAGCCAGGGAAGGAAACCCATAGGGACCCCTGTGGCCTGTATGACCTGGAATTAAAATAAACCTAATTTTGCTGTGACTTCATTTCATTTTGCCATAAACATGACCTAATGGAACAAAGGGATTCAATAGTTAGGTAACCAGTGCATAAGAACTTTCTGATGCAAAATGCTAAATTAGTCAGAAAATAAAACAAGTAAATGCAAATATTTGTCCCTGAAGGTATAGGAAAAACAACAACAACAACAAAACAAACAAACAAAAACAGGCACAAGCAAGTAACCAGGTGCTGATCTTCCTTCATGTGCATTTGCAGTTTCCTATTTCCTGTCACCATGCATCTTCACTTTCCTCTCACAGACAATTCCCATTATTACATAAAAAAGGGGAAATAAGAAAAGAAACAATGCTGTTCCCTGAGGATATCATGTCTAGTCTAATTTTAAAGGAATGGATATTAAAAAAGTACAAGAGCTAATTATTAGTTTTCCTGCTCCATTTGTTGAATCATTAGGAATTATCAACTTTTTAATCATTTTCTTTGAAAGGAAGAAAAGTGTAGAACTTGTTGCTAAATGCAAAAATATCACTTATTCATACCTTGCAGAACTTCTAAACAGATGCTATTCCTGATCAGAAAAGAATACATACGCTGTCTCTCTTCCAAGCACATGGCTATTTCTAACAGGTTCTCCCACAGGGACACTTCATGTTGCATCACTCGCAATGCAGAGCCTGCAACTAACAGCATCCACCTTCGGACACCTTTCCAAACCCCACGTAAAAAAAAAATCTAAGAGACTGTGTGTGTAGATATATTTGGGCAAAAGAGCAGTACCAACTATTACAGTGACGAGAATTTATTTTCTACCTTCACTATAAAATATTGTGTCACTTTCATATTAAAACTGTATTTGCATCTGCATTTTTGTTCCATAAATATTTTACAATACAAAATCATTTTTCTAATGAAATGAAATGTGAACAGGTGTTTTCAGACACCATATTTTCATATCATATCACTGTTTTTCACTTCCTTTACTGATTTTAGAAATTGTGCCTGTTTCACTAGAAATATTTCCCACTTAAAAAAAAAAACTCTCATGTCTATTTATTAGAATCTTTTCTTTTTTAATTTTGTAATTAATCACAACTTATATGACTGGCTCTGAAATCTATTTTCTTGAAATACCCATACTACTATGCTTAGCAATGGATTATAAAATAATTGCAGAAAACAATTCTTTTTAGAAAATAACTTAAGGAAAAAAGAAATGCTATACGTTAACTTAATAGTCGTTTTGACGTTGGAAAATCCTATATCTTCACAAAGGTACATATCTTAATTCAATAAGTTTTCATAACATATGAGAAGGCTATTTTGAAAGATTACTCACTTATGCAGAAAGACGATTTCTACGTTGACATCATCCCTATCCTTGTGCAGGAAGTCCTTCAGGAAGTTGGACACACTTTCAAGTGTTATGTGACCACAGACAACTATGTGCCTGTTACAGAAAAATGAGAGTTAATCTTGGAAAGAAAATAAAACAAGCATGCAAGTAAAGAAGAAAATGGTAATTTATTGGCCAAGAAAGACTATTAGTCTTCATGATGTTTCTCTAACACCTATTCCACGAAGCCAAAAAAGTAAAACATCAATTACAAAAGATGTTCTGCAATTCAAAATACATATATGCTCTCACCTGCAAAGACTACTATAAACAAAACATTTGGTCAAGTATACTGCACATTTAACAACAAGACGCATCATTTATATAGAAGCTTATACACTGTATTAATCAGTCCCTTTCAAAGTCATATTTCTCCATTTTATACATTTTCACCTGTATCTTAAAATCCTCTACTGAGATTTTCAGTTTAAATTTTTGTTTTATGACATATTAAAACAACAAATCTCCCTAAAATTATTCTACATTATTCCACGGTTGAAACCAGAGAATTATACCAATGAAGGCAGTTGCAAAACTTGTCAATTATAGGCTAAAAAGCAGTAAAAAAAGAATATTTTCCCTATTGTAACTCCTACATGGCATGAACTTTAAATTAAGAAATTATTATTAGATGCATTATAGAAATATATCATTCTAGCTAGCACATATTGAGATTTCACAAAAGTTCCTTCTGTTCCACAGTTTTTCATTTGTACTGAACAGATGTACCTGAAAATGACTCGTACCTGAAGACAACTTGTAAGATGGAAGCACATACCTACACACACATTCTTGAATTATACATCTTAAATAAGAAGCTGAATAAAAGACTTAGGAAATTGCACATTTCCTGACTTAACGGATCATTGTTCCTTTATCACTGTAAAGCAAAGTACATTTTCTGATAAAGATATCCTCTACTGTCTCACTATTTCCTTCATAGAATGAACTTAATCCAACCTCCTTTACCCTTACTATTTTATGATAGATTGTGATCTTGACATCCCTATTGCTAATACTTCCAATTATCACAGTTTACAGAAGACAGACAAAGTGATCCAGTTACAATTTCTGAACTAAGACAAAGTCAATTTCATTACAGTCATATAGTCTATAAACAAATGTTTCAAACACAAAATTTCATAAAGTTATCCAACATTTAAGTTGCCAAATGTGAAGCAAAGTAATTTCAATGGTAAAAATTAGATTATTCCCGTCACCGTTACATAAAAACTGTTTTGTGAACAACTCGGTGATACAGGAATCTCATTGGCTGGAAACAACTAATAATAGGTGCCAGCAATGATTATTAATATAATGGGCCTGCTCTTGCTTCATAATTTGGTGCTTGATGACATGTGTGTGAAAGGTGCATAGAATTCATTGGAAAAAGGATAATGACACAGAACAAAGAATAAATCAACAACATGCATCATATGGTGAATAACAGCAACATCATGTACTGTTACTTTTCAGTGGTTCAGGTCACTAGGAAAATGAAACACGGTATTATTACCAGTCCAGTATACTTTATGATATTGTTCTACTAGTACCGCTTTTAGAAATAGTGTAGGGTAGTTTTAAAGCTTTGTTTAGAAATATGATAATCTTGAACTCTCCTTTTATAAGAGTTCTTAGTGACACCACCATGCCTCATAAGTAGTGTTAGTAACAAAAGCAATTGTTTCATTCCTTTTAACAGGCAAAGAATATATGATGACACAAGATTTTAAACACAGGACTTACTAATGTGATATTTTATGGCTAAACTAGCTACCTGCGCTGTCTGCTTCAGCTTCATCAAAATTTTGCTCAATTTTAACCTAAGTTTTTCATCCAGTAAGTACAAAATGCACCGTGTTCTCAGACTGTAAGCAATCCCTAACAGCTTTCCTGTATTATAAGATAGTAAGTACAATAACAGAAAACAAAACAAAACATTTTATTTCATCCCTTTTTAGTGCAAAGGGTCCTTCAGAGATTTCATCTGGGAGATTTGCAGCTTGGCAGAACTTGCAGCAGCCCCTGTACTGCATAAAACCCTACCTGCATTCCCATTTCAAGCAGTCTTACTGTTTTCCTAAGGGGTTAATCACCTGAGCTGCTGGCACAGTAAGCGCATGCATTACTGAGGACACAATTTGGTCAGAGGATGCTAGATATGACCCTACCAAATGGATGACTGTCCACCCAATAGATCAATTTTACCAGCAATTCTCAAGTTCAGATTCTGAAAAGAGGTTCAAAATCTTAGTACCTTACTAGACTTAAATTCTGAACAGACTGAGATTGATGCACTACATTACACTAGTATATTGAGACATTATAGCTCCCCAATGCTATTCAGCACTTTTTCTGAATCTAAGCCTACCTAGCATCAAGGAAATGATAAATAATGGGCAGAAAATATTCAGTTGTATTCCTGACACGGCATAGTTTTTCTAAGAATACAGGTTAAATGGAGTTGGAAAAGACCTCCAGAGGTCATCTACTCAAAACATCTCCCACTAAAAGCAGAGGTAGTTGGTACAATAATTCACTCTTATTATGATTCTCATTCAGTATTGTTTCATACAATCTGATCTAGTAAAAATATATATATTTTTTCTGTCAGATGCACTTGCACATGAGCATCTGTACTGGTTCTTTTGAAGGAGTCAGAAAGTATTTTTACCACATGCACAAATTAGCACTCTGATTTTGGGCTACTTTGGCATCAACTCTTGCCTTTGCTGTCTAGCACAAAAAAAGCATTCTAAGAAGTGATTGCTAAAGAAAACTCTCCAGGTTTTCAAACAATATTTTCTGATGAGATACTCACATTAATTTTGGGTTGCAAATTCCCACAGGAAAAAAAAAACAACACTACTTTTACCATAATTTATATTTTTGCTTAGAAGAAATTGAAAACAGATTTCCTACTTGCCCAGAGACAGTTATTTGGTACATTATCTTAGAAAACTTGGAGAGCTTATATTGTTTCAATCTGTCCTGTGCATGATCTGAAGATTTATAACTTCCTCTGTTTGTGCCAACAATCATTCCCTTTCCAAACACCACCCAGTTTTTCCATGCACCAAGGATAGTGGATATCTTTTGCTTGCAGCTAGAGTTCCCTGGTAGGAAAATACTGTATTAAAATTTTTCTTCAATGGAAATGTCTAAACTTTGCATTTAATCTTTGTTTACGAAAATCCTCAGAAGTGTTATGATATTTTTTACTTGTTCTTTAAAAAGGAAATTTAGACTTTTCCCCATAATACTGAAAAACAAGATTTCAGACATTTTTTTGCTGTTAAGTAATCAGGAAGACTATAGTTACTGTGAAGTAATAGTTGACAGTAGAACTGCATCAGAGGTGAAATTGGTTTAATACAACAATGGAAATCCATATTACACAAGTGCATCAGAATTGCTGATAGAACATCTCTACCCACCACAAATGCAAACAGTTTTACAAAGGAAAAATGAAATAAGCAAAAGCAAAACCATCTAGAATTCCAACAGGAGATCACTGAGAACAGATATTTAATTCATGTAAATAGCACTGAAAATGAAAACAGAACCACTGAGAATAGGATTCTTCAAAAAGGATTTTACATGGTTCTTCCTTCAGAGGACTAAATACTAAATATAAATCTTATTGCTTGTTTTGAAAGAAATTATATCCATTTTATTGGAACACTTAAAAAGAACTTCAAAAAACTCTGTGTAATTCATCTGTCATAATAAGTCAAAGATAATAAATAGAAAATTCTGTTCAGCATTCAGTTGAATACATGGTATTCACTTGTCAAAGAACTAAATAAACGGTGGCTCATACTGATCTAGATATCTCTATGATACTATAAAATTTACAAGAAATACATATGCTCAAGTCTTTTTACTGTCTTTCTCCTTAGTGTTCTGATCATGCCTTCACCTATCGACCATCTAAATTCTTTCTTTTTATACCAGAAGCAGACAGTCATGGTTGAAATCAGCAGGTTCTTCTAAAGTCTAATGGTTTTCATTTACAAACGATTGGTCTCAGTCACTTTGCCTTCCTAATAAAAATCACTTCCTAATGAAATTTTCATCAACTCCTAATAAAAATTAATGTCAATACAGTCTGTACATATTATCTTGTTTGTTTATTATATCAGTGGAATGTATTCTTTAAATGTCCCAGTTCATAGTACATTTCTAGCTGCTTGCAGTTTTTATGATTTACCTGATATTCCTCAAGATAATATTAATTCAATTCAATTAAATGACAGTTCTGCACACGTGCTCATATATCTCTCTCCTACTATGCAGTTAATGTCTTATTTAACATGTCTTATTTTAATATAAACTTATCAGACTAACATAAATAGATTGTACAGTACTGTACAGTCAGGATTTGATGTATTTCTTTTCTTCACAGAAGACTTGATGGACCTCTAAGGATCAATATATTGCATATATGACAAAAGCAAAGAATGAGAACCATTCATCAACAGTGGACACTTTAGGACAAGAAAAAAATAAAAGAAATAAATGTTTTAACGTGCTGGTTGCTTTGTTTTGGGGGCTTTTGTTTGTTTGTTTTTGTTTTGTTTTAGAATAACTGTAGTGAGTATAAAATTAAAAAGTGCTACTCCCAAACTTACTCATTAGTATCTGTAAATATAGCATAAAATGCTGTGAAATCAAGACCTGACATTTTCTAAAAATCCACCTGCAAACTCTCTATTCCCTCACAGGAACTATCTGTTCTTTCCAACAAACTCAACACTCTTCAGGCTCTCTCTTACATTGTAAGTAAAGGAAACATTCAAAGATAGACGTTCAGAGCATGGTGTACGATAAAGATCAATGGAACAGCACTGAATCATACATGAAATTAAAATAATATTAATGTCAGGCATTTAAAATTTCCCCCTGATTCAGACATTAACTTTCTATTTGACCAATATATGCATTAAGAATTGGAATGAACCATTTCAATTTCTCAAACTCAAAATTGTTAATGTGCATGAAAAACATACAGCCACATACAAGACACCTTGAAAAGTTGTGAATTATGACAGCTACAAGACTATAGCAAACACACATACATATTCAAGTTTTAGTCTTGTTCAGTGAATATTGCTGGGGTGTCATTTTCACCACTTAAATGTTAGAAAACATTTTTTCTGAACATTGAAATAATAGACTGATGCAGGTCTTAACAGACGTTCATCTGATGCTTTAACCCCCTTGAAACTCCGGGCTTCCTTTTTCTACTGTTTTGTGCAGCAGATATCACATGTATAAGCACGTTGTTATTACTTCTGAAATTGACTGAAAATATTTTGTGTCAAATAAACTGCTTTCTACGTCTCCACTATTATTCATTTTCAAAGTTCCCTTATGGATTTTTTAACGTTCAATGAGCCGAAGAGCAATTAAATCCTTTTTAGATAATGCAGAATGCACCAAAGACTAATATTTTTAAGCACTTCATTCATGACCAGAGCTAATGTATTTCTTCCCACTGAAATCACTCCAAAATGTAATTGCTAACTTCCTGCAAGAGTAAAAACAAGTCTTAATTCACTAAAACTTGCTGGTTATTTCACCACTTTGGCCATCTCATGTTGCCTTCACTGGAGTTTCCACAATGAAAATCATGGCTTGTATATTTTGTGAAACATGGTAAATCAGCAATTTATATACTAGATTCGGTCTACGTTAGCACATAAATTGGATGGCAACTATCATTTCAAAATGAAACCCAAAAGCCTTTTTTTAAAATTTAGGCAGAGAGAAGGAAAAAAGTTGAATATTTTAACAAGAAATATAAAATTATTGCTATTATTCAGGAACAGAACATGATTTGAAACCTAGAATACACTTCAGGAAAAAAAAAAGTCATAATATTGTTATATACCAATTCCCACACTCCCTTTCTTGCTTTCACAAAAATGGATACAGTTTAGTAAGTATGCAAAATTGAGGAAAAAAACTGTCCTATTAGTTCAATCTGTCAGTCTATTTAACACTCATCAGAGTGAGACTTCACTAAGTGAGACTTCATTTGAAACAGAGGAATTAGAAGAATGGCTAGCAGATGTGAAAGAGAGGCATCGCTGGGAATCGTAATGCAATCCATGTCACATTCTCCTATTACAGTCTCATCCCACTGGAAAATAGTACCTTACATACTGTATCAAACAATTTAATATAATAATCTAATGTCACTTTCTTTGGAGCTATGTCTCTCATTACTGCAGCAAATGGACCCTTGCCAAAGTATTTGGATACATCTTAAAAAAAATAGTTCTTATTTTTAATCAAAGTCAAACATCTAATGAATCCAAGATGGTCTGTCAACTTAAATTATCTGTTTGTCTTTCTGTTTACCATATCTATCTCTCTACAGTTTTTATTTTCCTCTGTGAAGTTTAGTTATTGGATCCCATGTTTCCTTCTGGAAGGAATCTCTAACAGATGATTCTTCCATTGATATGCTGATGATTTGCTAATTTATGGGTTGTAAATTTAAGAAATCTGAAGAAATCTCTGGGAAGCAAAGTAGACCATGAGAGAATAGAAACAGGAGATTTTAATAGCCTACATTGTAAGGACTGTGATTTCACTACATTTCCATTTTTAATATTTAACTGTAGTAATGCCATAAAATAATTTATATATATATATAATTCAACATATCTTAGCATATATATATTTACTGTTAAGGAAATATACACACAAGAAGTAACAATAAAAATCCTTCTCTCTTTGTCTATATCTATTAATGTGAAGCCACATTTCACTTTCTGCCTTTATAAAGAGTTTTCATTGGAGTTTTGCATATAAGAAGCAAAAACAACTTAACCCAAGGAATTAATATGTAATTACTCAATGCAGAAGAAAGACTGAAAAAAATCATTAAGTTATCCAGTCCCTTTTACAGTCCATCTGTATACAAATGTTCTATTCATGTCTTCTAAAGCTTTGTGTAGGCCAACTTACAATAAGCTACTGTTTTCAAATGGAAAATATTCACAGAACCAAAATTCAGTTTGATCACATGAACACATGAATACAGAAATTAAAAAAACTGATTAAGATAAATCTTGATTCTCAAATAAATGTGTAAATCCAGAACAAAAGGTTAATTATTAATTATCAGAGGTAAAACAGATCTAAATCTGAGTCTAAGAAAATCTCAGAACAGAAAATCTCAGACCAGACTGGGATAATATGAAAGTTAAGAATAAATAAATAAAACACTCTTGATTTTTTGATACAAAAGAAATAACAGATTATTTCATAAATTGTATTTAGCCAAATGTTTCTTGAGAAAATCTCAATCTAAAAAGCACGAAATTTATAGAGGTTTTTTGGAGCGCTTCAGAAAAACATCCAAAGCCAAACTGATCACTGCCTCTTCCACCCTTCCAGATGTGTGCATGCATGAACTAACCAGAAAGCTAATTCCTCACAGTCTAAAAATAGTAGTCTATCAGTACAATGAAATTTGTGCTTTTCTTCCTTCTATAGCACTTCGTTTGAAAGTCGCATACTGAGTACTATTTCAGGAGCTCTACAAATTGGTAACAAAAAGAATTTATTCAGAATAAATGAACCTGAAAGCCTTAAAGAGAAAATAACTATATGTAGATAATATGTAAGGAACCAATCAATGGTCTCAAAATTATTCAGAAGAATGGCACCGGGGAAATATCACTAACACTCAAGCTATGAATCATTTCAGTTTGCAGCTTATGAAAACAAATGTAAAAAAATAAAACCCAACCTCTAAGGAATATAAAACAGATATTATTTTGTAAACAGAGGTCTAACCCAGACCTTTGTAGACCTTTTATAATAATTTCTTCCTTCTGCACCTTGCTACGTGTTATATCTAGCTTTTAACTCCAGTATTTGTATCCATTTATTAAAAACACTTTATTTGTTCTTAATAATACTAGTTTTTCACTAGTTTACTCACCCTCTACAGTAGTCAGTAACTAAGCTGTATATTCTAGTGCAATATTTAATATTTATTTTAAATCTTTAGTATTTAATACCATTTACTAGTTTTCTAACCATATTTATTGATATTCTAACATCATTGACTAATAAACATATTTAGGAAAAGTGTCCAAAAGATTACCCAAATAAAACTTTTTCTCAAGTATCTTAAGTATTTATTCCTTAGTTCTCTAGTAAGTTTCCCAATGTTTGTATAAGATACACCCTATGGAACATTGCAGATATTTTTCATAGCGATGACATTATGCTGGATGATTAACCAATTAATAAGAATTTAACTTTCATTATAAATGTCTGTCTCTTTTGCATTTTAAAAGCATTTGTCATGTTCAGGAAGTATAATCCTGACAGATTTAAGTCTCACAAAAATCTTTCAGGTAGTTACTAGTCAATTAATGATAAAAATATATCAGTAGAAAATCAGCTAACATATAAAGAACATATGTTACATCTGCTTTGCAAAAGATGTAAAATCATGCACTATAAAATTCATCTATGAAAGTGGTCTGGAAAGAAAAATGGTAGAGAGTGAATTGCTCATATGATAAAACAGAAAAATTATGCAGAAAACTATGCAGAAAATAAAGAGATCTTCACTAAGGTACCTCTTAGGAATATAAATAAATATTTTTGTAGTTCTGATAGTTTCTTATGCCTGAATTTTATTTTCCAGTTACATCTTAGATTTTTTTTAGTATCAAAATATTTTTCTTGTATTTGCAAGCTTGTAATCTAGTCTTCCCTGCGTCTTTTGTATTCAGTAGAGATTGTAGAAAAAAAATGTTTGCTGTGCATAGAACTAAACTTAGAAAGAATTTTTTTCTCATCTACTTATCACCTGATTTAGTGTATCAGGATACATAGCAAAAACAGAATCTTCTGGTGAAGTGATCTGTGATTTGTAGCAAAATATTATAAGCACTTATTTTGTTACTTATTGAACAGTTCTCATTGCTTAAAAATCTAATATTCGAGAAAAGAATTAGTATATTTTGGGAGTAATTTCTCATTTACTTATTTTTTCTAGGTTGAGATTGTGTCATTTCATCATCAAATTTACATATTTAGTCTTGGTCACACTTTAGATATATTAGTATGTATTTTGCTGTATATACATCAAAGGATTTTTGTTGGTTTAACAGATGAAACTTCACTCAAGGGCACAGATAATATTCCTGTTTTGTGCTCTCTGAGACCTTGCAAATCTCATCACAGGAATACATTATAAAACAGAGATTATAAGTTACATTAAAAATGTTAAAAAAAAAATCGATGTGAATTTCTGAAACAAAGCTATCTAGTAAATTTAACCAGTGATAATTGCATACTGCCTATAAATGACCTCTGTTTCTCAACTCTATATATGCCTCATCTAAAACAGTATTATGTTACTTCAGTGAGTGAAATGTTTCCTGTATAGTTTATGAGTCTTTCCGGGACCTTACTGGCTGAAAAACAAAATGAAATGTGAGATAAAAACTGTTTATTTTATTTTATTTTTCTTTAGTAAGAGAAGCCTATAGAAATACTTCTTACACATAGACTCCAGCTGCTTCAACAGTTAAAATTCTTTACCAAGGCTCTCCTTGTAGTGGTAAAGCCTTATAATGTAATCCTTAAGAGGTACACAATCATATGTTAATTTTAACTTCCCATCTAAATTTTTAGTAGTAGTATAGAAGCATATTATTCCACATACTTCATTGATGAGTACACATGTACAAGTATTTATTATGTTACAAAGCAGATTCCATGTACTTACCTAATTTGGAGAAAGAATTAAAAGTATACATATTTGCTGTTTTAAGTGTTGAAGTAGTATCTTTCAACAAAATTTAGCTGCCTTCATTTTGTACATGCATTTAATTTTATCTGGAAACTTTCTGACATTAGAACTAGAACAAATGTAGTTTCCCATTATGTATGCTGCCAGAATCTATGCTTGGTTGCTCAACTAAAGACATTATATTGCTAATTACTACCATATGCCCAAATCCCAAGCAAAGGAAAGCTTATTGGTTCTGACAATCCATTCTCTCAACACTGAATTCCAAATGAAAACTTAAATTTTGGCCAAACATAACATTTCATCAATCTTGTTCTACTGACTCCAAAAGCAACATCAAAAAAGGGTTGCTAATAGCTTTTACTGTGCAGTTCCCGAGTTTAGATTTTCTGATGAAAGACCCACAAGAGCAAAGGACTTCTTTATTCTACTCAGTAATTAATATTTGAATCAAAAAACAATGCATTAAGTAAATCAGACAGTTTGCATGCTGATGACAGAGCTGAGTTTCAATTGAGAAGTTATATGGGCAGTAGAGATCTGCAGAATAAGCACTGAGTGAACTAAAAAAAAAGACAGTGCATATAAAGACAAAAAGAAAAGGAGAGAAAATAAAATGAAGCACGCCCCAAAGCTAGCAGGAAGTCTTTGATCTAGAATTGAGGTTTTCAGGATGTGGGGTTCTGACTGAAGATCAAGTCCTAGTTTAGAGGCAGCTGAGCAATGCTGGGTACTAGTGACAATGTAGAAAGTGAGAGACTAAAATTTGATATTTAAAGTAGTTTTTAAAACATATTCACCTCTCCTGTAACTCTTTTGGAGTGGTGAAAAAAGAAGTGCAAATTCAGTATTTGAATATCCTCTCCTTAAAAAACCAAGTATGAATACAAGCATGAAGCTGAGTAGGTCTCTGTCACAAATAAACATTTTAGGAATTTAATGATACTTCTTTCAGAAATAAAAGAAGACATTTTGCTCATCTTGATAAATGAATTACGATGCAAGTTTCCAGTATTAGATTTTGCAGTAAAAAATAACTTTAGGCAGTGGACGGTAGCTTAAAAATGGAATGCCTGAAGTTGTCACCTACTAGTTGTTATGACTATTATTGAATAAGTAATAGTATTAGAAAGATACTACTGAAACAAGCGTTGTCATATTGACCCAGTGATTTAAATCAGTACTCTCAAATTAGTTGTGTGGGGCAAGTGTAGTCTTCTCTACAAAGAGAAGAAAGATCTTGATTAAATAATAATGTACATCTGTAAAATGGTGCAAGGGTCGTAATTTCAAATGAACAAGGTGAAAACCGTAACTGCTTGAAGTGTGGAAAAGGACAAATTACATAACTTCCTTAAGTTCTTTCTTTTTTGTTTTATGGAAAGGATTTTATATAACTAGTCTTTCATGGTAAAATACGTATCTGCTAGAGAATTTCACAAAGATATGTAATGAAACAGATGATGGCAACATTAATGGTTATAAAAGAAAATAATGTATCTGCATGTACATCTGGTTTCTTAAAGGCTATATCTCAGACCTAGATGCTGGGAATGTCAGAAAGAGCTGGTTTTAACTTAGTCAAGAAAACAGACAGAAATGTAACAAGTTGTCATGGTCTAATAAAAGCTAGCTGTTGCTGCCAACCAAAATGATTACTTTATATTTTTATTTTTTTCCCGTGCCACATTGATACTAAGAATACTACTTCCTCTTCTTTACAGTGGTTGTGGAAGAGAATGATTTTAAAACTCTTGGTCACAGATCATAAAACCATGAGTTCTTCCAATATTCACATGCAATCAACTGGAGCTGCCTGAGATCTGTATCTGTTATTTGAACAATAATAATCAGCATTATCAATTGTCTGAGACAGTTATGGAATAATCCAATTGACATAAATCTCTCATTTTTCACCCCAGCACACTGAAGTTATCTAAAGAACTGAGTTTCTTCAAAATCACATGAATTACGATTGTGAGTTAGTTAGGAGATCACCAAATAATTAAGTGATGCCCAAAAACGTGATGTTAAACTCTTTCCAGAAGCTAGCTGCATATGCAAAAGCAAGACAGTTATTTATTTACTCATTTATTTGTTTTTTTTTCGAAGTACATCAGTGTAGTCCTAGCAGTATCCAAGTTCTCTTGAAGCAGGGACAAAATCTTGTGACTTGTACCATAGCATTAGCCCAGGTCTCTAATTATAGTGTGACAATTCTCCAGTGGTAACATCTGATATCAAGGAATACAGCTTTTTAAGCTGTGAGTCAGCTATTACCACCTTCAGGGGATTTTTAAAGTCACACAACCACACCTGGTCTTTTTTGACTTACTTTCTGCCTCGGGTTGAGTTAAAAGTCCCGCCGTATTTCTTCCGATTAAGGATGAGAGCAGCAATTTCTGGCACGTAGCGAGCAAACATTGCCTACATGCATGAAACAAAAACACAAAAAAAAAAGAAAATGGCATGCAGAGAGTGTTCTACTGCAGCAGAGGCAGCAGAGCCTCTTGGGATACTTACTTTCTTCCACTAACCGCACTATAGGAACCACCATATTTCTTGCGGTTTCCTATTAACTCTATGATTTCAGGGACGTAGCTGGCAAACATGGCCTAAGAAGAAGATAGGAGACAGAAGAAAAGACTAAAAAGAGAGGCCAAAGAAAGGGGGATGATGAATATTTTCAAGAGATATATATTTTTAAGATCTGAAAATGCAAAAGAATTAGATCTACAAAGGTGTTTAAAAAGAAAATTTTAAAAATGTAAAAGTTCTTATCAAGCAAAACAAGAGGGTTCAATATAAAAGTTGGTCGTGGAGAAGGTGCATGTTTTATAAATTAATAAAATGGTCTAAAGAGGAAAAATAGGTACACAAAGGAAAAGAAGAACAAAATTAATTCAAGTTGTTATATAACTATAAGGTACAGTTATGTCTAACTCTTCCGGAAAAGGGGAAGGGAAAAAATTATTTATCTTGACTGGAAAAACAAAAAGAAAAAAAAAAAAAGAAACAAATCAATTAAAAAAAATCACCATCATAAAGAAAAAAACTCGCAAAAAAAAAGTATTATCACAATGGTTACATTTCTATTTTTAAAAAACAAGAATTTTTCCCCTATGATCAGGATTTAAACACAGACAAAAAGATGGAGCCAGGGGCCAATCCTCCTCCTGAGGAACAAAACAGTCACCACTACCCCCAAAAACTTTTTTTCAAAAGTTTATGTTTTTAAAAGGATTGGAATAACACATGAAAGAAAAAAAAAAGATTTTAAGGAGAAAATAAAAATTATTCTGCCATGTTTTGTCCAACAAACATCTTCCTTGTGGCTGGATACTTCGAAGAGCTACTGCCAGTTGGCATAATCTCAGTCTTTGTCAATAAACATAGATGGAAATGCATATATATACCTATATATATGTACCTGTGTGTCTGACATATATGGTATCAGTTATATACATATCACCTCCATAAGATGTATGTATACATGAAATCAATGAGAGTAAAGTAACAAAACAGATATGTATGTATGTGAATTAATATAATTAATATATTATGAATCGTCTGCAAAGCACTTACCTTGCACTGTCTGAATAATAAAATAAACCTTGCTGCTTTAGAAAAACATTGCAACAGGTTCCACAGAATTACTAATATTGATAAATAATAGAAAAGCTGACAGAAGACAACTAGCAACTTTGGTGCTTTGTACATATAGGACAAAGAACACCAGAATTTGCTGATATAAAATGGTACTAGTTACGGCCATGCTTTGTGTGACAAACTGTGAGTTAAAATTGTGCTACATTACATGAAGGGATGTTTGAAATTAAAGAGAATGTGGTTTGCCACCATCAGGATCAGGCAAGCTGCTCTTTAAGGCAGTCCAAAGCCACAGTGTTTGTTGGAATTCTGGGAAGGAACACAGAAGGGTGGGTAGGACTTCTGAAACCGCAAAGTGCCTTCAAGTATCAATAGTATTCTCAAAAAAATGCACTACAGTCACCGAAAAGTGAAAGACTAGGACTAAGTTTATAAGGGAAATGCTAAGGCACTTCATGTATTCACATGCATTACTTATTTCAATGGATTATAAAAATTCTGACTCCTATAACTGACAAAGTCAAAATATTTATCTAAAGAAAAAATACAGTGCATTAAACTTATTTAAGAATTTTATGATTAATTTTATTAATTTAGATATTATTTTTTCAATTATAGCATTGAGATAGAGATATACAGGATAAGGAACTAAATTAGAAGAAATTAATAATAATAAAGAATAGTAATATAATTTTTACCAATCCCCCAAGGATGAAGAAGACCATGAAAAGGCGACCAAGGGTTGTTTTTGCATAAACATCTCCATAACCAACAGTGGACATTGTAACCATCAGTAAATAAACACATTCCCAATATGTTAACTGTTGATTATTTTGGAAATTTTCCCAAGGATCCCCTGAGTTCTCCACCTAAAATGCAAAAGGAAATACTTAGTGAATAAATAAAAAGTACCATAAACTATCTATACTGATGCAAAAATACACATATTTTATTGGTATATAATACAAACTCTGGATCCTGTTCTGTGATCTGTTTTGAACAGATAGAGGACCTAAGCCTGTTTGGATACTAGACTTACCATTCTCTTGCCAATACACATAGCACTGCCACTCCTACTATTTATGGAAAACATTTTTTTTTCATTTACTACTGAAACTAGTGAACAATATACAATATTAAAGAATATGGGGCTTATTTGATACCAATTTGTTCAGATATTTTTCAGTCAATATTACATCTAATGCAATTATACTACTTTATGTTTTTGTTTTATAGTATTATGTAGCTGTCAATGGCACTAGTGACTTATCACTGACTTGTAAAAGTGATCATATAAGTTATAAATTTAACAGTGGGAAAGGAGCATACTCTGGAAGTATAATATCTATTCAGTTTTGTTCCACAGTAAAATGCCTAAAGTTTAAGAATTCCTACAGCAGAAAAAAAAGAGAAAACCTCCTTCCATCTGATATAACTTTTAAAAGGGTGAATTTTATGTTTGTTTGTTTTTTAAATTCTAATCTAGAAAAAGTGAATGAATCTGTGACAAAAAAATGCTGCAGTGGCCCAACAGAGTGTATTACTGGTAAATGAGAAGTATATCATAAAAAATACCACCCAAAACCTCAGTTCATTTTCATAAGACTGAAAATTAAACGTTGACCTCTTCACACTGGTAACCAGTGATGGGACAGGTGGAAATGGCACATAGCTGAGTGCCAAGGCAAGCTCAAGCCACATATGAGGAAAAAATTGTTTACCCTGAGGGTGGTCAAACACTGAAACCAGCTTCCTAGCTAGATGTTTGATGTCCCATGCTTGTCAGTGTTCAAGAGGTGTGTGGATAATGCCTTTAATAATAAATTTCAAATTTTGGTTAGGCGTGAAGTAGTCAGGCAACTGAACTCAATCTTTGCAGGTTCCTTCTAACTCAACTAGTCTATTTCATTCTAAATGACTTCTGGTATAATTAGAAGACAAACATGCTGAATTATATCTTACACAGACAAATGTAGCTCAAGGTAATTCAAGTGAAGTCAATGAAATTCTTCAGTTGAAGTCAATTTTAAAGTCTGGATTAACACCAATATCACCAAATCATAATATTACTTCAAAATAATCCTAACTTATTTCTGCCTTGAAATTTTCCTGATTCTAAGTTGATCATAAAACATCCTTAAAGGACAAATAATTAATCATTTTTAATTTTATGTATCAAATTACTTAGTAAAAGCAATTGGTTTTAAATTTTGTAAATAGACAACTGACACATACCTTTTATATACAAGTATGTTAATGTTTATGAAATAATTTGTAACTCTATATGAAGCATCTTGTAATTTTTTTCAGGTATTTTTAAGAGCAGAATAACAATTTATGACAAAAAAAAGTATACTACCAGTGACTGACAGAAAAATCGAACATTAGAAATTTAAGAGAAAAGCAGAAGCAATGCTATCCTGAATGTCTGCTATCCCACTGCATCTTGTGGAAATACAGAAAGGCTTTTTTTTTTAGCACAACCATTGATTTCTCAGGACCTCACTCATTTCATACTCTGACATCCCCTTCCAGGAAGCACTTCAAGTAGTTATTTAGGAAACATTGCCACCTACTGGTTAATTGTAATCAGTCAAGAAGTTCTATCAGTTCAAGTCTCACATTTAACTATTGCTGAAACTAAACATAGAGGTTAATACATAGGTTAGTATTACTTATAGAATAATCTTTGAGTAAAAGCTTGAAAATTTGAGAAACTGATTTTTTCATTTTTATTTTAATTATACTCCTTAGATGTATTAAGGGGACATCCAGAGTATGGCAATTTCAGGTAATAAAGCAGTTCTGAAAGAAAGCAATCTATGAAAAAAAAAGCCAAAGAAATATTTGGAAACATACTTACCAAATGTATGAACCCAGCTGCTGTCAGCCATGTGCTGATAAATATAGAGCACAGATTCACTAGCTTGATGGAATTACTGGGGAGAACAAAAAGGAACATACACTGGAATTTATCAGACATTCCTCTCACTTCTCTTACCTTCTCAATTTTCCTTTCTGTATACCTCAGCAATTAACCATATGCAAACATTCTGATGTCCTGGAATACATCCACGCAGACTCAGTGAATTAAATAGGGTAATGTCAATTACTATTATTTGCTGAATATTGCATTTCTACCCATAATTGACTGATGATTTTTGAATTGTTTTGTTTTTCATTAGCTTGTATGCTTTTTCCACATTCGTCATTTTTTTTGACCCCAGACCTGATGAGGCTTTAAATGCTAATTTCAAGAGGATGCTCAGTACTGACCAATTGCTAATACTTGCAAATATTACTACAGGGCAAGTCTATCTTCCTAGAGATACAGCAAGCATTAATGAACTATTGCAGCCAATCTGTGAATGCCATGCTGGTTTTGTGGGAAAAAAAATAGGATTCCAAAACTTAGGTACTTTACAGTTTGTGTAAAGTCTTAAGTCATTTTCAAATAAAGTCATAACATCTCATACTTCACATTGACAGTTTGAAAAAGAAAAAAAAATGAAACCTTCAAGAGAAACCCTACAAACTCTTTTTAGTCCCACTGACTACTATATGCTCTATTGTAGTCAGAAGTGATTTTAAAGCAAGAACCCCACACTGATTTCAGCAGAAAAGTGCTATACTGAAGAGCTTGTGGAAAAGGTTTAAGTAAAACCTGGTCCCTCTATTCTAAAAAATATTACTATGAGTTGAAAAGATAGGAATTATATCCAACAAATACACAGTGAACTGAAGTTATGTATTATTATGTGTAAATTATCTTACACTTTCTTGGAATTTTATTGAAAATAGCTCTCCTTCATTTTTGAAAACACATCTCAGAAAGAATGATGCATCATTCCCAAGCCAACGTGTTCCAAAAGAAGAAAATATTAGGAAAAAAACTGTTAGCAGTAAAAAAAGACTGTTAGCAGTAGTAGTAGTTGTGTAGTAGTAGAGTTGATTAATATTTATTTTTCTAACTAATTGAGGACAATTTCTAAACTAAGTTGATAAATGAACCTGGAAAGTTAAGCAGATGGTTCCACTGAAAACAATTTTTACGAGGTACAGTTGAGTGGGCAACTGTAGGGACTAGTAAAGATATACAACTGGCTAACAAATGACAGTTCCTGTAATGATTACTGTACCCAGATTTACGAAGCTATGCCTTCATTTTTACAATTAATGCTCATGCACATCAAAGCATATTCACTGTGTCAGTTTATTAAGATTTGTTTGGTTAATATTCATATTTTGTAAATAATAGCATTCATAATACCACAATAATACGACAAGACTCTAACCTCTAGGTGCCTAGATTAAACAAAATGATACAAACAATACTGATGCAAAGTTCCATTACGAAAGGCTAAATATAATTCTTCACCTGAATTTAGGTCAGAAGAAACTCTCAATGCAATAAAGCAACAACTGGTCTCCACCTATTACTGTAATATATGTAAATGATAGCCGTCATTAAAAATAACTATTCACATGATGTGTTCGGAAATTTTTATTGTTGCAGTTTTACTGAAAATTGTACCTTCTCTGTCCTCTATAAAATTCGCCTGTGTTTCTGCCAGAGTCTAAATATAGATTAAAGATTAGTCACAAACATTTTTCTGCTCTTTAAGCTCTTTCCAACATCTGTGCAAAATCCCTTACTGTGAGCCCTAAGTCTCTGCAGTTTTGTTGAAAAATATTTGAAAGCAGTGAAGTGAAGGAGAGAAATTTTCAGCTCAACACCACACAATTTCCTTTTTTATAAACATAGAAACAAAAAATATTCTGAGTAAGATGTATTTCATTTCAGACTAGGGAAACAAATAGATTATTGGCAGAGGAATGCCTTTTAATAGGCCAAGGTAGATCTTTGCTTTGCTTTAGTTGTTCTTTTCAAATAAAACAATAATTATATTCTCATGATTTTCTCACTATTTTGCTAATCTTATCACTATCTCTATTTTTGCAGTATTTAGCACCTTTCCTTGGACTCCTCCTGTCCATTCTGTGAAAGAGATATGTTCCTTTTAATTCTCATATCTTCATCACTAGTTTGAGGTTCAAGTAAATCATTTCTTCATGGGATAAAATAAGAGAAAGAAGACAATTTATTCTCTATCTGCATCAGTTATTAAAAAAAAAATTAATATCTTTCATATCCTATTAGTCTCTTGTCCTCCAAGTTGTTATCTGTTATTAGGCTCCCCAGGGAGGTGGTTGAGTCACCATCCCTGAATGTGTTTAAAAACCATCTGGATGTGATGCTCAAGGACATGAGTTAGTGGTGGGTTGTTAGAGTTAGGGTAGTATGGTTTGGTTGCAGTTGGACTTGATGATCTTGAAGGTCTTTTCCAGCCTGAGCAATTCTATGATTCTGCAATTAATGTTAAGCATGCTGAAATATTTCATTAAATTATCTCCATATTTTTCAGATGAATGCATATTACCTTAAATGGCTATCATTTTTTTCCTCATTATTTTATATAATGAAAAGCATCTTATTATTTTCTTTCTATAATATAATTTCAGAGCTAATAATGAAATACTGAATTCACTGTTTTAGTTCAACAGGTCAAGTACAGTCATTAGTCCTTTGTCTTTATAATAGACAAATAAACTATGAAGCTGAAAATTTCATTAAAACATAAGTGGTTGGCAAGAAATATTGAAATTTCTTAAATTAACAAGATTTTTAGCCACCTCTAAGCAAAACAATATTGCAGTAACTAGTCAAAAGTATATAAAGCAAAACAAGAATTTATGGTAACAATGAGAATTTATGGTTACTGTATGTAATTGAAACATTGCACAATTTTAAATAAGTAAATTTTGTTTAACTAAACAGAAATTTAATGAGGGTAATAGCTTCAGTCCTCTTGCTCTTGAAAAACTTCTAAAAATTGTCCATTAGGCAAGTGCTCAGCATGTTCAGTTTATTTTTTTGCAGGTTTTTTTCAGAAAGATTAATACGTCAGAAATAGAAACTTTCACTAAATAGTATTTTGATACTATAACCGCATACGTGTATCCATCACCTAGACTCTGTATATTTAAAAAGTTTTGTTTATGATGGTACTTAAGAACATTTGGAAAAAAATATATAATTTAAATTTAGCAGTAGTAATAAACTTTCTCAGTTTTTACTTTTAGTCAAATTCATGTAAAATTATACATAAAAAAGAGGACACATGGTCAAATTTATATCAGCTGTAACTATATATTTTTCTAAAACAAATGATATTCTGCTGCAGCTTGATTCATTCACTTTACAAAACGCTGCTTTGTGAACATCGATAGTATCCCAGTTATGAAGTTCATTTCAGGTTTACTAAGATACACAGAGCAGATGTGCTCTTCCATTGAAGAAACAGGAACAGGGAAAAATTAAAGTTTTGAGGCACCTATTGTTTTTAAGTTAAATAAATGTTGTTACTGATTAACTGCTGGGGGTTAATCAGCTGAGTCAACTGAAACAGTTACATTAGACAGCTTTGCTTTACAGCCTAATAGCAAGCATTCTGGTTTAACAGATATTTAGGCATTCAGATAGAAAATTACAGAGACAGTACATAATCTAACAGTTAAAGTTGTACCAGAAAAAATACTATTTTAATGAATCAGTCAATCTTGAATAAGCAAGCTGCAAATAAACTGAATTTGATTAATACAATATCCCTACACTTATGGACCTGGAAGTTTACAAATTCACCACTTCTAGCTTTATCTAAAACCATTTGAATTTATGGGACATTTCTATAAGTTGCCATGTCTTCTGGTGAGATTGTTCTTGTGTCAAAATAAACTTATTGGATATTCTGAGCTCTTGGACAAATTATTCACTTTCTTTACCAAACTGGTAATAATCTAAGCTAATGGGCTACAGATTCCCTACATGTTCATTAATTTCTCTATTTATCAAGAACTGGACTTCTTATAGTCACACAGCTAAAGATTTACAGACTGTAAGAGTCTAGGGCACAGAAAATAGTTTTAAGCTTAAGGACTGAAGAATCAGCTCTTTACTATGAGCACCTACAAATCTCAAGGTTCTATTTACTCATTGCTACCAGTTTACATGGGATACAGACATAGTTACTTGTCCTCACACAAGTTTCTCAACTAATGGAGAGAATATAGTATTTTAGAATGGAACTGAATTTACATTAATTATTGGAAGTTTGATTCAATACTTAAGCTGGGATAATTTAAGGAGTGATGAAAGGCAAAGCATCTACAATAGCGAAGCATTACAAGGTTCCTTATTTTTTCTTTTCTCAGAGTGATCTTTTGTTCAAAGTTGAGCTTTTTCTACACAATTAACATGTATTATTGGCCTAAAGAATATGTGAAAAACAGAAAGTTAATCAGGGGAAAGTATTCTTCGAAAGGAATGCTAGTGGCAATGAACATAATGTAGACATAGCTGAGTGTAAAATTATTTTTATGTGACGAAGGACGCTCAATTCAAAAGAACTGAAGTAGAGCCACAACAATTATTTTTGAAATGCTTTTCAGCTGTATTCTGTTGAATTAATTGAATTTCTGTTCTGTAAGGCAGTGGAATACAGATTGATAATGTGGAAAGAAGTAATATTTAATCATTGAAGAGCTCTGTAATTCATTCTTCTCTGAATTTATCAATATTCAATATTGATCAGATATTCCAAGCAAAATCTTCTTCTGATAACATGAAAAAAAATATATTTACTCTGGTAAATCACTTGTCAGCTAAATAAAAAGTTTAAAGAAGAGATACTGAGCTTTGATTTTTTTGGCTGGTTCTTTTTTTCAGACAAGAAAATCATATATTACTAGGACCACAAACAGAAGTCATTTATGCTATAACATATATACGTTATGCCATCAATACGACTACCCAAAACATAAGTAAATGTCTTACCTTGTTTTAAGGATATTCAGAAACTGCAATATTTCTGAAAACTGTATCAGTCTAAGGGCTCTTAAAAATCTTAAACCTGCATTAAAAAAAAAAAAAAAAAAGACTCCAGTAAAGAATAATCCAAATTCTAACAACATTTCATTTACAATGACAGCAATCAATGAAAACAACACAGGCAGCATACAGTATGTCAAATACCTTTGAAGTGTTCTTCCATATTTAACAGTTTCAAGATCCTCACCAGTCCTTTTTGGAATAGTTTTAAAACTTAATTCCTTAACTGCGGATGTATCCTACCAGAAAACCTCAGTTTAGCTGGGAAGCCATAGAAGGAGATTAATTGGCTGAAAGCTAAGAGGGAAAAAAGCCTCTTTGAGGTTCTGTTGGTAGTTCCAGCACACATGACCTTCTCCTCAGACTATCAAAGACACATACAGACCTGAGACTTCTCAATTCTCCAAGCTCCCATGATGCATAGTGAAAAAATAAGAGATTATAAGCAGAATATCTGATAACCCAGATAAACTAGACTGTGGATATGGCTGATTAAATTGGCAAATCTTAATGACGTAAAATCTTTTATTATAATAATGCCCCTACCTCCACCCTAATTTCCAAAAATCTCAAGCAGTAGAACAGAAGAGCCACACTCTCTCTCCTAAAAATTTCAAATATGCTATATAATTATTTATATAAAGAAATAGAAGTTTTTTGTTGAAATCAGGTTGCCTGAGTAGCAATTCCCAGACAACTGTAAAGCCTGTGAGATAGACTTTGCAAGAGAAAATACTGTAAAAGATTAAGGGCTTAAATTATTAAAAGAGACTTATTCTGATACTAAATTGGCTGTAGATCTTTGGCATATGAATAAAGGTACATAATGTACAAATGCACAACTTATAACACTGAAATAATGCTTTCAGGATTTTTTTAGTAAACAGTGAAGCCAAGAGTAACTTAAAAAATTGTATGCTACTGTAACTGCCCTGTGAAGCAGAGCAGCTTCATCTCATTCAATCTCCAGTGCTATAAAACTTTCTTTTCTTTCTAGAAACTTAAGAAAAACATTTAAACATCAGCATAACCTTCCTCATCTCAGTGAAGCCCAGAGGTTTCCTTTAAAAGCAAAGATGTGTGTGGCCAGAAGTGTGTTAAATCAAGGCTTTATTTCCACAATATTATAGAAGAGTTGCTAAATAAAATTTTTACTCTTGTTAAGGCTCATAACTAACCTTAATAGAGTAGAAAAACTCTCTTATTTGTGTACTACACATACACAAAGTTTATACAAAGTGTGTAACTCTGAAGATCAATCACAACTTGAAAAGTAGATGTGGAAATCTCAGCAGAAAAAGCAATAAAATGATGCTCAATAATTCTAAACTTCAGATCCATTTGCAAGTAGAAAGTGACCATTTTATATCATATTTCTCAAACTATGAGACACATGCATCTGCTGCACTTGCAGTGGTAGTTCTAGTAGTAGAGTTCTAATAGCTCCTAGAACTGAAACATTCAAAATTACGAACATTTTGAAATTATCTGTCAGTTCACTCCCTAACAAATTTTGAATAAACGTATGGTAGGAGAAAAGTCCCTCATTTCAAATGCACTGCATCTAGGGAGAATTTAATGATATATCCATTGCAATGTTTCAAAAAGAAGCATAAGAAAGAGAAAGGAAATTGTACTTCAAACAGACTACAAAAAGCAACATCTAGGAACAAACTAAGCAAAAAGCTCAAACGAAATAAGATTGCTCTTGAATGTATGCTATTCATATCATCTTGCACTTAACAAGGTGATGATGAATCAACTGAATAATTCCTAAGAGGAAAAGTCCAAGAAGCACTTCATTTTGGTGCTGGAATTAATTATATCTCAAAGTCTGTTTGCAATCATGTATACATCATAAACTGATGACACAGTAATCCTCACAGCAATAATCCTCCTGCAGTATAACCGTTGTCGGATTAAAGATGGCCCAAATTATTCAGTAGATAGCTTACCATGAATCCACATTTGATCAAAATTAAACAAAGTTAAATAGAAAAGATTTCGAGTAGTCTTATTCATGGGCAGTTACCAACAATGAGTCCATAAAGAGTAACCAGGCTATGAAAACAAATCATATGCAATAATTAACACAGTGTCCCATGTTACGCTTTCCTACTGTTCCAAATCAAATTTGACTCATTTAAAATGATCTCCTTCATGCTCACCAATTCACCAGGAATAGAAATGTATGGTATTTTCCTTACACATCAAGGATACTAAGCAAAAATCTGTAATAAGAACACTAACGAAAAATTCCATTTTCAAAAGCTGTATGAGATACTAACAAACAATATAATAATCTACCTTATTTGAATTACTGATTATGTATTATAGTAATGTCCATTTGAATTGTGAACATTTAATGAGATCTTGTCTTCTAAAGTCATTTGAGTAAGGTGCTGAAAGCAAGACTCAAGAAGTATTTGCAATTTTGCCTCCTCACCTCTTCCTTGGCAAAAAGTTTTATATTGGAACATTCTCATGGGATCTAGCTGGAATGAAATATAATCCTCTATACTACAATATATACAAAAGAAAAGGATCAAAAGGTTTAATTCACCTAGAAAATCTCTCTAATTAGATGAAAAATACACTCACGTAATCAAGGAATTCTTAATGTGTGCTAATCTTCAGCTTCTAAATGCAAGACTAAGGTATGCTTCCGACCTGGAATTTCTCTGAGCTCTAAAGCCCAGGATAAAGCTAAAGATTTCATAGTTTTCTAGGCCAGAAAAGACTATTATGATTACCAAATCAGATCCTTTTAATGTAACACAAAGTATTTTATTCAATAATTTCAGTCTCTAGTCCAATAATTTCAGTTGTATATAGAATGAATAACTAACATGAGCCTCAAAGAATACCACAGCATTATTTTCTTACTGTGGAAATATTTGTTTAGCTACATTTCACCTGTGACAACTAAAGAACAATTTTGAAAGTACACAGAATATTTAAAATGTGTGTAGCAAATTGTATTATTTTATCAGGTAATTTTCTAATTCACATAAGAAAAAACGGGGAATAAAAGAATTTTATTTTGAAATTATAATTAATTTACATAATGCATCTATTTATTAGAGCAGATAATTACCAAAAGGTAACCAGTAAGATATTTGGTTACATTAAGCTAAAAGAAAACACTAAATGTTTCTATTATCAAGGGATTAAAAAATAAAAGAGAATAAAAATACCTCCAACCTGACTCCCAGAGATCAAATGCCTACCTCCTGAAATTCTGTACACTGAATGTGGTTGTGAAACAATGACATATCCAAATCTCTCAAAACAATTTTGAAAATTGACTGAGAGGCCAAATAACCCCCCAAACTCTGAAATTAGTTTCAAACATTACAGAAGTCATATCTGTGCAAAAAGAAGCAATATATTACGTTGTTGAAATAATTGGATAGATCCAGAATACAAGACGAGTATTTCTGTCATTTTTACTGCATACTTGTTCAGTTCTGTGAGGTACAAATATTATCCAGCTACTGCTTTCCAGGTCTTTACTAAGGACTCAGCAAGGCAGATGTTTTAAACCAGAATAGTGGCATAAACATGACCAATAAGCTAAGTGACAGTAGCAATAAAATCACAGTTGAAAATCTTTATTCTATGAAATTTACAGTAAAGAAAGCAAAATGATTTTAAGCTTTGACTTCACAGTCTTAAAATTTGCTCAAATACAATATTTTCCTGTCAGTCAGTTTTGCAGTCTCAACTGAATTGATGCTTTCAAGTGGATTAGTACACAGCAGCAATCAGGATTCATCCAAAGTTAGAAATCCCCCAAAATGAAATTAATAATCGTTAATCAGCAAAGGAGGGGGAAAGGAGGAAATGAAGACAACTAAGTTATTATTTATTCTTAATGAGATTCTAGAAAACAGAAACAGGAATTAGGATATTTCCTTAATTCATCATGAGTTCAATCAAGTGGAACAGCATCAAGTATTATATTATGTTTTCCAATAAATACATAATACCTTTCTTATTATCATATATTGCTTATTCTGTCAGTACCATATTCAGAAGTACTGGCATAAGGGCTTCAAACCACAGAGATTTTGCATACCAACTATATTCTTTGCAAACCAGTAATCTATTCACCAGAATCGTATCTTCAATGAATGATTTCACTATTCATGATAATTATCAACGGCTACTGCTACTGCATATTTGACTGAGATCATATGGTTTACAGAAGACTGAAAAAACAAGGATCAGTATTCAGGAAAGCAGAACATTTTCTGAGACATATAAAATGGAGGGGGTAATTTTTAGGATAAAAACAGCTCCATTCTGAATGCCTACACACAGTGCAGCAGAACAACCTGAGATTCCAATCCCTGTAGATGAATTTGAAAATGAAAGGTCAAAGAACAGTACAAGAAGAAGAGAATCGGCAACATAGCCAAATTATTTGATACATTTCCTAGCTATTATTATGCAAGTGTACAAGGAGGGAAATCAGACCACAGCATGAAAAGAAACAAACAATAACCTATGAATGAGATTTCACTGCATCAAGTTAGGAATCTATCTCGTTGTATACTAATTCATTTCAAGCAGTCCTGCATCAAAGAATTGTTAATAAATATCTCTGCTGTGCATTTTTGACTTACATTTACACCTATTAAAATGACGGCCATCTAAAACAAAACAAACAACAACAACCCTAGGTCATTGTAGAATATTACTTTCCATCCTTCAATAAAGACAATTAATTCATTCTAGTTGAATATCAAAACCCTTTGAGGAGACATTGCATATATGGGCGCATTACATCATGCAAGTCAGGGAAGGAATTTTTCCTATAAAACAGTTGAAATCATATACAAGGAAATGAAAAAAATAAACACAATATCTTTTAAGAAAATAATAGTGCTAGCACCAGAGACAGAATCACAAACTACATTTTGAAGAAAAACGTTTAGAGTTGGACCTTACCCCAATAGGAGCCGACCCTATAACAAGACACCAAGGAGTTTCGAAAAGAATGCTGTTCTTCCTTCTCAGGGATATTATGTCCCGCTTTGACACGATATCCATTTTGGAATAATTCTCCAAGAGACTTTTTACGTCTTCTGCTACTTTTATAAGTTTCTGTACGTGTGCCCCCAGAAGGGTTGTGGTAGACTAAAATCTTGCTGGGAATCATGACTATGTATCTTCTGCTTCAGATGCACTGTACATAAGATGTACTGTGGTCCAGTCTTCAGTCACAGCATCCACTAACAATGAAGATATTCATATATATCTCCTTTTTTTTCTAATGCAGTATTAACACAGAGATAGCTCAGAGAACTTTCTTTAACAGAACTTCTCTTTGGAAGCAGATTTAGTTAACAGGACACAGCTTGCAAATTTGTATTGTATACAAATTTCAACTTTACATGCTGTTATCAAAAGATAATTCAGTATAATCTAACTCATTTCGGTTAGCATGAAACAAACAGAATTCATGCAAATACAGAACTCAGCCTCACAAAACATCCTCGGAGTATCACCAAGTGGATAGACGAAACAAATCAGAGAACAGACAGGCAGGCAGTGCAGATGCTCCTCTGATCCGTGATGTACTAGAGCTTAAAAGCCATCTTCTATCCGGATATTACCACATAAGCTTCTTTCAGATACACCAAAGAACCACACCCATCAATTCAAAACCCACAAATGTGATGCTGTTCACTTGAAATGAACAGGTACTCTCATAAAGAATATAGCTGTAGCAGATCATAAAGGGAATTGTTTGCTGTGTACTCTTTTCTTTGGGAATTTACATGTGTGTCTTCTGGTGAAAGTTATTACGCAGAACGCAGAGGTCACATATTAGCCAACTCTTACAGGATTTATCCCAGATGAAATAACACCCCCCCACATACACACCCACAACCACTCTTCATCTAATCCCAGTTAATGACAGCTATATTACTGAAGAAAAAAAATATCTTTAGCCATCAATTAAGAGGGAAAGAACAGAGCACATTAGCTCTCTCAAGTAGACTTGCTCTGTGAATATTCACAACAGGATTTTTGTTCAGTCAGATACTACCTCAATTAGAAAAAACCTCTTTCAAATGAAATGTAAATGTGAGATAGTACCTTCCATGATATATGACGTGCTTGCCTGGTCAGCTCCCTGGCTTTGGAGCATAACATACATACTTGAAAAGCTAACTTCATTTCAGGAAATATGCTTAACATGCTTAACAGTTCCTTTTTTTTTGTTTTCTGCCCCAAGAAAAGCCATAGAAATACATATTCTAAAAATATATCAATGCCATCTGGAGTACAATGCAAAACAGATACAAAAATAGACAACACCATGTGCTTATAGGAAATGTACAGGATCTCAAAGCACTTTGGAAATGTTATTGAAGTGTGACAAGACCAAACAGAGAAATGTGGAGCACAGCATACACAAATTTAAAATTTCAAGTATTATTCAGGGAGGAAGTCTGAAGTAAACCACTTCTGTGACTCTTACACTGTAACCTTTACATCAAGTTCTTACACACTGGTCATGCTCCTACTGGTCACAATGGTAAAGCTCCATTGAGTCCAGTCGGAATGATGGTCTTTGACTCTGTACAAATGCATACAGACATATTTATAAAGTATCTGTGAGTGCTTGAATTATTCTTCTCAAACTGGAAGCATTTTAACAAGGCAGTATTTATCTGTGTTACTAGTCGTATCTTGTATTGCTCAAACTAAAAGAACGTCGTACTTTTTTTTTTTTAATCATATAGGTCATACTATTTTTCTTTATTTCTGTATTTCACCTTGAATAGAATTATAATCTTGTTATTTTTTGAATTTTAAACCTATAATTAGCATACTTTGGACTTAGTACAGCAAATGCTTGGGTGTAGAATTCAAAAGTCTTGTGAGTCCAGTACGTCTCCAAAGCAAATTAGTGCTCCAGTAATAACTAGAAAAAGCCAAGCTTTTTGTTTACATAACCTTTATTTTGGGTTCAGTAATCTGATAGTATTCCTTTAACTCTTTCAGGACCCTGGAACAGGGGATGTTATCCAGATTTTAATTGATTTTTCCCCCTTTTTGTTTCCGTGCACTACTAAAACTGTTCCATATATCAAAATCTAGGGGAAAAAATGAATTCAATTATAAAAATCGGAATAAATTTGAAATAAACCCAATCCACAATTTAAAAATATAAATCTAAATTTCTTCTGCAGCAGGATGATGACGTATGCTGATAAGCATCAGAGATGGAGCCAGGCAAAGACCTTTTTATTACTTTCATATTCTGTTTAGAAGTTTCTAGTTTCACGTGGGATAGTTTTAACATTGTGTTCTACAATCTCGTTGTGCAAGACAACTTATTGCCTTCAGTGAGAGTAAGGTCCTCTACAGTCTGCACTGTCTCATCTAGATAGGGTGCAATGAGTACCTTACAGATTAATTTCAAAAGCACACTTGAAATGCTTTAATTTAAAAGCAACAATTAGTATTTAGAGGACTGTTACTATAATGATAATAATACTATAATAATGATGGTGATTATTCAGAAAGTGAATGAAACAATGAATGGCTTCGTAGCTGTCTGATCAAATTCTGAAATTTTGTCTTGGCCAACTTTTTAGAGCAATACATGTGACTGTGACAGGAATTCAGCAGGTTAGGCATCCTTGTTATCTCCCAATTCAGTTGCCAGAAGTTCACTGTAAGATTTTAAAGATTACTGTCCAGATCAGACAGAAGATACCAGCCTCTGTGTTAAACCACCACCGTTTCATCAGCACAGAAAACTAAATTAATCTTCAGGACTTAATAGAAGAGTTTTCTTAATTTCAATCTCAGTTCTTAAATTTGTATTCAGAGACACCCCACGTATGTTATCTAGGTCTCATCTTTGCATCAAAATAGCATAGGGTTAAAACAAAGAAGTGTCTTTGGTTACATCTGATCATTTGAGAAACAAAAAGCTATTTGATTCTCAACTCTACTATAAATAGTATAAAAGTTAGTTCTCAAATGCCACAAGACACGTACAATAAAAAAACATCACATGCAGGGAGAGATAAGGCCATATTTTTGTTGCTTGTATTTTTAAAATATCTTCAAAAAAATAAAGCCAGGTAGAACTAAAATAATGATTGTACCAACTCTTTGTAAACCCTAAAGTTGAAATCAATGAAATCAGTGTCAGATAGCAATTTAAATAAAGGAATCAACACAAGGCAACATTAAGGACTATGGGTGGTAATTCAAAGCTTTAGCATTTTTAAAAAATGTTAAACTTAAGTTCCAGAAAATGTGTGTCTACGTGCATTGTTTTCTAGTCATAGACAAAATCTTAAGTTATTGAATAACACACAGACAGCTTGGCACTAGTAGCAACAAAAGGAGTCAAGTATACATGTAAACATTACTTTTGCTGCTTTCTCCCTTAACATAAAATCAAACTTAATTTATAACACTTCAGCCAAAGAGCATGTCATATTCCATAAGAAAAGCACAGATACCCCAGTACAGAATGAATAGTGGATCTTTACAGAAAATCAGAGACTATTTTACCTTGCAAGCATCATACTTTGTAAAAGAAATATTACTCTACCAAACTGATTGTGGTAAAACTGTTAATGAAAGGCTGAAAGCAACAGGGAAAGGATAAGCAATATTCGTGCTTACTTTAAGGAAAAAAAAAAAAAGAAAAAAAGAAAAAGAAAAAGCTTGGGAGAAGAGGAAGTTATTGATCTCTCATTTTTCCACGTTCTTCTTCTTACAGTTGTATAATTCTTTTTAGATATTGAATTCAATATTCAAAAAGGATGAAAAATATGCCTTTTTATTTTTTTTTATTTTGGACAATAAATTGATTGCACAATTTACTTGATGATGTTACTAAAAATCAAGACAACTGCTGAAATCAGAGGTTACACCTCAGTGAGCTAACCTCGCCAAGAGGAGGCTCTGAAGGTTGGAAATTTGGGCGTTGTGTTTTAAAGTGCCCTTTACAACTCAGTATAAAGTAGTTTCACTTCCCAAGGAAATGAAGTGTTGGGATCTAGTTTAATTCTTCCTGGCATACATCAGGAACAAATTGCACTAAAATCAGGAATATGCTATTCTGAGTCTGTAAATATGGGACAGAACAGAATGAGAAGAACAAAAGCAAGGGAAGGACAAAGGCCAGACGTAAAGCCTGACTAATGCTGCAGCACTTTGTTGCTTGCAGACTTGCAATTCTACCTGCCTTTGCTGCTTTGAGTCACAAGGCACAGGGCATAACTGCCAAAGAAAAAATGAGCATACTGAAAAATAAGACTTGAAAAGGAGTCAAATCTTTTGATTCTAATGTAGTTGTATGAAATCCCCTTTAAACTTTGAATTGAACTTAGGAAATATTTAAAGAATAATTGGAGCAAATACATATAAATTAATTTAGAAAAAATGATACTCCACAAAATTGTATGTAATTATGATACAAGTGTGAAAAACTACTTTTCTGACCAGATATGTGGCACACACTTCATAAAATATTTATGCCTGTGAAAGATGAGTGATGCTCTTTTACTGACTGTAATAACTCCTTGTGTGTGGAGTAATTTCATACTGTAATAACAACAAGCTATATTTCATACCAGCTGTTAGATTAAGACTTTAGGCATAAAATTTCATAGAAGTCAAACATTACATTGCTTTCACTGTCTGGTGGGAATATGGCTATACACTACTTAACAGTATCCAGGTCCATATATTACTTATCAGTATCAAATATTTCACCTCATGCCTGTACTAAAAGAAGTCTTCACAGATTCAGCATTGTAACATGTTTAACTAGAAAGTCTGAGAACTGGAAGATTCAATACAGCACTAAGACTGAATCTTAAGTCCAGCAAAGAGAGTAGTATTTAAAATTCCTCTCTTCAAATTAATTTCAGACAGAAAATCTGCCTGTGATCTGCCTGCTGAGATGTAAATTCCTAGGGTGTTTTTACTGCTTAAAAATTGTTGCTGTAATAGGCTAATATATTACCAAAGGCTAGCATCAGTTACAAATACATTGCCACAAGATTACCGACGCTACCTTCCTCTAAATATGTGCATTATTTGCTCTTTACTCCTGGCTGGTACGTATTTCCTATATGATTTAGATGTATTTCCACAGTAAGCATGAACATGAGAGAATCTAGAAGGACCTGTCTTGGTTCATTTTTATTTTCTGGGCGTATCTGCATTTACAGTACATTTTACAATGCTGTAGTGTGGACATTTTGCCCATAGCAGGAAGAAAGTGAAGACAGGCAGGATAGACCAATCTCAGCATTAATATGAACTTTTATAAAAAATAAAAGCTAGAACCACTATAGAAATTATACAAACCACTTTACAAATTATCCTATTTCATTTGAATTTATGCTTACAATATCTTTTGTGTACAAACTCTGATATTCATTGAGTGCCACAACATCATAAAAACTACCTGCCAACTATAATCGCTATAAACCTATTCTCGAGTGAGCATTGTCCTAACCCTATATCTAGCCATCACTAAACATTACATTAAGTATGCTTTAACAAGTATCCAAAACAATTTTAATTATACGTATATATTAAAAATTTACAAATAGTATAGATGTTATATAAATTTTAATAAAAATAGTAAATTTTTATTATTTACATAATTAATCATTTAAGAACATAATTAAAAAGTGAACTTCTAAATAACATTAGATCAGAATTTAAAAGAAAGCAATGGAATTTCCCTGCATAAATCACATGTAACAGAAAGAAAATGGGTTTAGGGAAAAAAAAAAGTTTGACTAACCTAGAAAAACAGTTTCCCAAATTAAAATGCTGTGATTGTGTATGAGTGTGTGTGTGTGTGCATTTAAATTAATTAAGGCATTATTCCAGTTCTGATCTTTACTTGCCATCTGCTATATTTTTTACTTACAGCAAACAAAACTGCTGATGAAGTTGAATAGACCAATTTTCCAATATTTCTGCTTCTGACCTGAAGTAGCTGCTAGTGAGATTTAATAAGAAGGTCTATTCCGGGCAAATGTCTTGCAATTTCGAAGACAAGATAAGCTTAGATAGTCTGAACCTAAAATACCAAGAAAACTCAAATTCTTTGACCTCGTATTCCTTTACACATATCAAACCAGAAAGTAAGATTGATAGATAGATTTAGAGCAAACTGTTTCCTAACTAGCACAAGTTTATATAACACTTGTAAATACACCGTACTGATCTATTCAAAAAGAATTATAAACTAAAGCCTCAATTAAAAAAATGTGCTTTCCTAACTTTAGTAATGTCTCATTTAATACTGTTTCAAATTAAAAAAAAAACAAAAAAAAAAACACCAGAATGGAAAATAAACAACAAAAAAAACTGGGAAAAGCAGCAAAAAGATGCCAAAGCATACATGCAGAAGGAGCAAGCAAACAATGCCCTCTGAACATCATTAGCTTTGCTGGTAAAGACTTTCTAGCAATCCATATAGAATGCGGAATAAAATGAATTCAGTTTTCCACAGATGGGACCTAAAGGTCTACTAGTACCATAAATGGAAATAGAAGCTTTCTTCTCTTTCTTTTCTTTATGGTGAATATTTTCTACTGATAATTAAGCCACCATTAAGGTGCAATAATATAAAATTGAACTGGTTAAGATTTTTTTCATAATACACATGGAAAAAAATAGTTTGGTTTACACCACAGGAATGTCAATCTAAAAGAAATAGGCTGAAGAGTATTGATAAACCTTTGGAAGTTCTAAGCATTACAGGCATAAAATAGTGTTTCATTCAAATAAGGGATTGCCTACAGGACTCCATCTTAGCAGGCATTATTTTAAACTGATTATGAAATAGAAATTTAGGCTGCTTAAATGAAAATACTGATTACTGAGTACATTTACTGATCGTGAATAATAATTAACACAATTTCTAAGTAGTAATAAAATATTAATATATATATTGTATCTTAAAACACAACATTTCAAAAAAGAAAGTGTTTTTGATTGATGTTAACTAATGGAGTTGAAGACTTTTTTGCATATTGCAAATGAATGGCATTTTATTGTGGAATTCTACTACCTTGGGCCTGGCAGACATTTCAGTAGCAAGGTAAATAAGTCCAGAATCTCATACATGTTTTGAGAAAAAGCCGATCACGTAATTATGGCACACTTGCCTTCCTAAAATGACTAAAGAGAATGCTAACACATCTGTTAAGTGAGACATTTCTAAGTCATCATGTCTGGGTAGCTTGTATCGAGTAATTTTAAAACTTTGGTCTGCTGACTACTTAATGTTGGCTTTCAGTGAGTCTGGCACAGCCTGTTGAAGTTCCATAAATACATAAGAAAGTTAATATTATTACCATATGTTTAAAAATAACCATAGACCATAGTTAACAAAATCACAGAAAGAACAATGAATTATGAATTCTACAGCCAAATAATTAGGAGATCAAGATAAAGAATTACATTTATGTACACAGAAAAACACCCTACTGCCATTAGAATTCACATTTGAAGAGTAAAGCCGTAAATACTGACGTAGTTAATGCAGCATTGCTATGGCATTCATTAAACAGAAAAAGAATAATTAAGCCTTGAAATGCCATGCTGTCCATGGTAGTCTTGTCAGGGAAGGGTTCTTGACCTTAAGTTATTACTTCTATTAATATTCTGGAGGGAAAATAAAATCCACATTAATAAAATTAACAGATTATACTGGAGAATAATAAAGTAGTATGGTTTTATTAAAAGAAGCAAAAAAATTATTGTCTTCAATATTATTGTGATACAGTCTTTTCAATGATACGTTATGGTCAAAAGACCTAGCACATAGACCATTAAGAATGATTTTCATTTAAAATTCTTACAGCTGCTTGCAGGAACCTGAAGCGAACAAAGAAATGTTACTGCACACAAAACTAGTGCATACGCATGAAAAATATTATTTTCCTTGGAAATTTAACAGTTCTTCTACCATTGCATATAAAATATAATGTAAATAAAATGACATAATATGTTTTAAATGTGTAAGAATACCCCAGTTTTGCAAAAGAAAAAAATAAATGTCATATTAAAGGCATATTGTAGAATTTGGATGTGTATTCAAAGTTCTCACCAACAGATGGCAGAAATACATAATACTTAATGAACAAACACACTGAAAAATGACTGTAAATTAAGGGTGCTAAGAAAGGCATATTTCTGAGACCTGTGGATGTATCAAGAGACAGAAAATGCTTATAAAGTTTTGGAGCTCATAATTCACCTGTCTCACAGGCATCACCACAATTCAGTTATCAAAGCACTTTGTGTCAGTAAGGCACTCTAAGTTCCATATCATCTTCCAAAAGGCATAAAGTGTTCAGCAAATTCAACAGACTTCTAAGCAGAGTTGTTCTGTAGAGCTTACATTAAAAAAAATGGCTATAGGGTATTGAAACAAATGTTGTTTTCCATGTCAGTTTTCCTCACAGAGATTTTTAAAGTTTCACCTTGAAGCACACTTGCTGGATGGTCAGAAGGCATTCACACCATCAGTTCAAACTGTTTTTTTTTTCTCTAAAGTCATGTAGCTATTTCCATTAGCCCCAAGGAGAAACTAATTTCATTTTCTGGCTGAGCTAAATAGCTGAATGTCTACATTGGAAACCGCTTTCTAAGACCAGAAATTGATACTGAAACAACAAGCCAGATCCAAAGTGACTTCGTAAGTCTGTAACACGACCTGAACAGGATTTGAGCAAAGAATGGAAAAAAAGAAAGCCCTCTTTTGAATAAATATGCTTTCCTCCACATAGAGAGATTCATTCTCTATGCTGCGGATATGTCTACATTTGCACGCATTGTCTGCCTTCTTTCCCCCCACTGTAAATCTTGAATTACTTTCTGAAAAAAATAGCACAGCTTCAGCAGCAGCCTAGACTGCCTGGGGGAATGTCAGATGAATCTATTAGGAATCAAACAGTTTCTAAGAATTGAAATGTTGTACAGTAGAATAAGCAGGAAAAGAAAATGGATCAACTATGATGCAATGTTAATATGAGAGAATATCAAATCCATATAATTAGTTAGGAATTATTTAAATCACTGTAGTTCCTAAGGTAGATTGGTCTTTATTCACATGTCCTTGTAAGCATGAGTCTAAGATAATATTTTACATATTTAATCTTCCTCTCAATATCACCCTGTCAAGACAATTTATCCAATCCAGTCTGCTCATAAAGTCAGTACTTACATTTTCATAAGCAAGTGCATGATAAAAGGTATTTCAGTTACTTAAAGTGTGTTTGCTCTCACAGAAGACAGAGTAACAATTTTGAGTGTATACTGTAAATCATTACTGAATAAGGCTAGACAATATTCATACATTGCAGGCCTCTCCAGCTTAGTAGACTGCAAGCTACCAAAGAAACAAAGGTGTGATCATCTAAAGTTTAGCTGCGATACTCAGATCATAATGAACTAGTGTTAAAAAATGAGTTTTTCCAGAACTTCTTTTCTGCCATTGCAAATCTTTTGTTCTCCTCCAACAGGATTTTTTACCCTATCTTCACTTAGACTGTAAAGACAGCACATTCAGCAATTATCAGGAAGCATTTGACTAAAATTAATTATCGAAACTACCTGCAAAATCTCTAGAGCCAGAAACACCGTTCTTTGTGTTATTGCTCTTCCCTTGGAAAGATTCTCTCAACTCCACAGAAGTCTGCACTCAAAGTGGATAACTGTCCTTTAATCAGTATTATCAAATTTCTCCAACAGTTCTGCACAAATATTTTAGTTTACCTGTCAGTATCTGCACAAATACTACTTTTTGCAAAACAGAGTGGGAACAATGTCAAAGGGATCTAGACGCAAATGAACTTTATCAGAAAACTGTGATGTTTTTAACCGTAGAGTTTTAAGTATTAGCATAAGCAATTTAACACCACTGACTACTGAAGTAATATAAACCACTGAATGACTTAAATTTAAATTTTTCCTTTCTCTATCCCATTCTCTCAATGCAGTAAGCAGATCACTCCAAATGCCAGCTGTATTCTGCTCACATACCTTCCTTGCTTCCACTTTTCTAAAGGGAGATTTCAAGTGTAAAACTTGGTGTTTTTGCAGTTTTTAAGAACAGTCTGCCTTCAGCTTTACATTAGACAGTGAACATCTCACCATTCACCACTCACAGAAATGTTTTGGTGGAAAAGCATTATCTGATTATCTTGCATAGTGAATTGTGTTTGCATACTGGAATCTAGCTCATGTTCTAAATCGTTCTCTAAGTAAGCACCTATCCTTCAATTTAAAACATATTTATTTTCTTTAAAAAAAAAGAAAAAAAGGAAAAGTAGGTACTTGACCTGAACTTAATAATACAGAGAAAACAACCTCCCTAGCCTTCCATCTACACTTCTGCCTTTCCACTGTTACCTATAAATATGTCCCAAGCATATCAGCTCCTTCAGCAAAACTTTCAAAAGTCTTTCAAAACTGTGAAGGAACATCCTTCATTAATACACTTGCATATTTGCTTAAAAACTCTTTCATCACAACACTTCAAAATGACACTTTGCTGATCTAAATTACATCTATGTCACAGAGCCCAATAATTCACATTTTTGAATTAGTAAACTATTTCACTAAGAATGATCTTCCCTAAAGAGAAAGCTCCTCTGGAACAAACACAAAGGAAAGAAGTATAGATGCTCAAACAACATAAATATGTCGCTCATAAGCCAGCTACACAATAAAAATTAAACAATTCTGTGTTTCAGCAGGTGGTAATATCTCTAAAGGATTCAGTCAGAAAAGAAGTGAAGTGGGACTATAAAAAAAAAGAAATCCAGAAGAAGTGACACTGATGCAATTACAAGAAGAGGAAATACTTTTAACAATATAAATAAATATAATTACAACCTTTAACTCTGCCCACAAAATGACATGGATTTTATACAAACTATCCAGGAAAAAATGATAAATATGCCAGCACTCTCATTATTCTTGTTGGTTCTCTTAGATTGCTGTGTCACCATTAACCAGTCAGTTATGTAGTCACTTTCACAAATTGTATTAATCCCAACTAATCATCTTTTTGCATAATTTTCCAAATTTTGGTAGTTTTGAGCTATTTTCTCATTACATATTCATTTTCTATGGATCCTGTGATTCTAGTTTTTGCTCTTAGTTCACCTTCATCTCCAATGACTTAAATCTGAAAGTTCTGGGCATCTATGATACATTAGATTCAAGTAGAAAAATACACCCTTCTAAATCACATAATGTAAAATCCTGGGATTTCTGAATCTGAGAATAGCGCTAGTGAAATCTGCAATTTTCTTTTATGGATTAGTTCATTTGTTATTGACATATTTTCTTTTTTATTTTATTTCCTATCAAATAATATGGAACTTTATGACATTTTCTAATTCAAAAAGATTCATTTTACAAATATGGTGGAAGAATATAATGAAGATTCTAATGATAGGAGGATCTGTAATAGTCTTTTCTGGCTGTTTTGCTACTTTCTTCTTTGGTTATTAATAACCACCATGTATAGTATGAATCTGAACACGGTTATGCAACCTATTAATCTCTTTTCATACAACACTGAATTATTGATAGTTTCTGTATATTTACATTTCTTTATCAAATTGAAAATATTACAATATTTTTATTAAAAATTCTGTTTTATTTTAAATTTTACCACTCCCTTCAGTTTTCAGGGACAAAGAGTACTAATATTTCTAGAGAAATGGATAGACAAATGGTGAGGTTTCATCTGTTGTCTAAAGATATAGCACTTACAAAGCATGACATCTTGCAAAGTTTTCTCCAAACAAAAACTCCCAAATTTTGATCCTCATTTTACGTAACTAGACAGAAATATGCAATCGGTACAAGAAACTTAGTATGTCATAGTATATGACTGTTTTTTTTTGTTTTTTTTTTCTACTTCATTTCATTTTGTGATCTTCTTTTATGTGTGCCATATCTTTTCCCAGTGCACTCCTAGTCTTTCCTACACAAGGTTTGAGCCCAGTAACATCTATCCAAATCTTCCAAAAAATATTGCTTCAGTGGATTTAAAATCTATCTATATTGGCACAAAACGTGAAGGAAACCTTCTAATTTCATTGTTGACAATGACTCATGACAGTAGATTTCAGTGAATAAATGGTTTGGATCATCTGCTCAGGTAACAATTGTACTTAATTAAATACTGGCAGCCTCACCAGTGCCAAGTACAGAGGGATGATCACCTCCCTGCTCCTGCTGGCTACACTACTACACAAGCCAAGATGCCATTGGCCTTCTTTTCCACCTGGGCACACTGTTAGCTCATGTTCAGTCAGCTATCAGCTAACACCCCTAGATCCTTTTCCTCTGCACAGCTTTCCAGCCACTCTGCCACAAGCCTGTGGCACTGCAGGGGGTTGTAGTGACCAAAGTGCAGGACCAGGCACTTGGTCTTGCTGAACTTCATCCCATTTGCCTCAGCCCAGCGATGCAGCCTATCCAGATCTCCCAGTAGTACCTTCCTAACCTCAAGCAGATCAATCCTCTTGTTCAAATAATCAATAAGAATATTAAAAGGTCGCTATACTGACCCCCACTGGGAACGCCATTCATGACTGCTTACAAGCTGGATTTAATTCTTTTCATTTGTCTGTGCCCAGGCAAATAAATCAGTCAGGAAAAATGGTCTTAGTAAGTGCTTTTTCTGACATAACCCACCTGTCTGCTGAAATGGTAAAATCACTTCAAAAACAACTTTGGTACCATTCTTCTGCTTTTGTGATGCCATAAGGTAAAGGCATTACCAAAATATACCAAGTTTAGGTGTTTTTACAATAGCTATTAAAAGGAGAAACTCTATTACTTACCAAGCCAACTTCTGTTTAAATATACTGACACAAACACTGGGGGGACCGTGAAGAAATCTACTACTGAGTTAACTTCCAGCCAAAACCATAGCTTGTCATTGGCTGCTATGAACTGGAAAAAAAAAAGAGGGAGAGAGGGACAAGAATCAAGTTAGATTCATGGTGCGCAGTTGCATACAATACTTTCCATTATAAAATATTAAACTCCAAAGCTAGTGAGTAGTTATGTTGCTCCAGACAAGACAATTAGTGTCACTGGTAAAAAGTCTGCAAAAACTCTAACTAAAGAAGCAGAGTAATGAGTTGTAAGATCTATGGTAAAAACTGTCCTCCACATTTATTAACAACATATCAGCAATATTAGAAAAGTATAGATAATAAGATATTACAAAGTACATCATCTTTACTGTAGCACACCAAACATGTTAGTAATAGTCTCATCATGTATTTGCTGTTTTTATTTGCTGTTTCTATATACATGGTAGTTTACAAAGATCCCATTATCATCCCATCTAGAGTTAATCAGCATGATGAATCCTACAAGGAATAATTCAGGACTGCAGCAGGACTTCAGTTCTCTGAACTGTACTGTGGAAGACGACCTTTCTTCGTGCTGATTATGAAATCAGCATTGGGAAACTGGGAAAGTTAGATGTCAAAGACATCATAATTTCAACTTGCACTATCCGATACTTAAACAAGATTAAACAACTATTCACATTCCAAAAAAAGGCTAAAATAATATTTGAAAAAATATTAAATAGACATAAATATAAAAGTTTAATGAATTATGAAGATATTTAGTGAAATGGTTTTACTCATGTGAGACTTGAAACTTGGACATTGGATATTGGATATTTAAAAATAGTATTTTTATTTTTTTGAGTGACTGACAATATACACTGTCTTGCTTTCAGACAAAGTACTGGTATTCTGTTCACTTAATCTTCTTGTTTCTACAATTACATTAAAACTTTATTTAACATAAAAATATTCTAGAAAAGGGGATTCTACTGATTTCAATATTGTGGAAGCAATACTTGGAAAAAAGACAGACAATATGAGCAGCATTTGCTCAGAGAAGATTCAAAAATGAAAATGTACTAACATTTTGTTATTCTGTATTATACAATCAATCAAAGCTACAGCATGAAAACTGAGCAAAACATCTAGTTTCATCAAAACCTTTCAACTCTTTCTGATGAATTTAATAGTCAGAATATATGGAACTAAAAGTTTTTCAAGATCTCAGGTTGATATTTTCTTAACTCACAACATGTTATCTAATCAGCATTTTATCACTCCATAAGGGACAACATTTTGGCTTTCAAAAAGGTTAAAATGTGTTACTGAAAAACAAAAGCAAACACCATTAACTATAAAGGCAACTCACACTTCCCTGTGAAAGTATTTGCACAGTTATTCATTTAGATAATTAGCAACTAAAAAAAACACTTTACATTCCAGAAGTCTGCTTGAAGAGATAACATGCTGTTCTAGAAGCAGGAGCACAATTCCATCTCTGTCGTTCCTTTGTCTGCCAGACTATTGCTTGATTATCTGCTAACTCATGCACTTTGGGCTGAGTCTTCATCAGCAGTTTGTAAATTTCTGACTTCTCACATAGTTGGTTACAAGCCCATTAAGATTTTAAAATGGATGTGTGTGTTTGAATGCAAGTATCTTAGAACTGAAGAGATGGTAATATTTATATGATTTTGAGTTGTGACATCATTTCAGGGAGAACAGATGGTGAAAGACAAGATTTTAAATATTTCTTCAAATATTTTAATTTGCCAGCGAGTACTCACAGGTGATATTTATCTGAAGAAAACTTAAGTAGCTAAAAGTATAAGATGCTTATTAATTCAGCTTGTTAAGCTAGCAAATTCATTACTGACACAATTCTTGCATGCAAACCAGCTGAGTATCACTTTTTTCCTCAGAAACTCCTGTTTAGTACAGCAGAACATGTTGGAGAATGGATGTTGCATGTATATCAGCATTTTAATGTACACAGGGAGTACTATTCAGGAGTGAATCCTTAATATCCTTGCTTACTATACTTTGGCTTGCATCACAAAGCAGTTTTGGATAACAGAAGCAACAACTGAAAAAAGGTGTTCTAGCAGCTCATCTCGCATACTATAACTGGTAAAGTACATTCAGTCCACAGGATCAGGAGAGAGCCAATGTTACTCTCCCCTTTTCAAATAATAGAGTACGCAGATAAAAGTATTAGTTAGCATTAGTATATTCTCTCCTACTGTGCTGTTCTTCCAGTTAAGGTAGCCCAAGTTACTGCTTTCAGTAGGTGGCTGATATATAATTTTAATTCTTCTGGTAAGAACATATAGTCTTACCACTAACAAACTTTACAAAGTATCTGAATACTTCTAAATAGAGGGTTGTCAGAAATTCATAAGTATCATGCATTGAATCTTCTGTGTCAAAAGGTCAACCTATATTGAAGGTCTAAACAAACACTGAATAATCACGTTATTATGCTACATGTTTTTAAAATGCAGTGCAGAATATGTATACAGTGGTGCAAATACTGAGGGGAATTATCTGCACAAATTAGGGATAGATACTGCACCTAGACTGGGTAATGAAATAACCTAGATGTACAACAAAATTGTTTATATCAATGCACCAGAGAAAGTTATGCACAGGTGAAATAGCATGAAGTAAACTGCCACTGTGACATAGAAGCTCCCATGATTCAGGAGAAAAATGGAAAAAGGAAGATCATGATACAATGTTTATACGCCATTGAAAAGTCAGTGTGGCAAGCTTCCTGCTAACATGAACTTTTCCTTGCTGTTCTGATGTTTAAGGACGTTTTTCCCCCTTAATTTTCCAATTAAAAACAAACAGCTAACAGTTTCAAAGCATATCTCAAACAGAAAAGCCACTTGAATTACAGGCATTATGTTCATACTTAAAGAAAAAAAAAAATGTATCTTCAGAACATACAAACTTTTAGATTCTGAAATTGCATTACTGGATTTTCAGAAAGTGAAAAGCATATTCTAAGGATACACACTGACATTCAGCATGTTGACTGGTATTTACAACTTCTGCAAAATATTCATTAGCAGTCTGGGAAAATGGATGCGCATAAAACTGAGATTGGCAGCTCTACCAGCTGTTTTCTCAACTTCCAACTGCCAAAGACAGATTTAACAGCACAAAAATAAAGTATTTCCCAGTCTTACTGAGTTAGTTATCACACACTGAGTACACTGAAATGAGATTTGACTATACTGACCAACGTAATTATAATAATTTTCACTTTATGCCATTCTTGAAGAGACAGACATAGTAGGCCTGGAACAGATAAATTTATAAGATAAATAAGGAGATGGGTATTTTTTATCTTTACTACTTAAATGTTCCAAACCAAAAGCTTTGATCATGCATTTTAGAAATTGGCTTAGTTTTGATCAGTAATTGTAAAGTCAGTCTGTTTTCAAAGACAAACTACTTACACGCAAGCCGAAGTAGAGTAGGAAGAACACATTGAAAGCCATGTCAATCTGTAATGTGAAATCTTTGTAGAAATTCTGGCAGGATTCTATTGGGCTATTTGAAAGAAAAAGAAATCAGTGGATATTGTCAGTATATGAGTATTTGTTCTGGTGAGATTTTTATGCATTTCATTTAAAAACCTTGACTCAGAAATTAAATTTCTTTTATTTCAGTCATTTACAAGATACAAGCAAGCATTTCAAATGAATTATTTCATTCAGTCAGTTAGTCATTCATACAGTCCTAATATTCACCTGCTCAGGTCATATCTGAAAATTAACATGCAGATACCTTTAGGAAGAGACAAGCAGGAAAATACCTTAGGATTCCTTAACCCCACATTAACCCTTAAAGAACTGACTTCTTTCTATAGGATACATACCTAGTGCATTTTAGGAAGAAACCTAACAGGCACACGGCTACAGTGAGACTTCACATGTTTTAAATTTATGTTATGATGTAAAACTTTAAAAAAAGGAGAGAAGTAGTTGCTTAGGAATATATTACTCATTAGCAACCTGGGGCACTCAGTCTTATAGAATCAGTTGTTTACAGTAAGTTTTTGTTTTGCTTTTGTTTTGTTTTTACTATTTATGTACTTGATGTACAGTACTAGAAAGCTGAGTAGAAAAGCAGCATAGCCCACTGGTAAAATTAAACAGGAAAACAAATTGAAGAATTTGAAGCAGTACTGTAAGGGTTAATTTCTGCATGCAGGTTAATTAAATACCTTTCTGCGTGTCAGGCAGCCATTGCAAATTCTTGCTTACTATATTATGCTTTATTTAACAATGGGACAGGTCCAAAGCATACTCTATACAAACTGGTACTTTATAAATACACTTTATCTAAGGAAGGAATAACTTCCATGAGTGTGATTAGTGATTTATTTGTGATGTTTGTCAAACAGGTTGGTGAAGCCACAGAACAATGTTGAAATCATAAACCGAAGTGAAAGTCATATCCCAATATATGCTTATGTATATACTACACATACATAATGTCCTACCATATATATACATACATGTACCTACATATACCGCAAATGATCATGTATTCATCACAACCAATGAAGTGGAAAGCTAGAATGTGGATCATTTGGAACCCTAGAAAATATTCTATCAGGAAAGAAGAAATTCTTTGGCTTCACAGGTCAAATAAATCACTAAATATGACTGTAATACCAGTTAGTATAGCTGCAGCTCTGCAAATATAATGCTAGACTGCTAAACAAGCAAGATTCTATGCGTTATGAAAGTCATTTACCTAATTTAAGGCATAAAGGAAATTACAGGGGCTAATAGGTCATTACACATGCAGCCAAGTTTTCCATTCCTCGTATACATTACAGGTCAAACAAGTTAAGTACAGCATGCCCTCTCTTGGCTTTAGATGCAGGAATGCACACAGCAAAATTCTTCTTGATGTATCATAGTTTTATAATTTAAGAAGCTTCAGTGACATGAGAATTTATATTAAAATGTTGAAAAAAGCTATTTATAAAGACATTGACATTATGAAATATTTCTGTTATAGATCAAATAAAATTGATTTAGAAAAGCAGGCAGAAGGGAAGAGAAGCCAAATGTTAACATATAGGACGGAGAACAGTATCTTGTACTCTACAAGTACAGTTTTTGCTGCAAAGAGTGAATGAAATCCAATAAACCAGAATGTTCGTTTCTTGTATGGCATTATTGAGAGTGAGGTATTTTGTTAAAATGAGGTAGGCTACATGCTGAGTCACTATGCACCCTATGTAATAGGAACCACAGGAAATGCACCAGAAGGAGAATGAACAATCCTGTACCAAAACAGAGGCTGGGACCGCTAACTCAAGGTTAAGTACCTGTAAAAGCTGCAGGTATTCAATGGAGCTAATGGAATTGCACAAACTTTTAACTAGGATAGAGGTAGCTTCATTATCTTCCTCTGACAGCGATTTTGTACTTATCATGAATATTAATAAGTTCAGCTAAGGTTGAAGCCAACTGCTCTTCTTTTGCAACCATTGTCCTTTACAAAAACTACAAAATCTGACAAATTAATTAATACATAATACATCATCATCACGTTTGCAAAATACTTAGCAGTATTAGCCATACTTAACAGTGGAACACAATCCTAATTTGAGACTGCTGCTTACCAGTAGCTCTGGTGAGCAAATCTCATTGTTAGCTCTCTTCCTAAAACACCCTTCATTTCAGATATCATCCCTCTTTTCAATTTCTAAGTTACCCATCTAGATGACAAATTCATAGTCCTATCCTTCTTATTTTAAATGAAGATTGTCAGAAAGGCATGTCATTAAGGCTAAAGAAACCATTTTTTATACATACAGGATGGTTTATACATCATTTTGTTTTTTAAATTAAATTTTGGTGACGTTACTCACCAGACTTGGATTGTTTGTTTTCATCTGTAGCTCACATTTGGGCTGAGAAAAAATACAACCACTAATCTTTATTATTGCACCATTCAGCATTCTGAAGAAAGGAAGCCAATTTGAAACCCCTTTGCACTAAGTTTCCCCCAAAAATAAAGAGCTATAGTTCTTACAATGCCAGGCAGTAGTGTGCTAGGATCTCCAGGATACATAATGTATTTCCTGTTGTATGCTAAAAATCAGATGTTTTTTTTTCCTATGGGATTTCACCATGTTAGGCCAGCAAAGGTTTCACCTTTAAAGGAGGCAACTGACTGTTAGAAACTTTGCTTTTCTACTGTGTAAGTGTGGCTCATTTTAAGTGCAGTTTCATGTAGTTACACAGCTAAAATCCAGAGCAACTACAATAAAATCAATGGAATAACATTGTTTATAAGAAAGATGTAGTGGCTAAAACTCACAGAAGTAATGTAAATGTAAATGCAAAGCGGGTGGCTTTATTCAGGTCAACGTTTATATGAAGTTATTCACTGCAACTGTGTGCTAACATTTAATACAAAAGTTGTGTATGGATAGCTAACAGTGGACTTAGTTTGCCTATTGTGCAGTAAAAACAAAGCTTTACCTTTATTTGCCAGGCATGGGCTATCCCTCTATTAATTTTCTTCCTTCCTTTTGTGTTCTTTAAACACTGTTACTCATTTCAGTTTCACACTAACTTTATTTACTTGTTCTGTTTATTATTACAGCATTTTTATGGCAATATGAGCACTTACAAAGCCCAGTAATAAAGGTATCATAGGCATAAATTCATTCAGTGAGCAGGAATAACTTCATGAGAATTAAGTAAATTATTCCAGTATACACAGATGAGTCTAAATTTTGATAAGATGTTCCCAGCTCCATTAAACCTTTTCTGCAGCAGGCATAGAAGCTGGCACTATGTAACGATTTTACCACAGCTGAGGAAAGGAATAAACCACACTTTTACTTTACTTGAAAATAATTTACCACTGTTCAATTAACTACTGTGGTCACTAATTTCTTTCTATTTTTTATTATTCTCCCTTATTTCTGGTTACTTTGAAGTGTTTCTAATGCATTTGAAACAGTTCTACTGGGGTTATTGTCTGTATAGTCATAGAACAAGTGGGAGAGGGCAAAAAATGGCACGCATTTTAATGCATTATGAAATTACTTATTTCCACAAGTATACACATATGAAACTTCCCACAGAAGTCTTCAGAAAAACATTTCCAGGGTTCTGCAAAGCAACTACGTTGAAAACCTCATGAGTGTTTTTCTTGCATCATTTCATCTCTTGATAGAAGCTGTGCAGCCTATTTTTAATTGCAGCTCAAAACATGGACATCATGTATCAATTCGTGCTACAGTGCAATCACTATCATGAATACTACACAGAAGTAAGAGGAAGCAATGCTATTAATCCGTTTATTAAGACTTTATGCCAGTGTTGTGTATGCCAGCTCTGTACTTGAAGTAACTATCCAATCTACAATTTCCAGCTCTGTATTCCTGTTCTCCTATGTAAGGATGTGGTGTTTTTGATACATTATCACGTCTGTCTGATCCTAATGTCCCCCAATCCCTTTCTCTTAATAGAAAGGCCTATAAGACTATCAATTTTAAGTCACATTAATCTGGTTACAATTTACAAAAGATTTTGATGATAAGAAATGCTACGCAAAAGATGCATACAACTCCTCAAAAAAAAAATGACTTGTGCTGTAATTTCAGCAAAGATCTGATGTTAGTGTCACACAGGCTTCTACACCTTTGGAACGTTAAGAAGTAATTGAAAATTTTAGAAGTTGAGAAAATTATCCTAAATTAATGTCTTAATTTTTGGAAGCAAATTTATCTTCTAAATAGTTGTAGAGAAAAAGCTGAACCCATTATTACAATTATATAAGCTATCATATAATAAAAAGTTAATTAAATAAAATGTAAAATTGAAAAAGTTGGAACTAAAAAAAATATTACAACCTTAATTTTTCTGAGAAAGAAATCTCATACTATGAAAGGTTACATTTCCATTGCTCATGAAAATTCTTAATTTGCCCATTAAATGAAAAGATAGAATGATGTTCATTTTCTTTCAGTGATGATACTGAATTTTATGATGAAGTGATAATTATGTAATGAAATACCAGTAGACGTGGCTAAAATATAACCAACACAAATAATTGAGAGAAATCACTCAATATTTAGAAGCTCTTTAGTATCTTATCATTTGAAGACATTCCACTCACTTGGTGTTTTCAAATTTGAATTTAATTAGTATCTGTTAACTTAGGTATAGAAATTCTCTTCGGTCACACAAAATTATCTAAAGTAATATTTTATTCTAGTTCCCAATTTTATTTTATTTTTTTTTTACCTTAAGATCATCTGTAAAACCATTTTCCCTCAAATTTATTTATAGCAAAAAAGCAATGTCACAAGGCTTAGAATTAAAAAAAGTTTGGTGAAATTTGGTATGACAGTGTCCATTTATACCCCTTTAATACATATTTTTAACAGTCCAGGAAAGGTAAATTATGGGGGTAACGGTTAGCTGATTGACTGCATTTCCATGACTTAATGACTAAGCACAAAATCAAGGAGAAAGCCAGATGCATCATTTGGTAATGTTCTTTCAATGAAAAACAATTTCTATTCCTTTACTCTAGTTAAATTATACTACTCAGAAGGGAATAAACTGTTAAATAAATCTTCTTTATGTAAGCAGGCATGAACATATAGAAAAAGTATAAACAATGATGCCTAGCAAGTCTTATCTCCATGAAATAAATAACACAATTAAAATAAATCAATGAGATTAAATAAATCAAAGGTATTAAATATCTCACAGTGACAAAGAGTGTAATACCTTTTTTCTTCCTTCAATGGCTTTCATTTTTTAATCAAGTTAGAGTCACAGAAAGAAAAGAATTTTCTTGGGATACAAATAGTGACCTTCGAAGTGCAAGACAGCTTGTTAAATTCCTTAGTTCATAACACCTTCCTTTGAATTGTAACATCAATAAACCAATTACATTTTTGATGGTAACTGTTTTCTAAATTACTTCACTCTCACTTGAAATGCTGTCAACTACCAGCAGGGAAGCTTTGCCACTAGCACTTTCAGTTAGGACAGCAAGATATGCAAGAAGACTAGAGCCTTTTCTCTCCACGAGAGATGAGCAGTCAGCTGGATCTGAAAAACGCTTTAACGAAGGCAAGAACCAACTTTATGAACTGAAAATTACGCTATGGAATTTATCATAGCCCTAAGACTTAGGATCCATAAAACTCCATTACATCTCTTGTTACAGATATTTTCTAAACTCTGTGTACCTGGAGGTTGTGAGTGAAGAAGGAACAATCCCTTTCTGACTGAATTTCACAGACTCTTGTCACCAAGTAATAAGTCCACGGATGGTGCAGTGACCATTTCCTTTTACCTTCTTATCTGGTCAATGCTAACGATACATTTCAGTTATTTTTGAGCATTCAGTCTCCCATGTCTAAAGCCAACTCTGTTTCTCCAGTGCACAGACATATAAAACCAGATAGCTTTCTGCTACCAACACATTTCCACATCAAAGCTTCTGTTCTTGTACTCATAGTTAGAACACTGACTGTGCTTGGCTGTCTTTCGTCTTTTTTATTGTACCTTCTCCCTGTCTACTCTACACATTACCTATCACTTTCTCCTCCCTGTTCCTTCAGAAAGCTTCAGACAAGTATTTCTGTACTCTTCAAATGCCTTTTTCAGATACTCTGTACCAACAGACCTTTTCATAATGGATTAAACAATTTCAATTGTTTAATTTCAAAACAATTAAACATTTCAGTATGCAATGAGTTTATACTTATTTAATCTATACCTTACTTTACTCCATCTCCATTCCTGCCTTTTCAACATTTGCTTCTACATGCAACTTCCTCTTTCACATTCCCTTTCAAAAATCTTTTGCTGACCTTAACTTATAGACACTAAACCAAGTCTTAGAATCACACCAACACTCAGTATCTTTGTTCAATTTTAAACTAAATTCTCAAAATGTAAATTTATTCAAGATAAAAAACATGAACTGTTAAATAAGTGAAATAAATCTTCCAATATTTCTGAGCCTATTGCTTAATTTATAAGTTTGCAAGCACCTTAAGGGAGCTGTTTTTCCACACACATGTATCTCTTCTTATTTCCCTTTCCTAATTGCTATCAAAACACCTTCTGTTATTCTTTGAAGTCTGACAGATCGCAAGCTGGCACTATAATATTATCCTTCTAGTTCTAATATAATTTAAAAATGCATAATGACTCATCTGTTCTGCAGATGCTTTCTACTAAGTACTTCTGTATTATGTCCATAGCACACAGGGGAACTTTGACAAACTTTTAGTCTAAGGTGGGGTAAAATTAGTGAATTTCCTCATCCTTTTTCAATAAAAATACACCATCGGAAGTAATAAGAAACAACAAAAACAGACCAATCAGTAATACATTGGTGTAAAAGTACCATTTAGCAAAGAATCAGCGCTTGAGACATACTAGATTTTCCATATGCTTCTTTCTCCTTCCTGCTTTCCTGGTTCATGTGGTAGAGACCTAAATGTCTTTTTTGTTGCTTTTTTTTTTTTTCATTGAACATTGATTTGATTTAGACCTAAGAATATATCTATACAACTTTAAAAATTTGGCATAGATTCAAATAATTTTATTCACACTCCACAAAATAAAATAATATTTATTTCATAGTGCATGCCTGCTCCCCTTTTTGTAAACTAAGTTTCCTTCAGCTAGGAAAAGGATTTTTTATGTCCTTGGATAGAATTTGTTGAAACTCTACAGCTGCAAAAAGGTCAAGTGGATTTTCTCCATCAAATTCTACAATGAGAAGAATTGTTATAAACTATTTTTCATATCAGAAAACAAGTACCTATCACAAATAAGAATAAGAGGCTATAATTTTACAGTTTCTAATGCAAAACTAATTCAGTTTAGAAACTGAAATAGAGAAGGAATTCCAGTGGGAAAGATAGAGGCTACTAATTCCAGTTTTTGTCAGACCCATATACTAACAGTGAAATTAAGCTTGCACAGCTACAGAACAAAGGTATACTAAGTCACTTTGGATGCATAAGGCGTTTCCTGGCATAAATCTGCTGACTTTTACAGAGTTATACACAATTGACAACACATCTAATGACAGAAATAAGTAACTTTGCTAGTACTTAGTTTACATAAATGAACTAATACAACTCAGTGGTGATGTAATTGTGTTTCCCCAGGGCTGTGTTGTGAAAAATGTGTAAATAAGGAATAGGGCAAATAATTCAATACCTGTGTTTGGATAAATATGACCATATATTCTGCAATCTCATCTGTCTTTCCTGGTTGAAAAACCACTTCCCAGTATCATGTTGTCAGATTTCATCTTCCTTACTCAAATTTTTTATGAATTTTAAGCACATCATGCTTCTGTGTTGGCTACCGTACTAAAATATAGCCATAAAACCCGAAGAAAAATCAAATTATTATCTTCCTCTGCCTATATATTAAAGCTGCATACAAGTATGTTTAAAATATTTTTTTTCTTCTCATTTTTATATTGAATTGCTGGAAGCTACAGAAAATATGCACATTAAATTTGCTGACGCTGAAAACGTTATATTTCTTAATATCATCAAGATGTATGTATATTCTCTACCGTTGATAGCATATGCCTTCTCCAACTACTGACTGGCACAAACAAAAGAGAGATTCTTGCAGCACAGCTAAACTATAAGAAACTGAGTGCTAAATTATGTGTAAGCAAAAATCCCAGTGTCAATCTTTGTAACTTTTCTAGGTTCCTTAAGGTACTTTGCACTTTCTTGCAAAATACTCCATTACAATCTGAATCCTGACTAAGATCCTGCATATGAAGAGCTCTGCTGAAAACAACATGGGTAAAGTACGTACCATTTTACTTTGCATTAGTTTTGTAAATAGTGTACCAAAAGCAGAGAACGCTATCAATTGCGAATAGTATTACATTACCTTGAGAAAACAATCTCACTGATGACATCATTCTAAAAGAATGATGGATCAACAATCCCAGAGAACACATTTTAATTAAAGATTTTTGTGTGAATTTACTGGTATATAAAAGGGAAAACTTCCAGCATACTGTTTCAACTAACATTACATTATTACTTTTTTTGACAATGTTTAGGAAGCCACTTCAGTTATCTCTGCCATGGTAGTTCTGTTAAATTGCATACGCTATTTAGTAAAGTTGTCAATCTTGCATGTTTCTACTCTGTAGTAAGACCCCTTTCTATTACTTCTTGTCTGATTATATGATTTAATATAGTTTTTCTTTAATACTCCTTATCAAAATGTATCAAGGAGTTGTAGCAGTTTACTCTGGAGAACAGAAAGTAACTGGAGACATGAAAAGGTAAAAATGTTATATGATGCTTCTAAAATCATAACAAGCCCTTTGCCACATTCGCACTGAATTGAACAATGGAAATTAAGTTAGTATACCAGAGGCATAAAACCTTTTCTGTAGAACAATATAGCTAAAGACCGGAATGAAATCTTTAGAAAGAAGAGAGAATCTCAGCTTTTTAAAAAACATTGGCAAATAATACTTTTCAACTTTGGATATATGGACTACTTACAGTCCCTAGGATTATTTATGAATGATCTCTAGAGAGTGAAAATTGCACAAGTCAATAAAATGATCTACATACATGAAATTTCTAATATTTCCTACTCCTATAGGAAAGGGCCTAGAAGGAATTGAACTCTGAGGGAAGTGTCAATTTGAACAAATGTACAGTAACTCTTACATTGCAGGAGGAGGAGGAGGTGACTTCCTGAGATTTCTTCTTATTCTATTTCATGTGATTCTATTTTGCAGTCGCTGTCATTTGAAGTTACCCAAAGATGTTTTCCATGCACGCTATGAACTTTCTTCAAGTTTGAATTTTTCAACAGCTCACCACCACCATTGGTTTCCAGCTCCAACTACTCCTCCATCTCAGTGCCTTTTATCCTTTTATTCTCTTGATGTTGTTTTCTAACTTTTGTTTTCCTCATCTGACTACACTGCGGAAACAGTTACAAACTTCAAAAATGAGAATGTTCTCTACTTATCCTATTTGACTGACCACAGATTAAGACCATTAAGCATTACGCTTTTGTGTATAATCATTAACCTGAGATCTGATTTTTTTTCTTGATACATATAGCAAATATTAGATTTCTCCAAATGACTTTGAGGATTCATTCTATATGATTCTTGCTTGCTTACATACTGTAAGTAAAAAAAAATAAAAATCTTTTCCTAAGAAATTTACAGCCTAAATTCAACTATCCTGTCTGAAAATGATAACAGTTGAACTGATGTCTTAAAAAATATACAGTTCATTCATCTGATTGTCTTTCTGGAATTTCCCTCCTGTGATACCTTAATTAATAAAAAAAACTTCCATCCAGATTTGAATGAGAAGTAACAAACTCGAACTTGGCTTTAAGGCCAATGAATAATTTCACTGAGCAATGAAAGCCAGAAGTACTGAGAAGTGGTAGAAATCTGACATAAAGTTAAAGCTATACATGCACTAAACACATATCTACTATCTATGCAATATCTATATTGTGTTATATTGTGTTAATTACAATTTTAGAGATTCTAATACACAGTTTCATCAGGCAGAAACTATTGTCGCATATTTTAAAGGTGTAAATGTAAATATGAACAATACATATATTCCTTCCAAAACAAAAAAAAAAAAATAAAAACACTGCATAAAGCTAGAAAACATTAGCCCCAGACAAATTTTAATCATTTTGGATTCTCTCTCTGTCATTCTTCACAAGGACCCGTTAGCCTTATCTACCCCATTAACATTCAGGTCCTTCAAACACCTTTGTAACCTAATACGTAAGATACACATAGGGTGCCATAATTCTCAACTATTTTATTATGAAACAAGATAATGCATCTTAAGCAGTCGAAAACTGCAAATCATTTATTGTTTTAACCATTTCCTTTAAAAAAAAAATCATTTCCCTGGTGAGTCTTTATTATACATAAGTTTTAATTGGAAGCACACAAGTATACATGCAGTTTTTCTATCTACCATTGCAGCTTTCCACATGAAAAATATTTGTTAAATCCACGTTCTAGAAAGTGTTCATGTTCTAATTGTTCCAGCTGTGGGACCTGATTGTTTACTAGCAGTCTTAAGAGCAGATTACCATATTCTTAAAGCAAAATATTGATCCCAAGAAAGACTCTGAAAAACCTCATTCACTTTGCAAAAAGAAAAAAATCAAATATTTTAAGCAAAGAAAGAAAGAATTAAAAAAATAATAACTCAACTCTTTCCTAGTTCAACTTCTCAGAGAAGAAAACTAGACCGGAGCCTGAGTGACAGTCTCAAACACAGTGACATATTTAAATGACAAAGGCAAAGCCCTTTTTAGGCAGATTAATGGCAGTACATCATTCTTTTTTAGCAGTCACTTTATCTCCATTAATAAATGGAATAAGGTATTGCCAACACCTGTAGCAGTTGCTCAAATCAATTATCACAAGCCTTGTATAAAACCACTTTACATCAATGTAAGAAGAGCTTTACAATGATGTAACAAAATGAATACATAGCAGCACTTTTTTTCTAGCACTAACTCCACATGGCTTGCAAACATGCATGTTATTGTCCAACTCCTTTTTATCCTGGCTGTTGTGCATGGAAACGTAAATGTGTAGTCAAGGATTACACACTGAGTCAAAAATGGACTGGTGTAATAATAGTCCATTTTGCACTTATCTCAGGTGGAAAAAAATAATGCTGCCCTATAGATAAACATCTGACCAGTCTGACATTCTTAGAAGCACTGTTCTTCATTACAAGAAAAAGAGACTAAAAAACAACAACAAAAAAAAAACAAAAACAAAAAAAAACCCACATAATTACATAGAATCTAGGAATAAAACAAAAATAAGTAAATCTTAGTCCTGAATAGCAGATAATGACAGGGCAGCAAAGTAACAGCATGAGGGTGACACAACAGCTACAGATTTGAAATCATTTCCCTTGTTTATTGCTTTGATTATATTGCATGTTATCAGTTACTTGCTTAAAAGTACAGACGAAAAAGTACATTCTGGCTTTATGTACGCATATATCTGTCCATAATTAACATTTTTCATACATTATAACATTTTGTATTATTTGACCTCAAAAGTAAGTATGATTAATTTCATTTACCACTTCAAATATTAATTTGCAATCTGTAGATTTGTTCAGACATAAAAAGCACAGAATGTAACCCCTGATTGCATACTCTTGATGGTTGCACTGATCAAATGTGTTAAAAATTGTGCTCAGACAAAATGTTTCATGTCACTTTTCAAAGTGTTTGTTTTGTAATTATATTGGGAAACAACAGGATTAGCATTAAATCGTATCTTCTACTGTGCTGATGTAGGATTTATTTGAATATGTTATTCGTACATATGAATAATTTTATCTGCTTAGGATGGGCAGTGTCTTCAGCAAAAAAAACTTACAGCAATATTACAATTGTCTGTATGAAAATTCATTTTAGTGTTGTTTTGTAAATAAATACATTTTAAGATAATTTGCAAGGTGTTTAGTAGCTTCACTTCAAAATTCTTCCCAAATTTTGACCTTTAACAAATAATCACTTATAACCTTACCTCTTGTCTCTGTCACCTGCTGATTAAGTTGGGATAGCAGGGAAAGGTTTAACTTTCTGAACACTACTGGCATCATTCAGTCCTTTTCACAACAGGATAATTGGAACACTCCGTTTTCCCGCACTTTGATCACACTACAATTGTCTATCTAGACATAAACTACTGCAATATGCTGGAAATCTTAAATATATAGAGCCGGTACATATACATATTAAGATATATTCATTCTATGCTTTACTAAAGATATTGATAAGATTAATTTACATTTGCTTAGCTTTCTATAATTTCATGGGTTCTTTTAATTCCAGTTCATGCACTTGATGCTTAGGCTGCATTCAATGTATACACCATTATGGTAAGCACATTGGCATGCACAGGCAATACAAGAATAGATTATAATTAACCCCATAAACAACCAAAAAGGATGAAGTTGCATCATGCAATGAAACCACAGCTTGGCCTGGACTGCCATGCAGAAAAAAACCTACATCAATGAGTCTGCAGTACGGCTCCTAGGTAAGAGTTGATATGAAAGAGGTGAGTTATTTCAGCAATGAAGTCACAGGCTGAAAATGTTTATACTACTGTAAACAAAATACTGCACATAGCACCAGTATTACTCTCTGGGGGAAAAAGATGCTTGTAGAGGAGGACAAAAATGATGAGGAATAAGAGGAGGAGGAGGAGGTATAAATTACAGTAACAAGTCTGAAGTCCAATCTGCCATTTTTCATAAGCATGTTGTTATTTCATTCAAAATAATCTCATTGGAGTTTTCAAAGAAAACCTTAATTTTCAATGTATTTTGAAATAAAACATTAGATGAAATGAGGTACAGGGTAATTTCAAAAGATCCATAGTGTTCAGTAACTGATGAATAACTGAAGATAATAAATGCACAGATACGTAGAGGTGAATTTTGTAATGCAGTGTACAGCATCTAAACAACACAACCTTCACTGATTTGAACACAATGTATCGGATTGAATGACGACTGGTAATATAAGTAATGTATTGTTATGAGTGATTTATTTAGCCACTTTCTGCTGTTTTTCTAATAAGAGACATCTTCCTGCTGAACAAAGCTTCTATTTATTTACTTTTTTCCAGAAATGGTGACTATTCCAAACTGCCTTTACTTTACGCACCTCCACAATTCTGAACGCAAAAATACAACCTGAACAGTAGGGAGACCACCTGGCTTGTTTTAAGACACGTTTACTAGACCCAGTAATTCATAGCCTGATTCCAGTAAGCTCAGAAAGATATATGTGATCAGCTAGTTTATTTTAATACAACATTCATTCAATAGGCTCTACTCTGTGATGGAAGCAGTGTGATATTATGTGAATGTTTCACTATAGAAAAGTTTGCTTCATATTTTTCAATAGGTATGTTGGTTATTGAGCATTTTTCCATAATTACATTTAATCGTCAGAGGTCTTTTGTCTGTATAACAATTCACAAATATATCAGCTACTCATGTAGGGCAGTAATTCATGGAATATCAAAAATAGATTTATTAAAAAAACACAATTTTATTTACTGTACAAAGATCTTAATAGAAACTATATTGTACCAGTTGCAGAAGAGAATCACAGAATCACAGGGGTTGGAAGGGACCCCTGGAGATTCAATAGAACTCCTCTGCTAAAGCAGGTACCCTACAGTAAGCCACACAGGTAGGCATTCAGACAGGTCTTGAATATCTCCATAGAAGGAGACTCCATACCTCTCCGGGCAACCTGTTCCAGTGCTCCATCACTTCTACCATAAATAAGTTCTTCTGCATGTTTTTATGAAACTTCCTATGTTCAAATTTTAGGCCACTACTCCTTGTCCTATCACTACACACCATCGAGAAGAGCCTGGCCTCATCCATTCACCTCCCACCTCTCTTTAGATATTTATAAGCATTAATCAGATCCCCTCTCAGTCTTTTCTTCCCCAGGTCAAACAGACTGAGGTTACTCAGCCATTCCTCATCAGGGAAATGCTCCAGGCCAATTGCTTTTGGTATGTCCATTTTTACTCGCTGTTAGCTTTTATGAAATATTAATCTTTTTATGTAGTAAACTTCCACAGGAATTTAGATCAAAATATAAATCAGCGCAATTGACAGTAGAATTTTTTTTCTTGACTCTTGAAGTTGATCAGGAGAATTGCAGGAAAACCCATCAGCATCTTCTGAATTTGAAGGGTACTCTTCTTAAATAGCAAAATATGCAATCAGTTTCCAACCTAACACTTCTATCCTTCTCACAGGAAAAGATTCCACAGTCACAACTGGTACTACCTTTAGCCGCTATGTGCTATTTAACAACTTTAAAATATGTTTCCTTAGTTATCTATTAAAGATGTGAACATTTTCTTGGGTGTATAGGTATGCACTTACATAATGTTGTACTGCGCACGTAAATGCTATCAACTAAAAATATTCTTCCAAATGCTGATGGAACACATAGCTTGCCCTAGTTCTACAATCTAGTTTGTATTTGAACATATCAATTTAAAACAAAATAAGAAGAATCAAAATCCTTGGTATCTGGTACTAATGCAATAGAGGATGATATAAACTACAAATATGACATAGCTGAATATCAGCTTAACAGTTTAACATACACCTTCACTACTGTTATTGTCATATGACTGGTGGCTTTGTTATGAAAACAGCTAGTTTTGGGAAATCAAATATTAGGTTTAAGAAGAGAATCAGTCTTCTGTTTTCAGATCATTGCTATGAATTCATCTCACCTTAGAAAAGTCTCTCTGCTTCAGGTGGAGAAAAGCTATCAATGACTGATTTCCTAAATAGCTAAAATGACTGAAGTTTCTCCATTTCTGTGTAACAGTTTATATAATTCATACAATTCTGTTGCAAATTAAAAATGAATAATCATTATGAAGGATAATCTCATGTTGAAACAAACTGACCAGAGCTATCAAATTCTAGTACATTACTGGTATATTTCACCCTTTAGTTTGCTTTCAATTCCTTCCAATTTTTGAGCATGAAATTCCTTTAATAAAACATCTACTGGGCAAAGTTTATTTTGGCAAAACATACACCTGATTCTAGTTTTCTGTTTTCTCCTATGCACGAAATCAGATGGGTCAAACCACAGTTTCAATGTCATAAATACGTTTTTTATTTACTCCATGGATTTCATCTAGGAAGCAGAGTTAAGCATATTTGCCTTTTCTAAAAAGTGACTTAAAATACCAAAAGACAAAGACATCTTGCCCAGCTAGGAGCAACAACAACAACAACAACAACAACAACAACAAAAAGAAAAAAGAACTAGCCCTACTTAGTCACTAAACAAGACTGTTGTATTCAGAGCCTTTTCATGTAGCCTGTTCTGAACTTTGCATAAATAGGTACTTAAATATTTAGATACCTTGTTTCAGTTCTTAATAGCACTTACAAATACATAACTATATCAAACTTAATCAATAGTAATAACAATATTTATTAAAGTCTTAATCGTTACTCTTCTTATTACTTTTATCTGTATTTAAGAAAATGTTTATTGTAAGAAGAAATTTTCCTTCTGACTTCAGAGGGAACTTTCCAACCAGTTGAATTCCTCTTGCTTTCAATATACCTAACCTTCCAAAAGAAGCTGTAAAGAAAACACTATTCAGCATGCTACCTTTTTTATTTTTCTTAAATTTGCTAAAGTTAAAGTTTGATATTTTAAAGAAACCTAAGGAGTAAAGCTCCCAGTTACAAATGAAAAAATGTAATTTATTGCTTGCGACATATACCATACTCCTTGGGAATGTATACTGATGTGTAAATATTTTTCTATGAATTTTTTTTCCAATTATTTTTCCTACTGACATTTCACAAATTCATTTACTTTTTTCTTAGATGTGTTGCTAAAAAAATTAAAATTCAAAAAAGGTAGAATAATGATCCACTTAAACATTCTCCCTTATTTTTCTAAGACTAAAACACAGACAAAATGTTAAAGATCAGTGCATTTAAATTTAAAAAATATATTTTTGAGACCGATACATATTGATTATAGAAGTTTACAAATACTATTTCAGCAAGAAATCTGAAAAAATTCATCTATACTTTTAATAAGTAGAAGTTACCAGAAAAAACTATCAGAGATTTTCACTGACATTACAATAGTATTCACTGACTCAGAAATTAATTTACTCATAACATGATATTAGACAAAATAACACGCTATGGATAATACTTCTTCCCTATGATGGAAGCACTTGAGCTTGACAATTAAAATGAAGATTTGCAACAGTAGTGCAATAAGCATCTGTGCTCTCAAGATAAAAAACTTCATTCAAACAATATAATTGCAATTACATTATATCACATGGTACAGTAGAAATAAAATCCCTCTAAAACATTTCCAAAGCAAATCGCCTGTAACAATGATAAGTAGACATGAAAAAAAATCATTATTTTTTATCTCTGTATTCCATAATACAGAATACTTACTCTTCAATTAGAATTTGTTCTATAAAATTACATCATATTTTTATAACTTCTTAATGAAAAGATAAAGAGATTTACAAATGATTAACATAGTTTTAAACAGAGATTTTTCTTTGAAAAGGTTCTTTTCTAAAATACTAAGATGACACTTAGGCAACATCAGAATAAAATTCCATATTTTAGATTTCTGTCTGTCTATACATTCTACATCTATACTCCAGTTCTGAGACTTCGGGAAGTATAATATGGAATTCAAATAATAATTTATTCCTTGACAATATTTAACCCATGAGTACAAGGAATTACAGTTATAATTATATACACTAGGCTGAAGCTGGGAAAGAAAGATGAAACAAGAGCAAATATGAACTTAGAGATGCAGAAACTTCACAATACAGATCATGCACCAAAAAGATTACTGAGAACAATCTAATCTTTGCAGCTCCAGGTAGAAAGACATCCGCATATTACTCAAAAGTGAAAGGGGAAAAAAACATTCAAAGAAGCTGATTCAATTGGAAAAGTGTAATTAGTTACCTAACTTTGAAGCATAACATTCACAGAGCAGAATACCTGAGTATACTGAGTATTAGCAACCTAGGAAGTCTGGATGATGTGCTTAAGGTAATTAATTGTCAACGGTTTACAGGCATTTGGCCCGGTTCCGTGATGAATGGGACGGGGGACCCACGGACCCACACCCTGGGAAAAAGGAAAAGGGAAAAAGGGTAGGGAGATGGGCCTGAGAGAAAAGAACAGTGGCAACAATCTGAGGAGAAACAAACTAATTTACTAAATAAGATATAGTGTGTTATTTTGCATTCCAATAATACAATATAATTACAATTTAAGCTGATAAATCCAATACAGAGAGAGAGAATGTCCCAAAATCAAGGTAGGCCTTACTCTACTACCGACGATAAGACGACTGGGGAGAGAGGTGCTAACAGGACGAGAGACAGGCGGAAAGAGAAGGGACGAGGTCTCATGATCTGCAAGATTTTATCTTTTCCCTCTGGCTGGAAATGGTAACAGAGGAGCAAAGTACCCTGGGGAATGTAGTAGTCCTTCCCTTCTGAGAACCAGGTACATACACTACATGATGTTATGATGTGGAATACCAATAACCAAAAATCATAAAACCATGACATTAATAAATACCACATTTTAAAAATGAAATCAAAATAATGGATGAAAAAAAGTGATATGTGAAATATTTCACAAAGTTGTGCTAACATAACTATCACTATAGTCTACCCCTTTCTTAAAGTCTTTGGAAATGGTTTCAATTTACCAGGTAGCTTAATTAGTGAGTTTGAGTAACCTATTTGAGTAAGGATGGCCATAAACTGAGTCACTGGAGATAGGTGAATATCAGGTGACTTGATTTACGTGCATTTAGAATAGTGTTTTGAACAATCACTTTGCCACTGCATCTTAGCTACCAAATCAAATGCACTAGAGTTCCTAATTTTCCCCATATGGCCAAGCTCATTCAATTCACATAAGGCATTTGTCTTTATGACAGATCTCATCTAGAGAAAAGGCCATCTTTCCTGGGACCTAATGGTGCCTTGAGACAAGCCTTGGGATACTGTGTAAAAGCAGCTCTCAGGGAGTGTATTTAGTGATTATCCCTTCACACACAAGTGGAAATTGCCACCAGCCTGCCCTGACTGCTGTAGCTGCTTATCTAACTCACATCTTTCCCCCCACTCAATCAAGCCCACTACATTTCCTTCCCAGAAATTACTCTCTTCCCAGCCAGTCCCTCTCACAAAAACAAAAGTAACTCCAAATCACCTCCCTCTCCAGTTCTTCCTCTATAACCACCCTTTAAGTACCACAGCACAGTTTGCCACTGTCTGCCAGGGATTGTCTCTGTACTGTGCTTTTATAAGCTATTGTAACTACTGCTGACGTATCGATCTTTTACTCAGATCCATAGGTGCTTAAAAGATTGGCATCCAGGCTAATAGTAATAGAAAATTTAAAAAAAAAAAAAAAAAAAGTGTTGGCAAGGTCACAGCCTAGCTGTATTTTGACCAAGAAACTGCTGTGGCCTTTATCAGCTGAAATGAGTTGCACCTGGACAAGTACATTGACCTTTGTGATTAAAGGGTAGACTGTTTACATGTATTCCTGAGGAGTGACTCTTCAGTCTTCCTTTCACTCACTACTTTTCCTCACTCTTGCTCCCATTGCCAAGTCAAATTAGATGGAAAAGGATTTTATCTTTTACTGGAAATCAAGGAGTGTCAAAAAAAAAAAAAAAAGGCACATAATACCCAACTTGTAACACTTGCATCAGTGTTTCTCTGCAAGTAAATTACCACAACAAATACCACCAGCTGTTAAGCTATAGCAAGGGCAGAAACCTCTAGTTCTGCAGAATGTATTTGGGATAAGACGTACAGCCACTGAGCAGGTGTTGAATTTTTAATTTATGAAAGACAGTACTGAAAAAAATAAGAGCTAAATAGTTTCCTCTAAGTTGACATGGCAAAAGGTAATTAAAAAAAATGAAATGTCTTGAAGAGACCTATCTGTGTAAATACATTTGCCAAGGTAAAGCATAGAAATAACCTGGAAGCTTAGAAATACCAAGAAGAAAGACACATCAAGTGACTTCTGAACAGAATGGCTGAGCTTCCATATTCTTGACTAGGAGAATAAGCTAAAGAAAAAGAACGTATGAGAATTTTAAACTACAACCTACTTATGGAAGATAGATTCTAGGAGAACATAATTTTGCAGGGTTACGGCTCTATGTTGCTTACTGAGAATATCATAAAGACTATTTTTTAGAATATTCAAAACACCTTTAATCACAAAACCATTTGTCTGGACAAGGAAGAAGCTGGGTCAAAGGTGAGAACTAGGGAAAGCATTTTTGATCTAGTGAAGTTTAGTCATTTGCCTCTGAAGTAATATGATCTCACCTGGGAGCCAAATATATGAAGCCTGCTTTTTATATGTTCACCTAGCACTTCCACACAGAAATTCTTAATAATCTCTGTTATCACTATGGCAAATACTAAAGATGACACTCTGTGAAGCTAGTAGCATTAGCATTTCTGACACTAAAGAAATCAGCTACAACCCTCATAACCCACGGAATCATCGTTAGCTACATTACCATCAGTACTGTGAATCTTGGCACTATCTGAATAAAAGTAATCAGACTGCGGTCATGGTCTATAGGAGGATTCCCTCCTTTCTTAATGCTTCTTTAGATGGAACACAGACTACCAGAACCAGTATTCTGTAACTAATTCAACCTCTTCTAGCAGTCTGCATGTGTCCCCAAGGCCTTAAGGAGGGTTATATTTATCATACACAACAGCAGTGACATATTGCAACTTCAATCACAGACATGGTTTTGCAGTCTCACTAAATCTGATGGTGAATTACGGCCTCAGGAAAAATGAGAAATTGAAAGATATCTTCTTGACTATGGTATTACTTCAATTCCATATCAGCAACTAAAAATATACATATGGAACAACCTCAGTGCTTCCATAAGTATCAGGGTTTGCAGTCTCATGTACTCGGAAAAGACATTCTAGCTCTATTCAAGCAAACATTTTGTTTATATATATTTCTTCCTCTACCCAAAATGAAATAAGTATATTACTAATATACTTCTGCACCAGAAAAATAAAAAGTATCCTAAATGTTTTCCTTTGATTAATTTTTAGAAAACAAAAAAACTGATGAAAGCTTTCATAACAGCATTGCTATTCTGTACGTACATCAAGGAACACTGCAGTTAAAAACCTCTAGGAATTTAATACTATAGAAATGCACAACTGAAGAGTGATAGATACTCAAACACATCCACAACTAAAATAATCTGTGCACCTGCAAAATAAGAATAGTTTTTCATTTACAAAAGTGTCATGATGATTCAACTTTGATATAGACTACCCATATACTAGATTAGACCCATATACTTAGACTAGAAATTCTTTACTGTGAGGGTAGCAAGACACTGGAACAGGTTACCCAGCAAGGCTGTGAATGCCCCCTCCCTGGAAGCATTCAAGGCCAGGCTGGATGGGGCTTTGAGCAACCTGGTCTAGAGGAAGGTGTCCCTGCCTAGAGCAGAGGGGTTGGAACTACATGACCTAAAAGGTCCCTTCCAACCCAAACAATTCTATGATTTGATATCCTAATTGCTTACACTTTTCTCTTTTACTGATATCACAAGCAATTTTGTTGTGTTAAAGTGAATACTGTGGAGCATAGGCTTTATGAGTAATGGTTGAGGGAGCTGGGATTGTTCAGTCTGGAGAAGAGGAGGCCCAGAGGTGACCTCTTCACTCTCTATAACTACCCGAAGGGAGGTTGTAGTGAGCTGGGGGTCGGTCGGCCTCTTCTCTCTTGTAGCTAGTAACAGGATGAGGGAGAATGGCCTCAAGTTGTGCCAGGGGAGATTCAGGCTGGGCGTTATGAAATACTACTTTTCTGAAAGAGTGGTCAGGCGCTGGAATGGGCTGCCCAGGGGGGTGGTTGAGTCACCATTCCTGGAGGTGTTCAAGAAACGTTTAGATGTTGTGTTGAGAGACATGGTTTAGTGGGGTTATTGGTGGTAGGTGGATGCTTGGATTGGATGATCTTGTAGGTCTTTTCCAACCTTGCTAATTCTATGATTCTATGATTGTAAAGTAATTCAGAATCAAAATATTTTTGTGCTTTCATACAAATGTGTTACTCTACTTTCATACTAGATAAGCAGCAAATACATACACAACATTCACTAAGAAAGAAGTTATTGCATTTTCACTGTAAAAGGGTGTCTGTCTTTAGGCTTATATATGTATTTAAAAATCTAATTATTTTCTGCCCAGTCATTTTTCACTGCATATTGTGAGAGTGCAGAGACAGAAATAAGAAAAACAAATGGAAGATTTAAAGCCTATGAAGTTAGTAGGAAAATGAGAGAGCATATGAGGTATTTAAATAGTAAAAGCATATACAAAATAATTTTAATGACTACATTTCAAGTTCATGGTGTTTCTAGAAATAACACTGTAGAAATATACATCATCCATGCTCTAAACCCACTGTTGCTTTTCAACTTACAGTAAGAAACTATTAAAAAAAAAATACTATGACATACCAACAGACTACCATGTTTGATATTACGCTAAAATAAAGTTATAAGATTACTAATCAAGACAATTTCAGTAGTCTTCATGGACAGTATTTTCAGAAGTTTCTCTAATTAATTCTTCAATCCATTTGACAAATAAGTTTAACTGAAGGAACACAGCAATTCAGTTTTCCTCATTTCTGTTTCTTTTACTCTGTGAAGAGTCAGGCTAAAGTGGGTAAAATGTGGTTGCAGTTTTTATTGATGAGTATAATCCCTCATCTAGATTGACATCTACAGAAATGTCACCTATTGGTAACATCATAAATATGCATACTAGTATTTGTGAAAACATGTAGAAGTGAATGAATAGTAAACATTATGCATCTACAGACATTTATGCAAATACAAATTTTACATACATATTAAAATGGTCATTTATCTGAAATAACTATTGAAATCACTTCGAGGTAAATTACATTACTGACAAGTTTCATTTCTGCCTATATACATTCTCCTCACATGATCTGTACTTGCCATACAACAGACATTTGAGAGACCAAACAAAAGGAAGAGTATTCTAGCAGAGACATCACACTAAGAAAAAAAAAAAACATATTTGTCCCAACACTACACTTAGTAGGTCACCTGAGATATGCAAATGAACTGGGCAAGTTGGGAGGGAAAGTGTGCTGGCATAGTGAAAAAGATTAAATATATATGTGTGTGTGGGTGTGTGGGTGTGTGTGTGTCCACTTCTGTACAGTTCCTGCCTTTCATTACTCTAGGCAAGGAAAGGGGCCTTAGATATATCGGTACCACATAGATGTTCTCACGACATTCTGTCTGAACCCTTTATTTTTTTCCCTTGGATCAAAGCTTGCTTTCTGAGGTATCTTTTGTGATAAGACTCTAACTGACTTACCAAGGAGGCGAGTGGTGGGTGTCACCATGTGGCAATCAACATCACCTTCTGGACATTCGAAAGCATTTCCTTCAAAGCTGTTTGTCTCCAGAAGAGAGTGCTCAGGAGTGTTTACTGGTGGAAGATCTGGCCTGTGACCAAATAACTCCAGCTTGGTATGGGAGATTGGGGAATGATACCATCGTATCCTGTGAAAAATGCAGGTGGGCACCTCCCTGCTCCTTCTTATCTGCTGGCAAGGCCCAGAATGTGGGAACAAAGGGGTCTCTGCTGAGATCCCAAAGCCAGAAGCTGCCACTCCAAAGAGAGCTGACTCGACCACTTTGGACTTATAAACAAGTTCACACTGTTGTTGGAAGTGGTCATCAACCAAACAACAACCCCTGATGACCTATCGCTACTGAAGATCAGTGTCTGCACTATGAACAATGCTGGACGCGTGGTGGTGACTCTCTCTCTTGCTTTCTACAAAGACTCCTTGCTTTTGTTTCCTATCTCTTTTCTATCATCTACCTTCCCTTCCCCATCTCCCTAAGCAACTAGGATTTGTAATAAACTGGTTGGGCTAACATTTGACCCGTTGTGTCTTAATCTCGCCATCAGGTATACATATATTAAAAGAACTTCCTCTCCCTTCTATAAATTGAAGAGAGACACATAGAAACTGACATCATTCAGCTTTACAAAAGGACATAAGAAAAGACAGGAGGATCCCAAAATAAATACTCAGAGGACTTAATACTGAAAATTCTTAATAAAATTTGTTGGATGTCCAGTACATCACAAGCCATTCAGCTTCACCAATTTACTTCCAAATTAAGTCAAGAAATTGGCATTTTAACTTAAGTATAATTTTTGTTTTGATATAGTGCATCTTTAAGGAAAAAACAATCATTGCCAAGATAAACATCTTATTTTGATAGAATATTTCAGTGGGTATTGACACAATTAACATTTTATACCTTATTTTCTATTTGAATTCAGCAGACTCTCCAATACATTGATTCTTATTAAGCCTTCATTTTATTAAACAGCCCTTTACTTTCTTCCACAGAAGTACTTACATCATTACAACCAGATCACACATCAATCTTCTTTTTGATAAACCAGAGATTAAGTACTTTAAATCTCCTATGCTATGGAATTTTCTCCAGACATCAAATTTCCTATGTTCTCCAACCTCCACTTATTGTGACCTTAAATAGTTCAACTGCAATCTCCCCTATATCCTGCCACAGAATTGAGATAATACCCCAAGCTGTAAGAGTGTTTATTTAGAACTCTACAGCACTAAAATAAGGTCGCTTTTTTCAGAGGAAGACGTTGTAAATAACACTGATGCAAATGGCACACTTTAGATTGCATGCAGCTTGCATTCTCTTGTTTCTGGAAGCTGAAAACATTAGAAAATTGTTGCAAATCCCCAGACATACATTTCAAATCACATGTCTGCAAGCCACTGAAAAGAGCTTCCAGATACCTGTGTAAGTAGAAACAATGAAAATTTCACACTTAGAACCTTTTTTTTTTTTCCCCCCTTAAAAAAGAAAGGCAGGCTTAAAAAAGGAATGCAGACACTCAGCTACCTGGTATAAATATACTCAGTGTCCTGACAGCTTCACATTTGATAGAATATTGCACACAATAAATTCCTTGTACGATTAGACTGCTTACCTGCTAGACCTACAGCACTCTCTGGGATACAAATTAGACTGAAAAGCTGTACTCCGCAGTGTGTCCTTACAGGTTAAAATTGGTATAACTAACTACAGCTTTCATCATTTGACCCGGGAAAAATCCTTACTTTTTCCCCCTTTGTCCCCTGTAATTCTGATCAGCTTGGTTTTTTGTATGTTGAAAAATAGGCAAAATATTGTATATAATACTTCCTTACGTGCAGCTGGCATTCTCCTCTTCCTGTAGAAGTGCCATAAAGTTTGCATGAGTGTGTCTAGCCCTTCAATAGCAGAATAGAGCTTGTTCTATTTTGGTCCTTGATTCCATTGGCCTGACTATAGTGTATTCATTGAGAATTAAATCTAAGTTTATAGGTAAATAATACTTGTATTAAGACTCACAGAAACATAAAAAGGCACTTAATCATTTGTCTCACAATAAAAAATGTCTTTCTGTCTAGTACTGTACTTCACTGAAAGCAATAATAAAGGTCCCTTTTTCCCCAACAGAGCCAAAATCATTACTGTTGTGACCAACTGTTAGTAAAGAAAGACTGGGTTTAAGATTTGGTAACTGAACTGATCTGACAACAGTGATCCTTTAGTCCTGACAAGTTGTAGTCACTACACTTTCAGAAAGCAAAAAAGGGAGAAAAGAATCAGTGCAGTAGGTCAGGGTTCTCCATTTTTTGTCATTCGCATGCTGTCTTAGCATATGAATAATTCTGTAAAGGCTCATCACCAATATGAGGATTAGTAGCTGATCCAACTTTTAACTGGTTATCAGTTTCTGGGGAAAAAACAAACAAACAAACCAAAAACATTATCCATAAGAAAATCTAATAATCATGTCTCATTTTTAAATAAGACACCAGTATAGAAATAACACAGATCAGAGCAACCACTCTTTATAAAATGAGGAGGTGCAGAAGAGTGGAAATCTATTCATTAATAGACCTGCTTGAGCAAGGATGACACTGAGTTGTCAAAACTCATCTCATGAAGCTGACATCCTGAGAAATGTTTTGCAATTGAGAAGCCAGCAATTAGTACTTCCTAAAGCCAGGTTCTCACCTGCTGCCTTCCGTTTGGCTATGAGCTTCAGTTCTTTGCACCGTTACAGATATATGCTCATTGCTTCATATAAAAAAAGTTAATAGGAAATTTATGTATCTACCTAATCTTTACTGCCCTTTGCTCTTTGTTAGTGAACACAAGATATTCCAGGATACAAAATCAAAATAGGGCAGTACCTTCAGCATCTAAATGTCTATTTACTGAAAGGAATTAAACAAAGTTTTACAGATTATGCATTTCATCCTTTGAGTCAATTTGCTATCCTCTTCTCTTTTCTCTCCTCACTTTAGTTCATTCATTGAATGGCTATATGAGACATGGCATGTCCAGTAGGATGCCATACAGAAGGATACAGTCAAGTCCACACCTGGAATAAAATGTGATATTTATAATGTCTGCAGTCCCAGAAAAGGCAGTTTAAAGTGCAACAACTTGTATGGAGAACTACAGTAGTGACTGGGTGATGAGAAGACCATTCAGTAGCACACAAAAGTTAAGATCATTTAACCTAACTGTAAAGGCAGCAGGACCAGCCTTGGATATATGCAGTGAGAAGGTGTTCACACATATCCAAAGATCTAGGCTCACTGGAAGACTCCACAAAGGAAGGATCTCCAACAAGAGACCCTTCCTTAGTGGCAGTCAGCCCTTAAATGAGGTCTAAGTCAGTTGCACAGGTGAATTGCCTCCACTTGTGCTCCCAGGGCTGACTGGGTGTCTTCTTCAAGTGCTCAATCAGTGTTCTGGGCCATGGCACAGCAGTTCCCATACACTATCAAAGTAAAGACTGAATAAGTATGATTTCTTTCTGAATGCACTGTAGACTGGACCAAGTTGTAATCCAAGCAATATAGTCATATTCACTGCCCAGAATTAAATTTAGTTTGGAAATGAAAAGATTTTGATCTGTTAGAGTAGGACAGTTATGGAATAGTCTGTAAAAGAAGGACGGTATATAGCATAGCTATATAAATAGCTATGCTCCTGCATTGAATTTTACTAGCCACATGCTGTGAAGTTAATGGTCAGAATACTAATTTTCTTAACAGGTCTCATGTCATACTAAGTTCTGTTTTCATCGTACGTTACCATTTTGTTTCATGGAAATATTTCCTTGGATTATTTTGTTTCCATAGAAGTAGCAGTTCCTTAGGGAAAAGGTTTTTTAAGTACTATAAATGCATTTGTAAGTTCACAGACTTGTCTGTACACTGTATCACCTACTTGCTGTCCTCTGTGAATGCCAAAAAGAGTACAAGTCTAAAGATTGCTTTTCCAAACATTGAGAACACTCTTCAGTGTGATGTCTGCCAATTTTAAGATCTAAAACTTACAGAAAATGAAAATCTGTCTTTAAATAAACCTTGTCATTCTGCCAAATATACTGCACATTTTTCCATCTCTGTGGTATTTCATTACCACCAACCTGTACTTCTCTGCCTGTTTACTAGAATTCTAGACTTAATTTTCTGTTGTCTTCTTCCTGTCCTCTTTCATCCTGGAAGCATTCATCCTCTTTGTTGTGTGGGTTGGTTTTTTTTCAGCATACAGAAAAATGGAAAGGTCCAAATGTTCATTAGGTATGAGCCCTCTGAGTGAGAGACTTATGATATTAGACTAGTCTCAACAGACTTTGTTCTCATACAGGTAAGCCATTTATTTTCATTTATCTCCTGTCTGAAAGGTTATTCCACTGATTAATTTGCAAAGGCAGGTTCATTCTCATCTCACAACCTGTTGAAACTGTTAGTGACTCTCAGCCAACGTGAAAGAATACTAATGTACTTTTTACTGTTCGTTCACATGCAAACAATCTCTTTCCCCATAACACTAAGTTTTATCTATGTAGCAACTAAGACAGAAAACTTATTTCTGGAGTATCAAATAAATTTTCCTGCATATTCCCATTATTGAGCTGTGGTGCAAAGCCTTCACAAGGTACTCCATATCCTGTTCAATCTTGTACAACTGAGTGGCATCATTGCATTCCAACAATTTCTGGTTCCCATTTACTACCAGGTTGCTTAGTTGACAAGTGCAGACTTCATCTACAACACAAAAATGTTTTGTGCTTGACAGCTGCATTAATAATGATGACTAAATACAAGTAATATGAACAATCATATTGCTAATTTCTTTAATACAGCAGGGATCATCAATGAGACAAATCATTTCCTAGCAAACAGGACTGATTTTGCTTTGTAATTTGTAAATTTTCACCTGATTTTTCAAAAAAGCATTTGAGAAAGACAATATCTAAAGGGTAAACAGAATTTATCTTTAAACTACTTTTCAAAATCATCAATTTTTAAAAAGGACTTTTGCCTTAATTACAATTTTGCCTTACTTATTTTGCCTGCTGGCATGATGTCAGCAGGAATTCACCCCAAGAGATTAATTCCAATATCACTGATGTATTTTGCAAAATGGCAGAGGCAATGCCAAATAGGCCAATTTTTATTTATTCATTTATTCATTTATTTTTGAGTGGTGGGAGAGGAAGGCAGGGATGGCTTTTCTTTTTCTGAACAACAAGGATATAAGCAGAAACACTTGTGAGTGGCAGCAAAAAAATAAATTTATACAGCTGCAAATATTAGTGAAGAAAAACAGTCCATGAAGTACTTTAAGTATCTAAGTTGAGAGAGAATTGTTTTAATAATTTCTCAGCTTTTCTCACTGCTTTTCAGAGAATTTTTCAGGCCCAAGCAGAATAAAGGAATATATACTGAAAGAACCCTCACAAATGTATTAAGTCTAGCTTCTAAGCTCTCCTTTTATGTAGGTAAACTGATTCTTAAGTTCTTCTGAAACTTAGCTTCGTAATCTGAGAGGATGTGGGAGTAAATGTGTCCAATGTTCAGTGTAATCAGAAAACCTTAGTTTGACATTCACAAAAATTTGACACACAAAAAGTATTTTTCGTTTAAGCAATCTTTTTTTCACACACCAGTGGCTCCATAATAGTTACAAAGTAGGTGTAGAAACTGATATTTAGGAGGGGCTCAGCACCTTGCAATTTTCTTTAAACAAACATGTTTAAATTCCATCTATGGCACCAATTACACGTCTGGAGAAACATGTTTACTGATATGCTGCCACATGACTTCATATTTCCATCCCAAAACATGACACACCCCTCTTCCAAAATTTTGTGAGATTATTGTTTTAAGTGGATAGAAAGCACCCATGGCAGTACTCTGTTGTCAGAGAAAACCATGGCTCTTGTTGCACCTCCCAGAATAGCATGCTTATTAGCCATAGCTTTGTAAATTCACCCACATACAATACGTGAACAGTTTGAGTTTGAGAAGAAATTCACAGGTATCTCATTGCAAGCATGTAATACAAGCTGAATCTTGAAGTACTAAGGCTTAGTTCACCAATAAAAAGGCACTATGTCCTAAAGATAAATAACAAGCTACATATTCTTGCAAAAGCAGTACTCCTATTGTCACACTGGGATTCAGTTCTGCCTACTCTTCTTCTTATGAAGAGCTAAAATCTTGGAGAAATCTCCAAGAATATGCTATCTTCTTACTTTCATACTTAAAAGGACCAAAACAGTCGTATCTCCCGCTAGCAGGTACTAATAATATACTTCTTAAAAACTGAACTGAAAACTAGGGTGCTTTTATCAATAACTGCCTGCAAAAAAATGCACACTAAGCAAAAGGTTACTACTTGGGCTGGAAGACTTTGCAACTCTAATGGCTCTGGCCAGGACTCATAGGGCATGCGTAGCTTGCTCTCTTAATTGGGCTTACTTTGCCATCGCAGTAGCACAGAGCAAGACTCTGAAGTTGATAGGGACCAATGAAAATCAAATTTTTTCTTTCACATCCGAAATAGTACTATGAACACCTAGGAATTAGTTTCAATTCTCATTTAAGGAAATTAATATATCATTATTTCTTTATATTGATTTTCAGTTGGGTATGAAGAGGATCAGTTCTGCCAATTCAATGAAAAGCAAAAGCAGAGTAAAAGAATCACCAGGAGATGCCCTTAAATATCAATGGGAGAGCCTCCTCAGTCTATTTTCAAAATTTTGATTTCTAAACTAGCATCCACAACTTTGTCGATGACATGCATGACTTATGCTTTCTTCTGTTATGCTCATATGTCCTTCTCTGTTCCACCGTTGGTAGAAGTAGATGAAAAGAGCTGAGAGAAGGAAGAACCAGCGCTACTAGCAAATACTAGTCCAGCTTTCTGGGAAGAAAACTAGCAATATTCCTCCACTGTTTGATGGTCTCCTCTGACAATAATCCTAATTGTTCATTTGCCCATTTCCAATTCGTCTTTTCTTTATGCACAAACATAAATAAACTGAGTGAGTTGCTATCAGGAAGTACACAATCTGAGAACAAAAGCTTCTGTTGGTGGCTGGTGAGGCCTGCAACACACAATTACCAACTGGAGCTGCAACTGCAATCTTAAGAAAATCAGTCAGAAATTCCTGAGCTAACAGCAGCTGTTCAGGAGACTGTGAACAGCTGCCAAAAAGTGACAGAAATCCACAGGAGTCCCAAATATTTAGAGAGAACTGGCAAGTAAGACGATAACCATTACATGCTAATCCAGAGCTCTAGATCCAAAAAGACATGGCACATTGCCCAAAATGAATAAGCCTAGCGATTTAAATTTATTTTGCAAGGGACAAATGATCACATCATTTAGTAAAGTGGCAAATAGACACTTTTTAATTCTTTCTCACATTCTTTATTCTTTCTCGTTCCCGCTTGTTTTTCTGTGGGTTTTGCACACCCATACATTTTTAAATGTTAAGATGCACAGGCCTTTGGCTTATCACTAACAATCTTAAATTCTTAAAATAAAATACATTTTGAAATCACTGAAATCACAACAAACTATTGCTGGAATGATCACCATGCTACAGGGATACTGAAAACTCTTGTACCTGAGATTGCTTTTCCAAGCACCAACACAAAAGAAAAAAAAAAGAAAGAAACCAGCTTGCAGTGCTTTTGCTAATGTCTCACAAAAGATTGTGTCTCTAATACATATCATTCAAAAATCTTTATTACACAGATATATTTCACTTACACATGATCATTTTCAACCATAAAAAATATCTGAGCCACAATATTCAACTAAAATTGAAGTTTCGCTGTTGAACAGGTTAAACAACTGAGAATAATACATTTGAGTTTGCATAGTAATAAACAAAAAGAATATTGAGGATATGAAATCCTAGAATGTAGCACTAATTCCATAGGTAAGGTAAATGACTAAAAGGCAAATGATAATGGCACGCTGTCCTCAAAAAAATTCTGCTCATGCCTCTTGCCTCCAGCTGTTAAATTGGGATTATAGGTTTTTGGATTCTTTATTTGTTGCATTTTGTTTGGTTTGGCTTGTTGTTTTTTCCCCTTCTGTTTGTTATTCATTCTACACTATGCTCACATCATATTTTGCCTTGCATTTGTTCAAAAACCAACGGACTGGAACCTTGATCCTACAGACTTAGTATCTACTGTAGTATAAATACTGCACAGTAATGAAACTATTTATCAACCTTCTATCTGGATGCCCTAGAAAACAAGAAAAATTAACAAGAAAAAAATTACAAAGAAAAGGTTACAAGACAATCCTGCTGTGTTTGGGTATATAAGCCTCCAATTTCTTGAGCTGACAATGTCAGCTTTTATAATATACACATTGTCTTGGTGTTAAACCAAATTGTAGGTAACTACAGCTTATTTGCAAAATTATTGTAACTGTGCTGGAAGGTGAAACTCAGAGTTATTAGAAAGTATTCTATTTGCATGAAATCACATTATCATGGCATAGAAAAGTATAACTATGTAATAATGTGGTAAAAAATAATCAGTAGGGAGATTTGTGATGATAAAACAAACAGCATTCTGTGTCTGGTTGGCAGCTTGCAAAAAGGCATTGCCTAGGACACCAATTTTTACCTCCAAATTAAGAGTGTACTTAAAGGAAGAAATAGAAGAGCAATAATTCAGATATTCTATTATCTATTTCAAGAGAATTATTTTAATTTAATCTCTTCTTGACTTGTGAACACACTGAACATTCATTTTTAAATGTTTTCAACAATAGAGGACCCAGAAAGTCTATCAAATTTCAGGCTGAGTGCTCTGGTGTTTCTTCAAATGTCCAGGTTTAAAGTGATCGCCAGATTTTGAAACAGGACTGTTTTAGGTGGCTTTTTTTCCACACAGCTAAGTGAAAGCTCTTCCCCAGGAAGAGTTCTCAAAATTGACTTAACCACTAAAAATTAATTTACAGGGGTTTAAAGTAGTGAAAAGAAATGATAACAAAAATACAATCTTCTGGCTGTTATGCTAAAGACATAAATGAGATGGAGCACATTAAAAATGAGCATTTATCTGCATCACTTCATTTTGCAGTCACTACTAGTGTTATTTTTCATTAAAGGAAAAAAGTAATTACACAAATGTGCATCATTAAGAAAATACCACTCCTGCAATATATCCTATCCATTCTGAGTGCACTGGCAAACATACTGCTGTATTTGATTGCACATAGAAATTAACAGAAAAGGACTGCATTTTCCCAATCCATTTCAAAATACAAAATTACTCTGGTCTGTTTAGGAAAAAGTCCATGAAAAAATGCAGTGTAATTCTTCTGTGTTTTAAAAACGAGTGCATTTTTGCAAAATATGTTTGTAATATTATTAGCAAAATATATTACCATATGAAGCAGCAAATAATGTGAAAGAAAGGAAAGTCAACGTAAAATGCTAAATGATGATTTGATGACCAAAAAGTAACATGAATAGATGTAGGAATCAAACATGCTGAACTCTGTTTATAGAAGTCCTAGGACTCTCACTAGGCTGCAGAAATAATGGTTTTCTTGGGAATATACTGACAAAAGCTGTTAGGTCAGCCACGTCCTACAAGGAAAATAATGGCATTTCATAACAATGCTGGCTCTGCAGATCAAATACTAAACTTATGTTCTTAAGAAAATGAAGATGTAACTCTGTAACCCCAATATTAACAGAACTGCATATAGACTGTTTTACAGACCTTTATCAGGAGGTCATAAAGATACTTTTTTTGCATAATTTAACGTTACTTCATGAATCTTGGTTGAATCTAATCTATGTTTAACATCTAAATGGCAGTCACTGAAATGAAACCTACAGAAGCCAACTTCTTGCCTGCGTGTTTCCTAAAACACCTATAGCTTTTAGCCTACAAGCAGTCTGACCTTATACAAATATTTAGTAGCATACTTCTACTTTGAGGGCCAAACACATCATTAACATGTCTTGATAGAAATAATTTACAAAGAGATGGGCTAATCGTTTGAACTTAGTTATTTTCTGGAAACTTTTTCTCCTATTAACATATTACATATTAGGATTGCCCGAAAGGTTAGAGAGTGGTACACCACCACAACAAGTAGTTGAAATTGTGGAATAACTTAGTTCTCGATAATAATACTCTCAGTGCCAGATGGTGAGCTAATGGAAGTCTGTAAGGTTTCCTGAGAATGAAAGGATACACATTGCCATTGTTACAGCAGGCAATTTTGCTGTAAGCCCATAGCTTTGAAGTACTCACTGTAAAATCTGTCCTTGATTCAGCAGTCAAAAATCCTTCAACTCTCAACCCACAAACTCCTTATAGTCAGCCTTGTCAAGCTGCCTATATTTTGACACCCTACAGAGTCTAGTGGAGATTTCCAAGTCTGCCATGTAATACAATCTGAGCTGCTGGCAGCCAAAACTGCCTCCACATGCCACATCTTTTTTATCTCTACTATTAACAATACTTTAAGTGTCAACAGATGTCATCATGTGTAATGTGTCAAGAAGAGCCAACCCATGTATGCTAGAGTTGACGGACTTCCTTCCAAAGATATAGTATGTGTATTATATGTATTATAGCCATTCTGATCTGGAAAGTTCCGTTCAGTGTTCACTTTTAAAAGACAAACGTCGTCAATTTTGTTTTGGCAAAAGGACTGATAGGGAAGAAAAAAAAACGTCCCTAAAACACACTACTGACAGTTTCTTCCCGCACACCCATGAATACATTACAGATACTTGGCAACTTGGAGATGATTATCTTTCATATTGCTGGCTAGATTTGACAGTGGTTTAACCTTGGTATTAACATTAAACCTCCAAAGCTCAGGGAAAACTGTGAAATCCACCATGTGCTACAGTATAGCACTTGCACACACATAAGAAAATGTTCCAGTGTGGTTTCCAGACCACAATCATTGAATTTCAAGAGAAAGATTTGCAGATTAGAAGCATCTGTGTGCCCTACTCATATATCTATCTATCAAATTAATGGAAATTCCATTTCACTTAAATGACAGGGATCACTTTATCCTTTTATAAATTGAATCAGTAAATTCTGATCAATTTCCTAACGTTATGAATACGCAAAGTACTAAATTTGCATATATGCCAGACCACAAGTGATCAACAAAATATTATGGTAAGTGACAGCATTTTGAGAATCTCAAGTCAGGAAGCTAATACATCAAGCCAATCAGAAATTATAAGAGGCTCTGCCAGCATAGTTTTCACTGTTCACAAGTAGTTGGTCAGCTGCATTAAGATAACTTTTAATGATTACAGCTTTTATTTTTGCTTTTCATTTTTAAAAGTTGAAGTTCTCTGTGAAAACTTATCTGTACAAATAAAGGAAAGATATTCCCACCAGGGCAGAATTATTCAGTATTCTCCAGTTTAGAATGACATGATCTTCCAAAATGATAAAAAAGATAAAGTTTTAGAGGCCATGTTAGTAAAAAATAACATTTCACAAAAGCTCTAGTCCTCAAACAGTCCCAAACAATCACTTGCTAGTTATCTAAAGTAATTTGTCAAAAAAAAAAAACTTTGAGTGACTGAAGGTGCTTAATTTAACATGGTAATCCTTTGACAAGTGCTTACATGAGTAAAGAGTTTTCAGTCTACATATTACTGATCAACATTATTACAAAATGTTTAACAGTAGATGTTAATCTTATTTAAAATGATGCACACTTTATACACAAAGAATAGCACTCCACTACACTCAAATAAGAGGACTTACAGAAATTATTGCCATGTTAAACAGAGATCCATTTGTATTCATGAACAGTTTGAGTTATTCATGTTTCCACCTGTATTGCTTAAAGTATTGAATCAGCAAAGGAATCTAAGAAAATACAGATTTTGGACATACTGGATAAGACTATAAAACACTTCAGTTCCATTAACCTGTAAGATACTTCAAGGTATAAAATAGATTCTTTTGCTGAAAAGAATTACAGCATTACAAAAAAGAGTCATAATATGCTATGGAAAGCAATTGTGAATGAAAAGTAATGATAAAGAATGCACTCTGCTAAACATATAGGAGATTGGCATATGGCCAAATACAGTCAGCATTTGAAAGCCATTTGGTGATCTCTTTGAAGCTAATCTAGAAATAGCAGTGTTTCTGCAGAAAATAAAGCCAGCAAGTTCAGATGTTTTGGCAGCCTCATAAATAAAATAAATGGCTGGCTAGATCATTAAGATGCTTCTTCTACTAGTTAAAGTTCCATTTAAGTATGCATATAAAGAGGAGGAACTGTCTACATGCCCTGGAACACATAATGACCTGTTATATTCATTCTGGCACTTTTCATATGTGGCAGACAGACACAAATATTTTCAATTACTAGAATTACTATACAATAACAGTCTAGATAAAAACAGATACAATTCAGCCTCTCCTTCAATTACTAAATAAACTGAAATATTTAGACAATTCCCTGTAAAGCAGAGACTTACTTGCTAATTATGCTTGTGAATTTCATACATCTGTAAAATTAAGCCCATTCAAATACTTTTGAAAAGAGGGACATTTAGTTCAGTCACAGATAGCTACTATGTTAGAAAGAACAAGAAATACACGGAACAAGTAGAAAACTTGAGAATAAACAGACTGTAAAATAAGATGAATAAATAAATGAAGAGAACCTGCATTATTGTTTTAGCCACTAAACAGACCTGTAGTACCATGTCTTCAGTATGAATCTGTTCATTACATATCTTATTATTTTTGTACAGATTATATTTAAATATTATATATTCAGATATATATTTTTAAATTGTGTGTGTATACATCTAAAAATTCTCTATGCTGACAACTGCTATAAAAATTCCAGTAAATATATTGTTACACTGTTTATATTACGAAGAGAGAAAAAAAATATTACTGTGAACTTTAAGATGTTGCAAGTCTGAAGAATGTAAGTTCTGTTCTTGCTATACATAACTTCATTTAAATTGTAACTGCCAAAGCAATTATGATTTTACAGAATTGCATTAAAGCAGGAATCAGAAAATCTCATGGTGCCAGGATCAACTTAAGGTTCTCATCCCTCTTGCAAAGCTCTTGTCTATAAGCGGGTTTTGATATTCCAAAACTGTCAACATTCTTCAGTATTAAAATAAACCTTACAGAACTAATTTGATTACTGAGGCATATGTATATTCTAGTAGCTAGACACTAGTAAATACCTAATATACATAAGTTAAATGAGGAGAGAATGAGGAGAGAAATCTCTGAACTCTGGATTTTTTTGAAAAATAATATTATTATATTGGAAAAAAATATATAGTCCTTTATAAACATGGAACTTAACATTCCCCTAAAATACTTGCAGACTGTTAGGGTCTGAACACTCTAAGCTTGAAAATCATGTCTTCCTAGCGCAACCTATTTCCTTTGAGTTGCCACTGATCCTATCCCCTATAAATGATATTAGTTCCATCAGTTCAGCTAAAGCACTCCAATAACTAACGATGAGACCTAATCCAAAGTCTGGATCTTGATACTCCAAATCTATATGGATTGAGATCTAGGAAAAAGACAAATTATGTATTATTACATCTTTATAAATATGTACTGAGCATTTCTACAACAGCAACATAACGCAGTGCTCTAAGTAGCCCCAAGGGACATGGTAAGGACTTCATGTTGTAAAACTGAACTCCCACAGCTCAGTTTTCAAAGCTTGTATAAATGCAGTTGGATTATTTCTTTCTCTCTTTTGATGCTACTGCTAATACAGTTTTGTGAGGTTTTACTTTGCCATAAATTCAGCTTAATAAAGCATAACAATGAAAAGAAAAATGAAAAATAGTTTACATACAAACAGTTTCTAGCAGCTCTTCCTAACCGTAAAGTTGCTGATTAGGAAAATAAGCAGGATGGAAGCTGGCTTTACACAGACATAAACTGACTAGGAAAGAACTGAAAACATTGTTTTATATCCTTCATCACTACCTTCAAGAAAATATTTTTTTAAAGTTTTCCAACCCCCTTACTGAGGTAAACCATTTGCTATAACTTCTTCAAAAGCTAGTATTGATGTTGATTTTGCTTTGTTTGCAGCCTCTGTTTTCTCTGTTCAGAAAGGTCAAGAAAACTACTTGCTAGTTAGATTGAGCCTCTAGTCCTCTAGTAATTCAGCGTGAAGAACAGGCATGGAATGACTTAGCATCACTGGTGTCTATGAGAAATGAAGTCAACGGATTCTCTAGAGAATAGAAGTAACTGTAAGAAACACTAAAATTGTTCCATAGAGAATATTCTTCAGGAAAAATAATAGAGAAATTTATCTAGTGAACTCAGTTTATATATTAGCATGCCAAAAACCACTGACTTCCTCCTCAGTAATAATTACTTTCAAGTTGTAGGTAGCCATCTTTGCTTCCATATATCCAGTAGAAATATTAAGAGCTGGTAGAGAAAGCTTGTTATTCTCTTCTGGGCTAATGCAATTAGGTAAAAGGATCCCTTTCTCACATTGCTGATGACACAAATTAACAGGTAACATGCAATTAGCAATAGATCACCATTTACTCTTCTCAAACTGTTGGATTAATGTTACATACATGCATCCCCAATTTGAAACACCTTTTCTGAGTTTCTGGTTAAGTTATGATTACGTGTTTGTCTGAATACAGTGGGCTTGATTTCTCTTTTCCCTGTGTTTCTTCTGGCATCTTATAGCTTTTTATGCTTCTTACAGAATGTGCCAGGGTTTATCTTGGTTATATTGTATTTAATATCTGTATGTGATGTCTTCTTAGAAACACAGATTTAAAGAATTTATTTCTGTCTTTAACGTGTTTCTACATTAGTACTTTCAAACCAACTTTGAATTTATATTAGAAAATCTCCTGTAAGTTACATCATGATCAGATAATGATTTCTTCCTTATGTTGGATGGGATCTATTTCAGACTCCACAAGTTCAGGTGGTCTCTCTTTGTGTTAACAGACATCAGACTCCTGAATCACATTAAGGCCCACATCAAGTACATTCATTTCTATCAGCATTTGATGTGAAAACCTACATCAGACACCAGGTGGGGGCTGGAGAAGATCTGGCAGCTGGTATGAGTGGGAGTAAGTAGCCTAAGGACAGTGTGCAAAATGTAGTAGTGAATGACACTTCCATTTTTATCAGAAACCAAGCCTGGGTTTGTTAAAGAATCTGATCTCGTTCTTAAAAATACACCTTTAATTCTTCTTTCTTACTGATACTTCCATTACTGAAGTGAATTCAAATTCAATACAAATTACTTACTAATATGTGAAAAATGAGAGCAAGTTTTCACTCTAATGAGTTGTATTGTACCTCCATTTTTTGATTGTGGCCACCCTTTGGTTGAAAGTCTGTGCCTTCTAAAATGAACAATTTCTAAACAAATACAGGCAAAAGTAGCATGCTTTGATGCTCAGAATCCTATGTATGCTTCCATACAACCAGAAGCAGATCCAGCTAAATCACTTTATAAGCCAATGAGAATTGAATGTGTGCTACATTAGAAAAAAATTGTCTACTAAAATCCCCAGCTTTATTGTCCTGAATCAGACTTAGAGCTAAGAGTGGATGTGAATATGCTGTGCTTTACCTAAGTTCAATGGTTTTCTACAGAACACTTGAGATTTTAAACACAGGTATGCATGTACACAGACATCTAGAGATAAAAAGAAGTATTACGGGATATCTCTCTATATTATAAACTTTAAAGTTTAGCTTAATAAAAATCTTTAACAGAAAAAGTATTAATTCTATTAATTTGTAATTTTTATTTTAGACATTTGATACTTCTGGCGGCAAAATTTACAAACTGATATAAAAATCATTTAAATGAAATTGCTGTAGAGGGCAAAAAACGCTACTAAGCAAAGATCTGATTTTTCAGTATATAGCATCTGAACCATCAAACTGCCAATAATCTTCAACTCTTACTGATCTAAATAAAATCAGAACTATAAAAAAATTCTTTTGTATTCTTTACGTGTTTACTGAGAAAATGCTTGCTTCTGTGTCTGTGAATTAATGTAGATAGCTAATTAAGTTAACAATATTTTATAATTCAAAATATTAATACTGCATTACGATAAGTAGACAAAAAAATTATTCACCTACTACCACAAGATCCCTCTGGTGCCATCTTGTTGTGTTTTAAAAGGATGTTTACAACATAATGAAATGTCTTCAGAACATAATGAAAATAAAAAAAAAACCCTAAAGACAGTTGAATGCAGATTATCTTTTTATATAAGTATGAATCATATCTAAACAATTTCTAGCTATATTTATTGACTTCTCATTATCTTCTATAAGTAGAAGTTGCCATAGTTGTTAAAATCCCCACCTCAGGAGAGACTTATTGCAATTTCATATAAAAAGTAATTTCTCTGTAAATAAAGAAATTTATCAAGGATAAAAATTTAAAATAATTCCTATAACTGCTAGGAGGAAATGTGGTACCTGACAGCTGGTAATCTGCAACATGACCACAGGGTGTCATTCATCTTACACAAATATTCTAGTACAGATAATTTACTTTTTGATTGGGTAGGAATTTTTTTTTTTTTAACAGAATTAAGGATTTCTAAAGAGAAGAACACTTGGAGATTAACATTCCGAGTTATTAATGACTTGTGGCCTCTAATTTCATTTGGTGAGGGGCAAAAATTGATACTATATATTCTAGTAGTGAAGATTATCATCAAGAAACTGAAAAATCAGACACATCATTTAATATCTACTTATATAGAAAAAAAATTAACACCTTTCCCAGATATTCTGTTATATTCTTAATGTGACAAAGAGGAAATTGGAGCTGCTCTGATATGGATTATGGAAAATGAAATGCTTTGAGCACAGATTTACCCTGTATGATTTATTTGGGCTTTTATCAAATTGTCCTCAATCCTTCTATGCACTGCACAGAAGTATCAGTGAAAAGGGAACTCATTTCTAACATTCAGAGAAAAATAAGCATGTGATTTATGAAACTGTATGTCTTAAATAAACAATGATACAATCTTTAGAAGCATAAATGCTCTATACCTGTTTATCAGTCAACAGCACATATGAATTAAAAATCAAACTTCACTCTAAAAATAACTAATATACTTACAGAAGGTGCAGAAAATTTAAAGAAAATAAACAATGGGTAAATGGACCTAACAACTCACTTCCAAACTTTTTAAAAGCTCAGGAAGTAGCTTGTTTTATCTTATATACAAGCTTTACACAGATGCATATTTTCATATATGTATGGTTAAGAAACTGAATCACACAAAAAGTTACTTTTTTTTCAGTAAGAACATAGTACTTATACATTGACAAGGAATGATGTTGATGCAATTTTTCCAGTAAAACACTAAACTTAGGTCTTCACTTACTTGCCTAAATAGTATCTGTCCATGGATACAGATCACAAGACATACAGAATCACAGAATTACCCTTTTTTAATTCTGGCCAGTGTAGTATTGACACTAGATATTTTGGCAGCAAATTTCTGATCAAGAAATCATGTGCTTACAAATTACAGAATCACAGAATTGTAGAGATTGGAAGGGAACCCCAAGGATCATCAACTCCAACCTCCTGCTAAAGCAGGTTCCCTACAGTAGCTTGCACAGGAAAGCATCCAGTGTAGTGTTGAATATCTCCAGAGAAGGAGACTCTACAACCTTTCTGGGCAAGGAGAGAGACAGAAAGGCAGAAAGACCAGACCTCCATTTCAATGTATATCCTGACCCATTACTGGCTCCAATTTATTATTCCTCAGTATCTCTGAAGCATATCTTATACTACAGGTGTAGACTTGTATTACCACAAAAAGGACATAGACAAATTCACTACTGAGATAATAGTATGCTCAAAAGTATAAAATAATAGGACTCATAAACTATACTAAGAGATTTATTACTACTCAAAAAATAATATACCTAATAGTATTGTGAACACAAAAAACAGCCCATCAACTATATACATCCTACAGTTTATTACTTCCCCTGTTTCTCCCATCTTCACCATTCCAAAATGATTTTTCCTATAGATCTTTTTCAGAGTCATCTGCAAGCCCTGGAATCTCATCAGGCAATTTAGACTTGCCAAAATAACTTTATCCTTTGCCAAAAGAGGAGGAAGTTCATTCAGCGATACACCCAGCCATCAAAAATAAATATTGTATAGTGGGAGGGAGCACTCCCTGCTTTTCTCTCCATCTCTCAGAGTGTTCGTTTACATTGTCTTTAGTCAATTAAATTGAGTTGTTCATTTGAGAAGCAAATATAACTTATTTGCTTTAGTAGTAAATAATTCCCTCTGACAAAAAAAAATAAAATCAAGCTGTACCTTCTGTATAAGTTATCCTTATCAAAAGAACTCACCACAACACAAGAAATGTTTGTGTTATGCTATTAATACTTACAGTTGATGTCTCTGCAACATTCAGTCTTTCAATAATTTTTACGTTAATATACTACAATCTCATAATACAACATTATTCTATCAACAACTTTTTGTCAATTGAATTATCTCTAGAACTTCTAAAGCTTTGGAATCCTCATCCTAAAACTGCATCTCTCCAACATTGCCAAGGGAATTCTATGACATCTTTACTAAAACTTTAATTGGACTTTCTGCAGGAAAACCTGTGAAAGACAGATGTGTAGACAACATATGTTCCGCTTCTAGAGTGAATCCAAGCTAATTCAGCCTCTCGGTCCTACAATTCTGCAGCTAAAACCAAAGAAAATCCAACCATTTTTTATTTGTTTGAACAAAACATTAGGAAAAGAGGATATCAGAAAGCAGAAAACATAACAAAACAAAATTCTACTATAAAATTATGTCACTCTCCTAGTTTTGTTAAGCAAACAAAGAATGATAGCACATAGTTGAAGAAAGGGGAAGAGGACACAGCACATGAAGCATAGACCAATAAATATATTAGTTTTTGAAGCAATGAACATGTTTGAGTCACAGACGTTTTTCGCAAATCAGATTTTAAGGAAGAGCTCAGAACAATTTTGAATGCCCCCCTTCCTACCATATCATCATTCTTTTGTAATGGTCATATTTCATGCAAAAGAAAATAGCACCAGTGATAACTGGTGCCAGCTGGTGCAACGTTACTTCATAGTACATGCAGCAAAATCTTAAATCAAGGAAGCTTCATATCACTGTGAAATCAGTAAAGAAAACAAACATGGGTATGCACACTGAGTCACTGTGGGGAGTATGAAATACATTCCCTTTTGCCCTTTGGGAAGTCCCAGCATTTTTAGTGCTTGAGTAATCAAAGGACTTTGGCTTCACTTACTCATATCGAGATGAGACAGTTCCACAGAACATTTTTCTTTAATTTTGTTCCCATTTCTAATCTACATGTTGTAAAAACACAAAAATAGAATTATTTCTTTACTTATCAATTCATTTCCTAATTACTATATACGTTTTTCCATGCTGTGTCTTTCATTCTGCAACACCAAACTACAACAATAAGGAAAATCTTACTGCATTACAAAAACTAGCAGGCAGAATTTAGGTTTCCTTTACCTCTCAGATCACTCCTCAGGACTGATGAACTGATGTACAGGATTTAAATGTCCTGCACTGAAGTCTCTCAATCTTATCCCTATTTATCTTATCTTCTAATTGCAGCGTGTATGTATCAAAAATAGAGAAACATAAAAAAAAACCTATCAGAACAAACACCACCCCCTCACATTTAAAATAAAAATAAACAAAAAAAAAAAAACACAACAGGGCTCAAAGCTAGACTTTCTAGCATAATTTTCCCTTCCCAATAAATTCAGTGGGAACTACAGATATTTAGCACCTTAGAAAAAACAGGTTATAACTAGCTTACATATAGTGATAAACAAAAGCTGTGATAAATCTAAAATGCAGTCCAGTTCTCTGGATTTTAGGTGATTGATTATGAGGCTGGGAACACCAAAACAGGATCGATATCATACCACAATACTACAACATCTCACTAAGTGCAGTCAACCAAGATGTGAAAATAATTTCAGCAAAGGTGGCTTTAATTTACAGCAATAAAGGTGGATACAATTTCAATAAAAGAGGTCTGGAAACTCTCTGAATATATATCTGTCAGCATTTTAGTTTGGACTCAAAACTTGTTTTTAAGTTAATTGCTTGACCATGCCCACCTACTGAATTTTAATTTCTATTGCACAGTACTGCCAGAGTGAGCTTCTTTTAGCAAGAAACTAGGTAGGAAGTTGTACTGTTGGGAAACAGCGAATGGCCCTCACTTGCTGCAGAATCTTCACTGCCTGGGCCAATTAGATCAGGCATGCCGAACCTGCTGCCCACAGGCTGCGTGTGGCCCAGCTCAGGTCACAGTGCAGCCGTTCCCTGCCATCACCTGCCACTGTGAATTTTCAAATCAAATGTAAAGAGTTGCAATCAAAAATGTGATTATGTCTCTTTACCAGAATTTTATAAGCTCTCTCTTACCAGAGAAAAATATCCCTCCCTCCACAGTCACATCTTATTCATGTCATTGCTTTTGGGCAGTAGGTACATTTGTGAACAATTGTTTTCAAGGATGAAGTACAGAAAGAGTAAAATTTCATCAACAATCTCTGATTAACACCTTGAGAGCTCACTAAGAATTGCAACCACTGCCATCGAACCAGACTGATGCATTAGTTTCTCAAAAGCAAGGTCACATATCCCACTAGTTGTACATATTTGTAGCTCTCTTTTTTATGTTTTAATTAAAAAAAAACATTAAAAATTAAAATAGGTTTTGTTACATATGTACATTAATTATAGTGTATAGTCTATGAGGGCTGCTCTGAAATTAATGCCTCCTGTTTTATGATGTTGGCCCACGATGTCAGAGGAGGATGTTGATGGTATGGAAGTGGAGATTGAACCTTCCTGACAATATCCCATTACATTTTGTTGCTGTGTGACAGATGGCAGCAGAAGAGCAGTCTGACAGAATGGCGTCTGACATGGAAGTGTGGATGAAGCAAAGCTGTGGAATTTAATCCCTCCATGTGGAAAAAAATGGCACCCATTGACATTCATCAACACTTTCTGAACATTTCTGGAGACCAAACTGTGGGTGTGAGCACAGTGAGGTGCTGGATGGTACATTTCACCTCTGCTGATACAGATTTTTTTGAGCGCAGCATGCAGGCTTTTGCTCATCACTGGTGAAAATGCATAGATAATGGGAGTGACTATGTTGAAAAAGAGTGTTTTGTACCTAGAGAACTTGCTCTATTTAATAATGTTATTGTGCTCTTTGTATCTGCTGTAGTTTCCATGGAAATAATTAGGAGGGATTACTTTCGAAGCAACCTTCAAAGATGTGGCCCTAGACAATTCCTCTTCACTCAGCATGGCCCAGAAGAGCCAAAAGGTTAGACACCCATAAACCAGAGCCAGTCTGAAGGAAAATCCCTTAAAAGTAGACTCAGGATTGACAAATGCTCCTTAGAATCAACTGCTTTAGTCAAAGAACTAATACTGCTTTTGGGCAGCTCTATTTGCTAACTTAGACACAGCTTTTCTTTTCATGTTTGTAATATGTGTTTATTTACTTATAGGCAAGGATTTCCTTATTTGGACAAGTATTGTTTAAAAAAGTTCAGTCATTAGAATTGATTCACTTGCCATTTACTCCAGATATTCACTACGTAACTTTTTTGGCTTCAGTAAAGTTGCTCTGAATTTAAATAGATATGAGAGAAGAATTAAACAGTCTTTCTCCTAAATTCCCAGCAACCTCTAAAATCCCACTAATCCCTGGGATGCTTATCCTCTACTCTTGTTCTCCTTCCTGCTGATGAATCTGGCACACATTACTGTCTCTGAAGTGGATGATATAAAGATTCTTTGTCGAAAGGGGATTTGCATTTGATACAGTCCTGGTCTTCCTTACATAGATGATGCTGAATCCAATGATACAGGATGCAGAGGTACAATGACAAGCCAGGGAGTAAAAAATACATTTCAAAAACCTCTGTTAAAAAGCTAGGAAGGTTCATTCCCACATCCTTTGAAACTGAAATGTCACAATCAACTGTAGAAAACCAATTTCAGCCCCTATTTATTTCCAATTATTTCTATACATTAAACCCTCCCCTCAAAAAAAAAAACAAACCTAATAAATTATTAGCAGAAAAACAGCTGTGCAAAGGTAGAACCTTTTCTACTGCAGCATGTCTTTGAATATATGTTCTCACTGAGTACTTTGTATTTCATACATATACATACATGTAGAAGAGTAAACTCTACCTATGCTCAGGAAGTATATCTCATCAAAATGTAATTTAGAATTCAACTGTAAAAGCATTAGTGTTAATGATGACTGCAAGAAAGAATCCTGGTTTGATTTGCAAATCTGACTTAGTTTCTGGATGGCCAGAGGATCTGTCCTTTCTCTTTGGAACACAATTTTATGATTGAAGAAATGCATATAACACCTCATTTTCTCAATAATTACACTTTCCAATCTCTTTCAAGAAATATTTATCCCTTCTGCATTTTATCAGTCTGCTTCAGTGCTACCATACTTACCTAATAAAAGATCATTGCATGAAAACTACCGCAACTTTGTTTCAAAGTTAGCTAATCCTACGCATCTTAATAAGAAATATTAGGTTGACAGAAAACAGAAACAAGTGTCCTCCCTTCTACTTAAGGAATTTACTAGTTTAAGTGGAATATACACTAATTTCCATTTAAGTCCTGGAAAATATATCCCGTCAGTGTTCACAATCCAGTGGCTTAGCAACAGTACTTGAAAATAAAAAAAACCAACACGCATATTCCAAACAATACTGTTTATATTCACTGGTCTACATTTCATATTATATTCAGTGACATCTTGTAGGAAACTATGTCTATCTTTCTTAGGTTCAGTAAGAGGATGATTTATTTCCAGATTATAGAGTCAAACAATAGGTTCTGAGATTATTGACCATATTTTTGTTATTATATTATTATGTTGTATTCTGAAAAAGAAAAACTGTATCTGAGAATAACAGCCCCGTCTTTCTAATGTTTTCCGGAGTGTGCCCTACTATTCTACTTCTTCCCCTCCTACAAATTTTTCTAAGCAGTCACAAACTAATGCTACTGCAACAAAAATGTCCAGGAAAATTTGAAACACTTTTTAAATTCTATTCATTACAGTTTTATACCTTTCTCTTTGTGTTCTGTACATCACAGGAGTGGTGAGACAAACTGGGAGAAGAAAGAGAATATGTAAGTATTTGAGGGAAGGTACTGTGTTGATCTGTGCACAGATTATTCATATCAATTAAAGCTCTAAAAGCATATTTTCAGAAATGGGATTTCTTTATACACACATACACAACTTACTGTGGAGTGTGAGCTAACACGCACGTATGATACCTGAACATGAATACAGTACTCAATGTCAATGAACACTGGTTTTACCAGTGTAAAAATAAAATAATAATAATAATAATAATAATAATAATAATAATAATAATATTGGGCTTCAGTTCAAAAAATAATCAGTTTCTACAACCTGAACTAAAGGACAAGTTTTCTTCCTTACTAACTGCATTGTTTTTGATTTGGCAAAATGGACAGCAGTAACTGCTGAGCATTACATCAACTTTGCCTTTCTTACTTCCTGCCTTTCATAAATATCCAGAAGAGAAGGAGAAAATGCAAAATACTTGAAATTACCAAAATATTAAAGTCCACTAGTATACAATTTTGACTGCAAAATTCTTGAATGCTAGAAATAAAATGAAAATGCAGAACAGTTCAGGAAAAAAAAAGCTGCTCTAATGATTCCAAGTGTAAAAACTTGTACTGTTTTGAGAAACACAAAAAACAGCCAAGATTCAGTTAGATTAAAAAGCAATTTGCACATGTCTAGAGGAATCTGTAGAAAATATTGCAGTGGAAAGATCATTTACAGGAAAAAAAGGAAGCTAACAGGAAGATGAAACTAAATTAATTGAGAGTTAACCCATTTTTCAACAGCAAGGTCTGTTAACCACAATGTGTAGTTTTTTGGATGAATGGAAAGCTTCATATCACATCATACCTTTAAAATGAAGTCTGAATAGATTTCTGATCAGAAAATACATCCCAGTAAGCCTTTTGCTTACACCTCAGGGCAAATCCCAGTAAGCCTTTTGCCGTAACATCCAAAACCAATGATAGTTCACAAAAAATTTTAAGCTTTTACTCCAGTCTACAACAGGAATCTGGTAATTTAAAGTATTTAATAAATCCTTTCACGATACTTTCACATGTGTTCAAGTATGAAATAAAAATGTGAAATATGCCATAATTATACAATGGATAAACAGTCAGAGAGAGTAGTCAGGATGATTTTAACTCGGCTTTATTTCTAATTTATAAAATTTTCAAGATCAGTAGGCAATAAAATCGGTTTCCACTAGCATTTCCTCCAGTTAGAGTTTATCGTTCAAAGAACTTCTCAAGTAGCCTTTTGCAAATTAATTTTAATTAAAGCAAGCCAAGATAATATTGAAGTTACTTTCACTTCAATTTTACACCTTTATTCGACTCTTGCAACACTTAACTGTAACACTGACAAAGTGATATAAAGGCTTTACACAGTCTGACAGATGCTCAGAATGGGAGAATTACATTTAATTTTGTTTTCATTTTATTATTAAAATATGATTCATGTTTATTTATTTTATTTATTTCTCATCTGAATTTTATGCTGGCAATCTAATGTCTGTCACTAAATACAAATTTAAATTATCAAGGAGGTTTATTTTTAGGATTAGTGTACTTCAGAAAGATTATATGCAATGAGTAACGTATTTTCTGCAAATAACGGTATCTTAACTGTTGGCTTCAGTACTGTCTTCTCTTTTTTAAATTTGCCACCCAAGAGACTTTCAATGAAGTGGACCTTACCTATATTGATATTGCTGACTAGTACAGATATAATTCATCACACAATCACAGAATCTTAGGGGTTGGAAGATCTGGAGATTGTTGAGTCCAAGCCCGTGCTAAAGCAGGCTCCTTACAGTGGGTTGCAAAGGATGGTGTCCAGATGGATCTTGAATATCTCCAGAGAAAGAGACTCCACAACCTCTTAGGGCAGCCTGTTCCAGCACACTGTCATTTTGACAGTAAACAAGTTCTTCCTTGCATTATTATAGAACTTCCTGTGTTCCAGTTTCTGCCTGTTGCCCTTTGTTCTATTGCTGCATGCCATGGAAAAGAGTCTGCTCCCATCAGCTTGAATCCTACACTCTAGATATTTATAAACAGTGATGAGATTCCCTCTCAGCCTTCTCTTCTCCAGACTGAAGAGTCCCAGGTCTCTCAGCCTTATGTTATTCAACGGCTTAATGTTTTTCAACAGAGAGGAAGTATAATTCATAAAGATTTAAGCAATTGCATGTGAGGAGGAAATTCCCCTGCTTTGAGAAGACATTAAATTCAAGAGGTTAATAAGAACAACACATATCACCAGTGCAATATTGTTTAGGGTTATTAGCATCAGAGTAAGAAACTTCCATTACCTATGAATCTTACAGACATTACATTGTCTGTAGTACATTCCTGCAATTTCCTGAATTTTAAGAATTATTTTCAGATGTTAGAAATGGATCAGCTTGCAAAGAAGCCACTATTTCTTCATGTTTAATAGAATATAGATCCTTCCAGAGAAAAAGGAGTCCACAAATTTTCAGAAATTTTTGTTGATCCATTTTCATGTAGCTTCAAAGTATTCCATACAAGTGGCTGGCCCTAATTTTTGAGGCCAGAACATTCCTAACACTACCAGATGCATAAATATGTCATGCACTAACAATTTTGCTGAAGAACTGAATCTGTCTTGCTCCCCCTAATTGCACAAGGTGGTCTTTAAATGAACAAGATCTCAAAGCAGCAAATAATCACATTAAATAATCCCTATCATATTGAGGCTAGTATAGGCTATCCCATCTTTTGCGCCTTATGCTGAATACAGCTGATCAACTGATCACTGTTCTCTTGCAGCACTCTCGCTGTGCCTATTTCAAATGCCTCGCAAATAAAGGGATAACAATATTGTAATGTTCCATTAGTGCTTTTCTTCTGTACATACCAATCAGACCTTAGAATTTTGTGAAGCTGATGTTCTGTCAGGTCTCATAGAGCTTAAAAAAATGCTAATGTCCGTTAAATTGCACCAGTTACATATGAAAGGGTAAACTAAGTTGGTATCATTCAGGAGAATGGAGGAAAAAAAAAAGAAAGAATGAAGCACACAGGAATTGACGTCCACATACATGGGATTTCCTTTTTCTTCTTTCACTGCAGTTGGATTCCAGGTCTGATATCTACTGAAGAAGGAGCTTTCCTTTCCTTGTTTGCTTAGTTAACATGGCATAGTTGGCCCTGTGACTCTGTCAGAAACAACACATGCATCAAAAGTGGAATGGGTGTCCTTGCTGCAAGGAATTCTATTTTTAAGCACAAATGACTCATCAACGACTGGGGTGTCCCAAAAGCTACAATTTGTCAAGCTGTCAGGAGAAAAGGGAGGAAAAAAGGAAAAGAGGTCACATCTTTATTTTTATCTGTAGCTTGAAAAGCAGGGGATAAGATACCAATTTTATGTTCAGCTCAACTGTGAAATGCAATCTTCCACACAACTCATGTTTTGATAACAGTTACATAGTAAAATATTTATTTGAAAAAGGTATCCAGTCTTTTAAAAACCTTGTCTGGGTTGTCTTCTATTTTATGTCAGATTCATAAATTTTTCCAGTGTTAGAATGTTGTTTAAAAAGTGTGCGTAATTAATCTATCCACAGGGAAAGAAAACATGAGATGAAATGCCTGCAAATGCATTTTCAGATGATTTAGGATGAAACAAAAAAAATGCAAAGTTTAATTTGAAAAGAGGAAAGGTATGTACTAGTAAAAGATTCTAACCTGTACATGAAATACTTTTATGAATTTTTCAAGAATTTGAAATATAATTTAAAAATACATCCCCACAGGAATGTTGGAAATACAGATCAAGCAGCACTTCATGAGTCTTTAAATACAGAGAAAGTGAAACCAAGAATGCAACAAATCTGCTCCACATAGTTTCATTAACACAAACTGACCTCCAAATAACAACATACAGTACATGGTGAAAACAAACATGGGATAGATTTCCTAAGAACTTGTTCCCAGTGAATCTAATCTACAGTTAAAGGCTAGTATAAACTCATTTTTAACTCTGTTTCTTACATTACTAATAATTATAATAAATCTGAAAAGGACAGTGGCTCTGGTGTTTTCAGGTAACAGTTTCCCTGTCCCCACAGACCTATCAGCTCTTGCAGAGATATGAACCAAACATAGTATCACAGCTAATGCAAGACGCATGCAAGCAGGCTGGCAGAGGATAAACTAAAGAATTTAAAACGTTCTTTTAGAAGTATGGCTTTCTAGAGTTGCATGATTATGCTAGGCATCTGCTCAGAGCCTTCAGGGGAATTAAAGCACGATTAGACTTTTCTTACTCCTGCACAAATCAAAATTTGAGTTCCAGGGCTAAAAACACTAGTGAAATTTGAAGCAGGCAGGAACAAGCTCCCCAAAACAGAGCTAGAAAACAGTGAAGAGAGTCAGGAACCAGCTGAAAGAGCGTGCCAATTTACAGTCCTTTTTCACCTTGTTTAACCTGATGCCTTCACCTGATGCAGAAGCAATTCATTGGGAAAGAAAGGTATAGTTTGGCACAGAGGTATGTTGAATACAAGCCAGTAGTAGCCTTCATCAAAGGGCACTTGCTTTGTGAAAAATTGTCAGGTGAGGCAACAATCATTGAAAGTAGCCCTGCAGGGAAGGACTTGGGGTCCTGATGGACAGAGCTGGACATGAGCCAGCAACGTGCGCTTGCATCCTGGTAGGCCAACAGTATCCTGGGCTGCATCAGCAGAGGGATGGCCAGCACGGAAGTGATTGTCCTCCTCTACTCTGCCTTTGTGAGGCCCTATCTAGAGTAATGTGTCCAGGCCTGGGGCCCCCAGCACAAGAAGGATACATACAAAGATCAAAGGACTGGAGCACCTCTCTTATGAAGAAAGGTTGAGAGAGTTGGACTTGTTCAGTCTGAAGAAGAGAAGGCTCCAGGCAGACCTCACTGCAGCCTTCCAGTACTTGAAGGCAGCTTATAAACCAACTTTTTACATGGACTGATAATGATAGAACAATGGGGTATGGCTTTAAACTAAAAGAAGGTAGATTTTTTACTCGGAGGATGGTGAGGCGCTGGAACAGGTTGTCCAGGTAGGTTGAGGGTGCTCTATCTCCAGGGGAATTAAAGGCCAGGTTGGATGGGGTAGCTTGATCCAGAGGCTGGCAGTCCTGCACATGACGAGGTTGGAACTAGATGATCTTTAAGGTTCCTTCCAACCTAAGCCATTCTATGATTCTGATATACATTCTTTGTCAAGAGATTGCCTTTTTTATTTTCCTTCCTGTTCATGGAGCTCAGGTATCCTACATGAAGCATAACAACATTCAAATTAAATAAATACATGTGGCAAAATCTTAGGGAAAAATAATTTGCTCCTCAAAAGTAGATTATCACATTGCAGTACAAACTGATGAGGCAATGAAGCTGGATTACCAGTTTCTCAATTTTCACTGCTATAATTTCTATCATTTCACTGCATCTAAGTCATCACAAACATTTCTATGCAGATCTACAGGAAGGGACAGTACAGTAACCAATAAAACATTGAGGAGATAAAATTATAATTACCTGTTCTCCCAAAAAGCATGGCTTTTGTGGGGGACAATATCTATTTTCATGACTTTAAGTCTACTTCTTAAGAACAGATCCAAAGCCACCAATATAAACTTTCTCACCATTAATGTTATTTGTTGTAGAAATCACAGAACTGATCTGCAACACAGCAAATGAAAGATGACTTTTCTATTTTCTATGTACTGAAACTAAATACTTGTTGGATTTGTTATTCATTTCCCAATAAGCCATGAAATGCTAACATTTCTCTGCACATTGTCAAAAGTATTCTTGTGTGCCTACACACCGTCTCTGGATTTAAAAACAAAAAAATAAAAATCTTTTCCTCACAGATCAGCTACACTGAAAGACCAAACTCTTGTCGGAGTTACCTTGAACTGCAGACTGATAAGTTATGAAAAGTGTCTGCCCTTGGCCAGAAAGTGTCACATTTCTTTCTCATGCCTGAATCCATTTCAGAATCTTTTCAGTCCCTCTGAGTTTATCCTCATAAATGAGAAAATTTGTTACAAAGGGTGAGTGTGTTAAAAGCCAACTTTTTATCAGGAGTATTTTCTAGGCAAAAAAAATATATATATTTTTTTAAGATTGAAATCCTACTGATACCCTTGCTGTGCTGCAGGCTTAGATCCTTGGAGAAAAAAAGTAGTCTTTATTTCCTCTCAGTGTTCCAGGCCCCACAAGTCACCTTTACGTTACAGAAGATATTTTTAAAGGAAAAAGAATTAAGGAATGGGAAAAACTCCATAGCTTTTTCTTCACTTTCAACCGAAAAAGGTGGAAAAATTGCAGAAAAATCACTTGAATTCTCAGTAATGCTCTGCCACAAGACTCAGTACAATTCTGTTGTGATCCATGAATACATTAATTAGGACTGTGCAAAAAATCTAATGTGCCATGAACAGTACCTCCACATCAGAGCCAATGAATGAGTTGTAACTGCAGAACTGGAGGATGTTCTAGGAAACCCAATGGAGGAAGCAACTTACCTCTTTCATTGTCCAAGATACAATAACACAGTCGTCACAGTTTTGTAGACAGTCTCCCTCTGTCTACAAAAACTAGTTGTTGGCTTCAGTCTGGACATTCTTTGTGATTCTTTGTAACCAGGAAACACAGAATTAAAAAGAATTGAAGTAAGAAGGAAAAAAAAATAGCTTGAAAGAAAGACTTGAAAAAATTCTTAAAATGTTACAGGAAGTCTTAGTGAGTTTTAGTACTCAGAAATAATAGTACAACCTAGATTCTTCATAGTAGCATGTTTTATGGAGGAAAGATGTATGGAAACGTGGATTTCAACACTCCAGTTACATGAATCTATACAAAATTATTGCAGTTCATGTTTGCCCCAATCACTACATTATTAAAGTGTCAAGATGAAAAAGATGCTATTTCACACAGCTTTACAACTAGTGTTTATAATCAGGATATACCAAATTAGTACCAAAAAGATCACATTGCGTACATGTGGCGCATAATGTATCGAACAACTGAAAAGTCAGTGTCTAGAGTTCTCCATTCAACACGTATTTGAAAACTGCTTTCCTTTAGTTCCTTTTCACTCACCAAGCTAATAGTTTACTCTTAAGCATGGTATCAAACTTCACTATATTTGCTGCTAGAAAACAATCTTCATTTGAAATTCTGCCAGTAGCATTTAATTGCATAAACTGAGACAGCTAAAACTCAAAAAGATGGTCTGCATCTCTCATGAAAAAGACAAGTAGTGGCCAGAATCAGGACAAAGAAAGAAATTAAGAAGTGCAATTAGTCAAACAGTACAAATGAAAACATTTGCAGGCCCACTTTGAGAACTGAATTTGGAACGCTGAACCTCCTATGTTCATATGCAGCACAGTGAAACAGAATATTTGGCTACAATAAATAAGTCTTCATTGCTCAGAGTACTCAATACTGGATACCTGCATCACATAAGAAAACTGCATGAACAAAACTCATGAATTTGTGACAGTTTTAAAATTTTGTCTAAGGGAAGAAATATGATGATGAAGGCAAAATGCAGAAACCTACTGATATGGGACAAACTGCAGGAGTTAAGAACATCATGCCGATGACATTGCAAGGGCAGGGCGTAAATAAGTCAAAATAATCAAGTAAACAAGATACATCATCCTCAGAACACTACCTAATGACTACAAAAAAGGATGGTTTAACAACAGACATTGAGGAATTTTAAAACAATAGATTTTTGAAAGTGTACAAAATTTGAAAAAACACCAATTGATATCAAGGAAGCTAATATAAAGCTGTAAAAGTTGAACTTAGACCTAAAAAAACTGGAAAAAAAAGTTTCAAAAAAATATCCAAAAAGTCCAAACCTGTACTCTTGTAAAAGAGTGAAGCTTACATTACATAAGCCAAACATGCTGCTGTCATTGAATTAGAAATTGAGTAATAGAATGTGATGCCTTTTCCTTCCTTTTTTGGTGGAAGAAGAAAATTGTTGGAAAGAAAGCCGTATGTCAGACCACAGAAATACTCTATACACTCTAAACAAAAGCAGCACCACAGTAAAGGGTATTCATGATTTGCAAAATATTTTAAGGAACACATTCAATTTAAATTCAATCTACACTACATAATTTAGTTATTATGCAGACGTGCAGAGATGTTGGAAAAGCTAGCTAAGCCAGAATCTATCAAATACACACAGAACCTCCAAAAAAGTAAAGTAAAAAAAATAAATTGCAGATACTTCAGTTTTTAGCAGTGAAACTAATTCAATGTCTCAATTATCCTCAGTGTAGACAAACTTTTGCTAGAAAAGGTACATTATATTAAAATAGTCAAAGCTTAAATATGTTCAAGTTAACAATTCACTAAGCCGTAGCACTAGAATAAGTGTTCAAATACCAATCCAATGAATAAAAATTTCTACAATTCACCATTTTCTAAAAAAAAAATCTCTAGACAAAAACAAAGTTAGTGAAGATCTAGATATGATTACACCTTAGGGTAGAGATACTCTAATTTATTTGTCTAGAAATTACACTGCTGTTAAACTTCTCAATTCCTCCCCCACAAAAAATAGGAAACAAGATCTTAGTGTAAAATCCTGCTCCCTTGGAGCAGTCTTATGTAAATATAGCTGACGGGCTATTTTAAAGAGACAACACTTAATTTAGAACTGAATTTCCTCCATCTGTCCTTGAGAGAGGTGAACTACAGGCATTACCATGTCATGCCCTCCTACTGGTGTGCCAATGATAGATTTTAGCCCATACCAAATACGCATTTCAAGCTATTCAAAACAAATTGAACGATGTATAACTAATGGTAAAGTTCTTTAAAAGAATAGCAATTTCCAGAAAAATTGATCTGATTCTTGAAATATTACACTCTCATTCATTCAGATAATATTCTAAGAGAATTCAAAATATATTTTAAAGTGAATTAGCTTATGAAGAACAAGAGCCTATCTTGTTGAAGATCCAACTCTTAAGCTTGCTATTTTCACTGTAAACACTATTAATTCAAGTAACATATTTACACACAAGCCTATCTGGCAAGATTTTCATACAAATAAATTCACTAAATATCACTGTATATATGAAGTTTTGTTATTTAAAATTACTGGCTTATATTTGGAATAACAAAATGACTGTCCTGAACTTCAGTCATTCCTTATGTATCTGGCTACAGATGTAAAGCAACTCTGCAGAAAAGGATCGTGGGGTCCCAGTAGACAAGATCAACATGAGTCAGCAGTGTGCTCTTGTGTTAAAGGTCAGCAGCATCCTGGGCTACATTAGGGAATGTATCATCAGCATATTGAGGGACGTGATCTTTCCCACTGCTAAGTATTGTTGAGGCCAAATCTGGAGGTTTGGGTCTGTGCAGCGAACAGGAAAGACAGACAAACTGAAGTGAAAGCAGCGAAGGGCCACAAAATGATTAAAGGACTACGATATCTGTCATATAAGGAGAGCCTGAGAATGCTGGGACTGTTTAGTTTGGAGATAAGAAGGCTCAGCAGCATTTTATCAGTGTGTATAAATAACTGATGGAGTCTCATTCAGGAGTAAAGATCCAGATTCTGGTGCTCAATGACAGGACAAGAGAAAATGATCGTAACTGAAATACATAAAATTCCAACTAACATAAGAGTGATCAAACACTGGAACAGGTTGCGCAGACCGCAGAGTCTTCATCTTGGGATGGAGATTCAAAAGTCAACTGGACGAGGCCTAACCCTGTTTGAAGAAGGTGGTTGTACTAAGCAATCTCTCAAGGTCCCTTTCAGTCTAAACACTTCAGATCAGCTACAAGACACCTAAAATAATCTTATATCTTGAAATATAAACTGGTTAGTAAACTGCTGAAAATAAACCAAATAGAAGATGATAATAGCTTGTTTCCAGGATTGCATGTAGAAAACAGCTATGATTTATGCTTAAGTTTATTTATTCCATTTTTATTTTTAGAAGGTTTTCAGAAATTTGAATACAGTTTTATAACACCTACCACTTTTATCCCATCATTAAGACTATGTATCATGATAAATAAGAATTTCTAAGTAACACCAAAAAGTAAAAAACAGCAACCAAAAATTTCCCAAAAGCTTCTTTTGCCGATTCTTACAGAAAGAAACTTTTTGGGGGGTATTTTATCTAAAAACTATCCAAAATATTTATCATTTGACTTATATGCAACAATTAATTTTGACTGTTAAAGAAGCACAAACTACTGGTACTGATCAATAGAAACTCAATTGGATTGTTCTGTTTTGAGAAAACAGGATGTTTGCATATTTCCTACCTAGCAATTATGTACATCTACTGAAAATAACTGTGTTCTAATGTTACTTCCTCAATATGATAAACAATATGAAAGAATAACTATATTTATATTAATAATCTAGCTGAATAACATTAGAAAATATTCAGGTAGTGTTTTCCAAATTTTAGTATGTATAAGCTGTGAGACGGATAACACAGAAAACATGCATCTAAATTCCACATGTATGTTTACTTATATTTGATATTTTGAACAGTTTAAGAAAATGCCTGTAATGATTGGTTGCTGTATCACAAGAAACAAAGATCTACCAATAAATCTAGGAAACATACAGTCATATCCAATCCTATAAAAACAAAATCAAACAGAACTATTACATTTTATATCTTCTCATGCACTATTTGTTTTAACACTGGTAATTGTGCAACTGCTTTTGAAATTTCTTCAGTCACTTCTCACACCTCAATTCATGTGAGATTTCAAAAGCTACCATTTATGAAATCTAAAAACTTCACAGATAATGCTTCTTGCGATGTGACCCTGCAGCTGACAGCTCAATACTTACGATCACATGAAGAATAACTGTTTGTTCAGTTTTTATTTCCTCTCATTGCGGCTTGCTGCTTTTGCTTTTTGCCTTAAAATAATCACATCACTGTTGCTACTGGATTTCTCTCTTAGTTATCATCATCTGTACCTAACAAAGACCATCAGCTTTCACCTGTTCTGTAGAGTCACTGCACTACATTTCATACCCACCTTCCTTCAAGTTTAGCATTATGAATGCAACAGTGACCACTGAATCTTACCTATGGATATTTCCCTATGAAACTATACAGAGAAACGAGAAAAATTTATGTTCACTGCAACAAATAAGGCTTTCCTCTGAAAATTGCTTTTTGATTAAACCAACAATGATTTACAGTCAGCTATCTACTACAAACTCAGTGAAGATAAAATTAGCTTTGTCTGCCCATACTTACTTCCGAAAATCTTATTCAGTGCTCAAAGTGTCTAGAGTCCTTACAAATTATACATTCTGTTATTTGTGAAGAATCAGCAATAGGAACAGCTGACATTGTAATTTTGTAATAACAGTAAAGACTAGATTATTTGAAAGTTAATGATCTGAGAGAGATCCATTTACAGATCTAAGCTAGCTTTTACATTCTAAATTAAGACCTATAACTAAGTTTGACTACTTATCAGTTAATAACACTAAGAGCTGTACGAGCTGTATTCAAGAATTAACTCCTTTCTATTTGTCCCTGTTTTTATTTTTTTATTTTTATTTTCTTATTACTGTTGAGGAAAGGTAGAGAGAACAAATCCACCTAGATTTACCTCAGCATTGGACAGAATGCACCATCTCGCAAAGTAACTGTCAGAAGTTGCTGAAGTATTAACAAAATTAGGATGAACAAAAACCAAAATTGTGAATGAGACTGGCTGCAGGATAATACAGGGGATTTAAATGCTCCGTATGAGACTATTATTTCTGAAGGATTCTCATGATGAAGAGAATAATACTGTTGTAACCTATTTGCCAAGATACAGACCACTGTAATTAAAACTATTTGAACAATGGTAAATACCGTCTAACAACACTTCCTTGAACTAGATCCCAGAATTTAATTCATGCATCATGAAAAAAAATGAACCAAATTGTATCGTGAAGCTTATGATAAAATGTATTAGAATATTTTGTGAAATTAAATCAAAGATCCAAAACCTGAACTTACTGTGGGAGCTGCCTTTCTGAGTAGCTTTAATTATTACAAGTCAGGCCATTGGGATTCACTGGAAGTTCTGATATAACTACTCTATTGCCTAAATTACAATTGAAATTTCAATTGCTTTTTCACTAAGGGTCATGAAACTGAGCAAGTCATCAAAATGTTCTGCTGATTAGTCTAGATGATGTGGAAAAGCTGACTGGCTTTTAATGAAAATATGAGATCGATATCTAAAACTAATTTTTTTTGTGGCATTTATACAGGTTTACCATCTATTGAGTTAAAATTCATACCTCAGACATATTTGTAAGAGGCGTAACACAGTCTAAACAAATGATACATGAATCCTCCTGAGTAGAGAGCAAATGTGTCTGCACATTTAAATGCATAATCCTCATCAGGTTTGTCACATTTCTGTATAATATTTTGCTGCACAAAATTAAACATCTTTCACAAGACAAAATGGCAACAGTAGCGAAGAAAGCAAAGCCAAACATGGTACAAAATCATAATTTATCCTCAAACATTCCCACAGAAAATCTAAATTAATAAGGACTTGAAATAAAATGGCACACAGAAAAATAAATTATTCTGCTAGTAAAACAAGCCAAGAAAATTTAGTTGTTTTGCTAATGTCACTCTTCTCTGTGCAGCCATACAGCAAATTCCTCAGAAGACTTATTTCCAACTCATTCTTCCTAATCTTTTTCCATGCAAAAAGCCCAAAGTGAATCTCCAAAAACAAGAAACTTGACTTATCATTTTGCTTTTTTTGGTAAGAAATTTCTAACATAGCATCTCTGACAGGTTGGTTTCCATCTACTGTTGTTACAAAGTAGATGACAAAGACTTGCTTCACTTTGAATAACAAAAGCAAGCCAAAAAATGAACTGCAAGATACCACAGGGGACACTGAAAGTCAATAAAGGAATGAATTCTTTCTAAAACTCATAGAACAGAACACAGTAGTGCAAGTAATGAGTCACTGACAGAGCATTTTTAACAGCCAAATATTTATGTGGATTTTTTTTTATGTATAAATAATAAAAACCATACCAAAGAATGGATAATGACACTCTAAGCAGAATGTCAGCAGTTAAGCAGTAGACATGACAAAGTAGCTTCAATTTGTTTTTCTATTTCCTTATAATATTGTATGATTAATGTTTGAAATTAACTTTGCAACTCCTTGTCAAAAAACACTACCTCAATAAGCCATATCCTAGAACAGGGCTCTAAATATAATTCATCTGATCAAGTAAAACTGTTTTACATCACATTCTCTTCAATGTTTAGTTCATAATCAATACAATCCCAAATGTATCAAGCTCACTTCCACAGAGTAGAGGATGACCAGCATCAACCAAACTAGAATTTGTGGTACCTAAAATTATGCATTCTCCTTTCAGTCACAAAATTGATGACAGCAATTTGGAGATCATGAGGATATCTAGGATATTTTTTTTTAGAAACTTGGGAAATTTTAAGGAAAGTCTAGAAGAGACACATTTTCCTTATGGTATACTTCGACAAAAGGCATCAGACCTACACAAAAAGGAATTTACAGAATCAGTATTCAAAAAGAGCAAGTACTTCCAAAATCTTCTCAGATATACCAAGAAAAGCAAAATATTAAAAAAATAGAGTTGTCTAAAAGTTTTTTTTATTATTTTCCATGTATGAACAGATAAATCTGTTTGATTAAGAAAGCAGCAGTTAAGAACTAGCTTGTGATCCTATATGCTTGTGTGAATATTTGTGTAAATCTGCGCATTCACAATGCCACTGTTATTCTTAGATCCAGCTGTTTTACACTCATTGCCAGATGGCACTTTTATGTACAATTCTAACCAAGTATAGTATGTGGCACAGTACTGGAAAAAAATAGCTATTCACCAATAACTACACTGATGCTTTTGAAAATATGAACACCAAAAAAAAAAAAAAAAAAAAAAAACCAACCTAAACTGAAAAACACAGGTGAGCGCAACATATAAAGTAAGTTGTGAGACATGTTTTCACCTCATCATTGATCAGCTCTATCACTCTCATATGGATGCTGGATGTTAGGGGAAAGAAATCCAGTAAATGAGGTAGACTTCAAGAGACAGTGCAGTAATTAGAAAGCAAGCTGCTTGGCAAAAATATTACATTTCTGCACCTGAAAAACACAGCTCATATCTATGGTTGTGTACTGCATTGTATTTCACCCCAGAAGAGAAATCAGAAGCACAGCAAAGAATATTCAGTTCATAAACAGTTTTCATGCTACTGCCATTGCAAGAAAAAGAAAACAGGGAGCGCTGAGTTACCAGTTTAGTGGAAAATTAAGAAGGTCTTTGCTAGTGCTTTTACTGTCCATGCCTAAAGATGATCATAGCAAACAAATTTTATTTTCCACTCTATTTAAGTCACCAGTGCAGTATGAAATTCAGATGTCAGGATGACAAAAGAGGTGATTCATCCTTATTGCTAATGTCAATAAAACTCAGAGGAGTAATTCCAAGTGCATGTGTTAAACCACCTTTTAGAAGCAGAAGAATAAACAGAACTGGACATGGGAAGGAAGGAAGTTGTGAAAACTACTTATAAAAATGTGTGGAAAATGAAAAAGTATTTGCAGACAATATGCTCTCCGTTCTACTGCAGCACAGCCACCAAACTAGAGAACCAACCGAAGACTGTCAGTTTTCCTCTCAAGATTCAAGTATGTTTCCATTATTTTCTTACCTTGAAGAATTAAATGATAAACAATTTTAAAGGAAACACAGATTGGAAATGAACCATAGTTAGGACACATGATGCTATCTTGCACAGAAGTAAATCACTTTCCTAATCAAAAATCTTCTGAATATTTTTTTTTGAATGGCCCTTTATTGAAAGTAAAAATGGAAGACAGACATTAGAGTGAACTAATCCCTAAAAATAAAATGTCAATGCTTTTGTTATTATCCAAAAATTAAAATAATTTTGTAGGTGATATTTATAGAATCTCTCTGGCAATTTTTTTCATGTTTCACTGCTATTGCCAGTATTGAAAAACACCACTGTCCAAGGAAACAGTATTTCATGAACGAAATGCTACAAATAAAGGAAGGAAGGAGGTTTTTTGTTAGTAATAAATGAAACATTTCCTATCAGGAAGTGACAAGATTTAATTGCAAGGGATGCCAAGATAGTAATTTCTCTTCTAAATGATTTTCCATTTTTAAGGACTGAAATATTCCATTAGTTACTAGCATGGAAAAAATGTTCTACATACATCTTGTGGTACTAAGAGACAATGATTTAAGCCAGTGCCATGCAGGAAATAAAGGCATGGAGTTTATACTCCTCTCATCTGTAAAGAAATTTGTTTTGCCTGCAGTTACCTTCCCTATGCCATTACTTTAGTTGAGGGAAACACAGATAATATATTCAGGACTGGCCTTACTGAATTTCTCAGTGTCTTTCACCAGAACTAATCATGACAAGTTTTGACACAAACCCAGTGGAGTCTCCACTCTTTCCCTTTCCTTCACCATCCAAGAAAATGGTGTTGTAAGCTGTTCCCATCTTTCTTGATGCCATTTATTGTATGTATGAAGTCACGTAGCATTTCTTCAAGGACAGAGCTGTCCACTGTGTCTACAAAACTACTGGCAGATTAGGACAAATAAGCCTCTGTCATTTTATTCTGGACAAATACTTATACTAGTACTCTTCATCTCTGTATGGAAAAGTTGATTTTTGTCACTCTACGTGTGAGATCAATTGATGGCTAAGCATCCATGGCACAGGCTGAAAGCAACAGCTAGAGAAAGCACTGTCAAGAGGAATCACACAGTCATATATGTCACTGACCAGTGCGCACACTAGATTCTGCACAGGCTAAGACATATTCTCCACTTTCCCAATTATTTTATAAAGGAGATTGCAAGTCTTCCTCTCTTCTCACCTTCATCATTTCACTCTTGACTAGATCCTAAAAGGAATTACTTTTACTAATGATACACTTAGGGATCTAAAATAATCTGTTCTGTTTGACAGTTTTGACATGAATATGTAGGGAATATGTAGGGCACCCTGAAGTTTTAGCACTGTGTTTTAAAAACATCCTCAGACAAGCTTACATGCTTCAGTGGTGACATATTAAAGAAAAAATTGCTAAAATTAAGAACATTCTACTAAGGAGGAAGAAGCATTGTCCATACTTCAAGGAATCTCAAGAAAGAACTTGGATTTTTCCAGAACTTGGTTCCTCTCCACAAAAATCTCTAACTTTCTTGTGTTATGCTTAGCATATCTAGATTACAAAGGTATGGCTTAACTGATGCAGTAAAGGTAAGCCTAAAAGTAGCTTATAAAAAAAGCAAATAGTAGTTTAGAAAAAAAGTCCAAGAGTTTTGAAATGCTATTTATACTTCGGAATATCATCCTCCCAAAATACTTGAATTCAACAGAGTAATATTCTATTAAGTCACAGGTTTCTTCTGTGTTGGACTACTGTTTTGTCCATTCCTCCAGTGCAGGTGTCAAGCTTGATCTTAAAACAAGGGTGGACCGTGAATGGGACCAAAGGAAGGATACTCCTAGTTACATTGTTTCATATCGAAACATCTCTTTTCAGGTCAGGATGAAACTTCTTATTTCCTGGCTAAAACCACAACACTGTATGATTACTTTGGTGTGTGACCACACAATTTAAAACATATTCAGATGCTTTGCAGATTTTTACTGTTCACCTTATCTTGGGAGATATCTTTTAAACTCAGGAGGTGAAAATCTGAAAGCAAGAAACAATGCTCATGCTTCATTCAGAAGCTTTTTGTTCTGTGCAGAAGCATTTCTGTCAGTATCCTGAAATACTACTTTTTTTTTTTTTTCCTCCAGCAAGCTAATTTTATTCACAGATATAAGATATAACTTCCACTAAGTTTATTATTGGAATCCTGAACTTGAAAGATTCTACATATGCCCAATGAACATAAAAATATAATTTTGCAACAGTAGGTATTATCTCAACACACAGAAGCACAGTTTTTCTGCTTATGCTTTCTACAGATCCAATGTGAATATGTTCAATCCAGTTTACATAAGATCTTTTTCCCATCCTTGAGTTATTTGGTAGACCATGCAGTATTACAAGGTTCTTCACACTCAGGCAATGAGACCGACGCAGAGTTGAAGTAGATGAATGAAGCAATTTAAAGACGCGTAATTGCTGTAAGAAAGGAGGGGGGAAAAATGTACAAGAATACTCACTTTGATGAATCTATGAAGTATATTACAAGAGCACCAATACTAAGAGCGAAGACTAAGACAACCTACAAAAGAAAAGAACAATTATTAAGAGTGTTAGAATGAAACATTTATCCTTCTACACACCAACGTACACATAGAAAAGGAGAATAAATCATAAAATAACATTATTTGTATTTCAGCCGTCACTTTCTTTATGAAAACTAATCCTACTTGAATTTCAAACAGGATATATTATCACAGAATGCTTTCTTGCATTGAAAAGTAGCCACAAACAAGTTGAAGCTCAGCTCGGAGAAATCCAGGATACAAATAGATGATATAGATGATATTCTTTAATTTCAAATGGCGAGCAATCCCACCACATGGCATTCAAGTCACAGTATAGCTTTTACAGAACTGGCCTTCAGGACTACAGTAAGAAGCTCCCACTCAGTAGTGGGTAAACTAAGAGCCATGACATTGCTCTTAGATTACCCTGATTTTTATTTATATACATGGTTGTGAAATCCACGGGTTAAGTGCAAAGCTATATAAAAATATATATTTGTTTTGCAATCGTGTCCACTAAGACAACAATTAATTTTTAAATAGGTTTAAAATAACAGCATGATGCAGCTTGTCCTGATACAAAAGATACACAACCAGAGCACTCTGTAGACCCATTATCCCTGCTTTAAATCTGTTGAATTTTTTGAAAATGATTTTGTTAGGTATGGCATCCAGTCCTTATTAACAATGTAGAAACTGGTCTTCTGGCAAATACAGAAAAAACTGGATTAATCCCATCTCCGTCTGTCTCTAACTTTATTTTCTCCAAACGTAAAGCCAATACAATTACCTAGACTACTGGCTCCCAGAAATTCTCCAGCAGCATGGGAACATTTAGTTTCACATCCTACCTGAAGTAGAACAGCATAACTGAAATATATGCACCCTAGTTTTGGCTTGAAGAATCATGAACTACACAAAGTTTCTGTACCCAACATAATTTAGATGTCTGGTATCATAAATCTAGGTTTATGTCTCTTGAACAATGCCATCCCCAGAGTAATTTGGAACCTGAAAACACAGATACAATTAAACAATTTTTATGTGCTATACCATGGTTCTTCTGGAAGAAATCAGAAAAGATCTGTGTCCGTGCACTAAGGATGGGAAACAGATGGAAAATTATGTCTCCTGAAACTTTTATCTGATTTGCTGGTCTACAAAACAAAATGTCCTTTAGTCTTTTGGCAGGCACATCTCAAGTAGCTGCTTAGAAGTAACATCCCTTAAAATAAACCTAGAGAATAGATAGCTCAGGACTGGATAGTCCAAAGTTCTAGTAAGGGGACATGCAGCTTCTCACACTCTCAGTTAAAATACAACTTCTTAGGTCAGAAATGGTTAAAAAACACATAATCTAAACAATCATATTTGCTAAATGAACTAACAGTGTCATTCCAGTTCTGACTGAGCAGATTTATTCATCTCCATGAATTTCACCACTAATGTGCATTATCACCACAATTACTACTTTTGTTGACAATCTCAACTGTTCAAGCAGCAGATGGGTAATGAAACAAAGATTTGTTCATCCAATAAAGGCTTCAGACCTAGAAGCTTTCACTGGAAATTATTAGTCTTCATTTGGCTAATGAACACAGAAATTAGTTCTCAAAGACTACCTAAATGTCTAAGTTTTAATACCTACAGTTTTAATGTTCTTTCATTAAACTACATTATTGATCAGATTGATCAGAAACAGGTATTTTAAGGTGAAATAAATCATTGAAACCATATCACAATATCTGATAAGATATTAATATGGTGAATAGAGTTTGTTGATTGTCATCTGACAATATACAGAAAATTCTGATTTGCAATGATCCCAAATCTTACTTTTCTAAGAATTAAGATCCTGAGAATTAAACTGAATTTAACTCCCCATTCCTCCCACCTCCACAGTATTCTATGCCAGACATGATCAGAGAGTTTGGGCCTGAATCATATTTACTCTACCATCTAGCTCTAGAATTGTTTATTCTCAAAACATTTCAAGTGAGATCTTTATATCTTTAAAAAAAATATTGTTAACCAAATTGCTGTAGCTCCTGGGAGTACACTGCTTATATTTTTGGCCCAAACTTATTTTAAACACAGTTATCAAATATTATCAGCTTTGAAGTATGTAATGGTGATTTTTGATCTATGCTTCGTGGAATAACTTTTAAAATAAGAGTACCATTATAGACATTACTAAATATAAGTATCTCCTAAACAATGACAATAAAAAAAACTTCCAAACAACAGATTCACCCTAAAACCGCAGTTTTGACCTAAAGAATGTTAAAATGATCTCATTTAATGATGAAAATGAAATTTAAGAAACTAAATTTGGAATCTTTTTGGGATTCTATGACTGTTCTCACTCTGTCAAGTTCTGCAAACTATACAAGTAAAGCTGGACTTTGATTTTCTATCTCACTTAGCAAGTCATAGGTCACAATATTCAGTCACTGCCTATTAGCCAAAGGAGATCTCTGGAACAAAACCAGCATTATTTTATACCAGCATTGCATTTTCATTATATCAAGTCTCTTACTAATCATCATTATGGTGCTTAAAAAATGTTTTATAGATCCCAGCTATATATTCTCCCAAGATGCTTAAGTAATTTAAATGTCCTGTGACATTTCATATTACTGGCATTAAAATGCAAATACCTAAAGAATATTTTGTAAGAAACTCCAGATTCCCATGCTACTCCAGTGTCATAGTACAAAACAACTACACCATTCCCCTACTGTAGTTTATACCCGATTATAGATGAAAGTTTTTTTCCCCTTTTGTTATTCCAGCACACATACCTGGCATTACAGTTCATAATGCCCCCCAGAATCACAGTGCCTCAGTAGAAAATGGAATCTGAAGCTTCATTTTTATCCCACTAACAGAGAAACATACTTTGCCTTTGCTAAGTGAGACATCAAGATGAATCTGAACGTGCCAAGTGTGTGGGGAAAAGTAAGGCCTAAATCAATCAGGTTAAAGTTACATCAAAATAAAAAAAATAATAATACCCTTCCATGATAAATAAATCCATTTGATAGATTCTCAAGTGCAAAAGTTTTTAGCTGTGTTCCCACCTAAAAATGCTGAATGCAACCAGGTTATTTAGACCCAAGGAGACGGTTTTTAAATTCACGTCCTTCCAAGATTTTCTTGGGAGCCAATGTCTATTTTTGAGAACTTAATATCTTTGAAGAGAAATACAAATCTAGACAGACTGATATCCCAAACCCACAGTAACTAGAACCTACGGGAAGAAAAAAGCGGGTATGCATGTGAATTATTGCCTCACTTGTTAAGTAGGCCATGGGGAGAAGATTGCTGGCTCTGCTTATTATTCCAATGCATTTGGCACAACACTTCAATTGCTACACATCTATTATAGCTTCTCACTGGAAGGAAAGAATCTTTTAATTTATAATAAATTACTGTTTGTTTAAGACTGAGAAACATGAAGTCATATGCTAGCAGCTACACTAAGTACTTAAAGCACTGAGTTAAAAATAAACATAGGTCTGTTTAAAAGAAAGGGTGAATAAACATGGAATAGTTGCTGCATATTCTTATATCTTTCATTAAAAAATAAAATAATCCTGCTAGAGTTCAACAAAAGTGTACAATGCCTATTTTAAGCAGAAATCAGAGAAACTGCAGAAAAAATATACACTTAAAGAAAGCTAAAATGAGTTTCACTCTCCACTACTACTAAGATGCCCCAGAAGAGCTTTGACTGCTCTGTTGAGATACTTTATTAATCCTTATTAAGAACAATCACAGGAACTAAAAGAAAAGAAGAAATAAAAAAAAATGAAGGACATTTTATAAGTGTACAGTAACACAATTAAGTTGCAGAGAAAGTATAGGCATTCTACAAACACTATTAGAATGAACCCATGATAACAACAGTGGGGCTCAGCACACTTTCCAAGGCTCGGCCTAAATAACAAAAGGAAGACAATGATGATGATCCAAGGGGTGGCACTGTTTCTCCTACAGCTGCACTGAACTACTGTCCTAGTATTACTGAAGAAGTATGGAAAGGCTGTTTACATTAGAGAGAAGAGAGATAATTATTACATACACAGTAATGAGTAATTTAAAGATTCTATAGTAGGAACACTTTCTTGATGTCAGCCCTGCAAGGAATGCACCAGAAACATCATACCAAATATCTGGACTGTTACGTACCCTTAAATAGCAGCCTGTGTTCCTCAAATTACTAAGTGTAAATACTACAAGTGCTCTTCTTGAACTACATTTTGATATGTATAGCCACAAGTAGCACTTCAGTCCATTACCAATCCTACAAAAGCTACGAATTCATCTTGAAAGAACATCTGTTTTGTAAATGCATACCAATGATAAACACCTACACAGAGGTTTCTGGAAGAAAAAAACATAATATGTCGAACTTGTTGTCTTTGAAGAAACTAGTACATACATTTTGTGCTTTTTCCACTGTTTGTTTCAAGATAGGTTGTTTCAGTGTGAGAGAGGCAGAATGACAAGATCTGCTGTATATGCTATGCAGTAGGCAGACAGCAGAAGTCACTCAACCATCCATTTAGAGGGTGCCCTGAGGGCAAGTACACCAATCCCTGCCACAAAAGAGTCATTTTTACTATTCTGTTGGCTTCTGCAATACAGCCCATTTCTTTTCTTGTCATCAGTGTAAAAAAAATGTAGTGCAATAGATTACACTTTATCTTTTTTTTATGGTGAATAACGTTTTCTTTTCTGAGATGACTGAATAGTCTTGGAGCTAGAGGTTGTCACATTACATTTCCATTCATTACCTCAATTATTTTATTTTAAGACAACATTTATAGAAGCCTTAAAGAATAAATGGCCCTTAATAAACTCTGGAGGCAGGGATAGTGGTGAATCTAAATAAACAAATAACTTATTTTGTGTTTTTTAGTTCTCCAGTCCTTATTTTGTCATCTTATGACAATCTATTTGTACATTGCTCCTTCAGAAATCTGTTTCTGAAGTTCTTAATATTTAAGGTTAAATTATTCACCCCTAGGTCTATTGTACTGCTTATAATATATTACATTGTTCTATTAGCATTTACATTTTGAATTATTTAAGGAGAATACAAATTATTTCTAATGACCACAAAGATAATGGGATAACTCAAGGATCCACTAATTTTGGAACTCTATGTTTGCATTAGTAACATGCCAATAGCCTGAGGTTTTTGGCCTAATTTGAGAGAAAATTTACATACTTTAAACACCAAAACAAACTTCCTTTAACCAGAAAAATGAAAAGCAATTGTACTCCTTTTATAGACACATAGAAGTTAGGAATGGAAACACACATTCCTAAGGACTCAACAACTGCAAGTTATATTTCAGAGGCAGAAACTACTTAATCCTTCTTTTGCAATCCAAACATCAATTGCAGACTCTAGGACATGCACCAGCATCTTTGCAATCACACTGGTATAACAAAAGTAAGACGAGCTAGACTAGACCACAAAAGAGCCATAATGGCTCGTTTAAATTGATGTTGCATTAACTGGTCTCCTAAATGTAAACAACAAAATCCAGAAATTATCTGTTGTAGGCAAATTCAGGAGTAGTAAGAAATTATGCATTGTGGTTGATATAAACAGCTGAGCAATTGATATCTCTTAGATTACTATAAATACAGATAAAGTAAGAGCTGTTTACTGTAAGATACATTCTCCAAAAATGAGTGCTCTCCAGTCATTTTTGGTAGCACTTATTAAGATTTATTATCACTATTCCCTTTGGACTTATCACAGTGAACTAAATACACTAAGTTATGTTGAATAATACAATTCATATTAGTCATCCAGCAGCCTTCAGAACTTTATGATTTGTCAAGGCAAATAAAGTGAAATATGTATTTTTAAAGCAATCAATAGAGAATTTCTACTTAGACACGTTTTCAACTATATTCTGATACCAGGAGTAGAGGTGGGACTATATCTAAAATTCATCAGCAGGACATAGTACCACACTCTGGATGGAGCTGTACACTGACTTTTCTCTGTGCTTAAACATGTTGCCATGTCCAGTCTTTCTGCTTCCACTTTCCTATCTGGTGCCTCCCAGGCATTTACATAAATAGCTGAAATAATGAAGGCAAAAGAACAAAATATTAGGAATACTGCTCTTTCCACCATCTACTCTACAAGGATATGAATTCCCACGTGCTCTTGGGAGGCCATTCTATGTCATTCAGGTTTCCAAGGTCATCTTATTATGTAACTATGGTGCACTGGCTGTTTTGATCCACCTTACAAGACTAAACAAAGATAAGGAAGCAAATGAGTGGTGAAGTTTGTGAAGAAGAGGGATAGCTAAAGCAATGAAATAATAAAAAGACAAAAAAAAAATAATCTTTCTTGTCCCTTCCAACAATAAATAATAAATACAAAATTCAAAAAAGGATTCTAAGAAGCTGGGAAGGTTCTTGTCATTTACCTTGTATTCACAAATATAAAGAACAGATTTTGCAGCTAATATACTCCCTGTAAAAGAGCCATACTTGCTGGAACATAATAGTATGAAGAGCTAGCAGTGATATATCCATATGAATACAGCCAAAGTGCAAATTCTAGTCAGCACCTGCTGCTGACAACAGGATACATGCTAACTGCTATGAATCTTAAGGGATACGTTTGCTGAATAGTGTGCTCTCTCATAAATCCATCTTTGTGGCTTATTTATCCTGTTCTTTTGCATGCAGAAGCAGCAGGCAGTAGAGTTAAACTAAACATTTCTACTATTTCTTCCACTTTGAATGCCATACAGGATTTAGAATCTAATTCTAGAAAGAATTAGGCACCTCCAAATCAGAGTGACCAGCCTCACCTTTTAGGGAAGTCAGAAAACACTTGAAAGCACCCAAGTCTTCTGAGTCAGCATTTACCAATCCTCAGTTTTGAGTTTGATTCAATCAAAGCACTACATCTAAACTCTGAAGTGTTGAGGACCGCATTATAACCTTCTCAGAAACCCAAAGACTTGCAAACTCTTTCTTTTCAATTACACTATCTGCTTTATTACACAGTAAAGTTCACAGCAGATCTTACTAGCTATTAAATTATATTCTAAATAAACAAGTCACCAATGTGCAGTAAAAAGAATCATTAGATTGACTATCTTCATGCACTTTCGTTTTACACACACACATATACACACAGATTCTCATTTTAGGAAGAATCTTAAATATTTTTGTCACATCTTGCTCTGCTCATGCATTCGAATATTAGTTCCTATTTCAGCTTAATTTTTCCTTCCTATATGCGGAGTGGCTTCTTCCTCAACTTTTAGAGACATATTGACAATAAAATGAAAATTTCTGTTTAATCCATAAATTAGAAAAAGACTCAGATTTTCTAATTAGGGAAAAAATACGAGAAAAAAATCCCATCTGTTAAAAGTGTGATGTAGTTTTAAGTTAATTAGGTTTGCTGGGAGAGTGCCTGGTGATATGATCAATTAAAGTGCATACAACCACTTAGTATTTAGTATATAACCTATAACCATTTAGTATAGTATATCTGCCAATTTAGAATTTAATTAGTCAAAAAAATAGCAGCACTTTCTATTACAAGGTGCTCTAGAGATAAATGTTGAATTTATAGCATTACATGCATGTATATTTCCTCCAATATAAAAGGTCCTTCCCCCTGATTACCTATTAGTTATCCAAATCATCCCCCATTAATATAAACAAAAGTAAAAATCACTTTTCTTACGACATTAAAAGCATAACTCACACTGATCTCCAGTTGATGCACGACTGGCTTTACCATCACACTGACCAAAAGAGATATGTTGGTAACAGTTCTCATTTTCCCTCTACAAGTTTCTCATAGCATGACTGTAGTTAAGAGCCACCAGTGAACCCTCAGCTACAATGGAAATGGAAAGTTCTTGGCTTCCGGAAAACCTAGTGAAATTTATTCAAGAAAAAAAAAAAAACCTAAATGAAGAACAAATGATCAAATCATTCATATAGATAAAAAAAGAACTTGAATGCTAATATCTGCAAATGAATGAAGCCTTGTGTTCATTGGTCAAGTTCTACTTTAAGTCTAGGAAAATCCATAGCTGATTCACAGACTTCTAGATATAGGTAACCACCAGCAACATGACCTTTTAACTGAGACCATGATACCTTCAGAGATTTGTATGAGCAGGAGCTCCCTGTATCTCAGTTCACATGGTCTGCTCAGTGATTAGGCATAGCTGACGGTCAGTCGTATCTGTAGCCCTCTTGTGGCAATTAAATGAAATATCAAACACTAGACAATGCAAGGAAATTCTCAATAGGATGGGGGAAACTGATGATGTAGTTGAGTAGTTATGAAACATACTTTTGCAAGTATTTATTTTATTTTTACTTTAGCACATTCTTTTTTTTCTGGCACTGTTTGTCCTTGAATCTTTTGCCGAAATTGATAGCTTTGACTGATACCCACAAGAAAAATTTCTTATACCAATCTGCTTTGTAGACTGAAAAATTGTTTTGTTGAACCACCTAGCCTTATATAAGAGTTTGCAAAGACATAAAGCTGCCTTTAATTAGTATACAAATGGAAACTATAGAGAGCAACAGTTTAAACAGCCACTGTAAATTGTAGTGCTACCTTTGCTAAATTTTAGACAATGTACTGACTTCTGCTGTCTGATAATTCTATATAAGAGCACTGCAATCCAACTTATCTGAAAATAAAAAATAAAAACAGCATAATAGTTTTCCAGTGGCTATTTAAAATTATAATTCTAATCAGAAGTTCCAATTTTCCATGGCAACATAACTATGTGAGCTCTTTTGTTTTAGATAAATTTGAATTGAAAATCCTGCCAATAAATTCTTTAATACAGTCATTAATCATGAGATCTCAGATCTCTATGAAATAACACTATAAAATTAAAAATTTCACTTGGAGCAGCTAAATCTAAAGGAAACAAATGTTCAGGATTATGCTGATCTGGGTTTAGGGAAAAGCATACACTTCTGTTAAGCAAGCCACTTTTGGCTTTTGAAGTAAACAAAGTGATTTCTTCTCCTTTAGAATACATGAGTGTAAATTTTATTTTTATCTTTTGTATAATATGCACAAGCATAATTATAGGTTACTACAGGTGAAATCTTGGTTCACAGTTTGATGCAAGGCCGTACTGCTACACGCAGGTTTCTTCACACTTCAGTGTTCCAGAGATAGGCGTTGAAGCTTTTGATACCATTTCTTACAGGAATTGGTGATTTTCATACTGTAATAGTCAAGGAAATACTGATGCTATGTTGTAAGTATAGTTGGAATTATGATTCAACATCAAGTAACAAATGATGAGAAATGTACATAGGGTATGACACAGAATTAATGATTTGGAACTGTCACTGAAAATCTAATGCAAAAAAAATTAGAAATGATGTAGCAGCTGAAGGTAAAATCCTATTTTTACACAACAAATCTGCTTATGATTATTATTATAGGAGGGAAAGAAGAGATGTTTCTTTGTAAGTGTTAAGACTGATTTATTCAGCAAACTTGTTTTCTTCAGATGAGTGTTTCCATGTTGTTCTGTGGTGATAATTCTAAATCTGCAAGCTTTTCTTACAAGCATTTTTAGTATAGTATGAAGATAAAATCAATAATTATACCATTAAAAGCTTGTAGAAACAACTTCCAGTGTAACTCTCTCCTACAGTGCAATAGCCAACAACTGTGTGGTACTTAGCTATCTGCCAGTTTAAACCACAACACATGTCCTTGTTTTTAAAAACCATACAGGGCTGGCTACTTAATCTGGCCTTGAGACCCAATAGTTACCTCAGCTGACCTTTTCTCATTCATAGCAACACAATGTCAGGGCCTTTAGGTTACTTTTCATCCTCATGTGCCTTGGCTTTGGTTGTTTTTATTACACAACACAGGGAGTTTAATTCAAAGATAACTTTTCTAAGTCATCCCTTCCTATAGGCCCACTCTTTTCATCTTTACCTGGCTTTAGCTAGCCCAGGGTATCTCCCATCAGCGTTCTTATTTTTTACAGCCTTCCCTTTGAGTGTGGCAAGCTAGAAAATGGCCTATCTTCCTGCATGCTTTACTAGTGAAGGTTTAAGACTTTAAGACAGCTGACTCATTCTGGAGTAGTTATATCCACAGAAATTAAATAAAAAAAAAAAAAAACAAAAAAAACCAACACAACACTGAGAATGATAAACACACAACCTCAGTTTTTGTTCAGTCTAATAGCACCCACAGAATAACTACTTTTTCACCTTTTCTGCATGTTTGCTTCAGCCTGGCTATATTATTCTCTTTCTGAGGAACTAGAAGGACAAGACGGTTTATTTGAGAAGGACTAAAAACTGAAATTGGACTAACCATCAGGTTATACCTATATGAGGCAAAGAGATTTCTAAAAGGTATTGTTGCAGCTCCAAGTCTTTACATAAGCAAGCAATTTTAGTTTATATTTAAAGTATTACAAAATGGGCAGAAGATGTATGTATGTAATGAGTTCTAAGGATTTTTACCTTTTTTTAAGTAATGCAAGAAAAACATGATATGTTTTTGCATGAACTACACAAAATCTAACATCAAGCTTTGTGAAAGATAGAGGGTTTTTCTCTGAATGAGTACAGCAGAATCTGCTTGGGATTCCGGCCTAATAAATTATACTACTGAAGTTCAAACTTTTTTCTTCTTCACACACTCTCCTTTCTTCCCTTCCAAAGATTTACTGATCTTCTACATAGAGTCAGTTCTATGTACTCAAAAAATAAGATATTTTAAAATAGGTCACTTTTCTCAAATCTGTTATAAAGTAGAAAATTTGAAAGCAAGACATGGGGAAATTATCTTTTAAACACAGTTATCTTACATGTGACAATGGTATTAATCTGCAGCTGGGGATCAGAAGTTTCTCTGTCTCCCAGCTGAAAGCCCAGCTCCTTCTTCTTATAGCACTGCACCACCAGAATCTCCACCCTGATGCTCAGTCCCCTGAAGACACTGCTACTTCCCTTTCAGAGAAGAGTGAAAGAAAACACAGCAGGTGAAAAAGAAAGAGAATCAGCGTGATTATGTATTTGGTTTTTTTTGCATCAAACCTAAATCTCAACAATCCCTGGGCTCTGCCAGTGACCTCCATCCTCCATTGAACAAGCTCACTACCACATAATACGCACAAGACTAAAAAATGGCAAAAGTAAAAAAAAAAATCAAATGTAATCTAATGAAACTTAAAAGAATGCTTGTATCAAATCTACAGATGAGAAACAGTTATAATCTGGTGATGACATGGCATAAGAACAAACACTATCAAGTTCTAAGAGCAGCCAATAATTTCTTTTCTTGACAGCTTGGCTGACATGCTTCCTCTCTGACTTCCAAACAGAACTGGAAGAAAGACCTTTCAAACATAATTTCAAACATTAAATTAAGATTCCTTTTGCTGATTGCCTAAAACCTCAGAATCCCTCTTTGATCAAAATAATCTTATGACAAACACCTATGGAAAAGCGTGCCAAGGCAACTGAACACTGCTGACTCAGAAAGAATGTTCACCTACTGATTCATTAACATGATTGCCAGCAGCACGGACGTATTCCCTAAAGGTCTGTCTCTTCCTTAAGCAGTTTCTCAGTTCATAGCTTGATTTCTTACAGTGGATCCAGGGATATTAAACATGAGGAAGATCAAACACACATCCATATCTGCTCATTCACCTGATTTTAAAGCTGCAGATTTTCCTTAACTACAAGAGCCATAGTCAGATGCCACTAGTACCCAGAATATGCTGCAGGGCTACTCCACGATTCAAAACACAGGCAGGAGGATGGGCTTTTGTGAATGAGCAAAGCCCTTGTTAGAATGGATGACACACTGCTTGCTCTGACAAAGAAACACTGGGAAAGGCATTCTGCCACTGACAGTGGAGGTATAAGCTGCACATTTACTGAGCAAGCTGTCTAGTCTTTACTCCAGTTCCTTGCTGGGTTAGAAGTCAATGACCATTCCACTTAATACACAGAGCACCTCTTTAGATTGTGTTAACTCTGGGCTCTTTACGTATTTTCCCAGAACAAAGCCTTCTCTGTGATTAAACAGAATTTAAGCAGGGTCCTTTTATTTGCCAAAAAAAAAAAAACAGTAGTCATTATTTCACCTTCTTCTCAAATCCACCTGTCACTTACAAAAGGCATATAGAATATAAGAATATAACTTCACAGGCATAGTAGGACTGCATGGAATTAATTATATGAAAAATTAAATAATAAAATTAAACTATATTATTTAAACAATGCATTATTGATCAAGTTACTTTTTGAAATATTTCTGTGAAAAAAGTAGAATAACAATGATAAGGATGCACAAAGATAACATAACTCCATTCTTCCTCTCTGCTAAAGCCAAAAAGAATGAAGGCTGAAAAAATCAAGTTCTTCCATGGCCTTCAAAAATGTAATATTTCATAAAATTCTTATGCTTTTAAAGGAAAGATTTTCTCATGTGGAAATGGAACACTTATCAGGCCAAAACTTCTTCCTGAACTGCCACAGAATTCCAAAGATATAGTTAACCATTCCCTTATTCCCTATCTCTCATAAAAAGATTTTGGACTTCCTACAAACACATGCAGCCATTCAGTTATGCTCAATTCATATTTTGAAAGATTTCTTCAAGAAAACAAAGGCTAGAAACATACTGTGATAATAACTAGAGTTCCCTGAGTATCAGAATGTGTTCTTTTAAAAAATGTACTTGATGAAAAAAAGATCGCTTTTTTTCTCTGATCATGAAAAATATCCAGCTTTTGTGTGTGTGTGTGTCTGTGTGTGTGCCTGCAATCCAGAAGGTTCTGAGTGATGAAAGCTCAGAGATCACTCTGAACCATGAAAGTGCCCATCCATTAGCTTCAGACAATGACTTTTTAATATTAAGAGCCCAAGAATGCTGAAGGAGCTATTTTACCTAAAATGAGATTCAGGAAATTCTGATTTGGGTGCTAAATCTCAGACTCTGAACATGAGAACCTGGGCTGCATCTTTCTCATTTCCTCTTGTCTGTTCTATTTTGTGTAAATAATTAAATACGCTTTGGAAGAGAAACACGACACATGTCTCGCAACCTAGTTAAGAGCTATAATTACTCTGCTCCTGAGAGAAGTTCTTATTCTTCTTTCACTCTTCTCACTTTCTCCTTCTTGTAATTTTGATTTTTTTTTTAAAGGGCTTTTATCCCAAAAGAAACTAAACATTTTTCAGAACAAGACAAGACAAGTCTTTACTACTGGGATTCTATCTTCTTACCTTCCTTTTTTTTTTTATTTTTTTTTTGCTTAGGTCTATATACATAACATTTAGACACTGATTTTTTTTCCTTGACTGCTGTTCACAGTTGCTATGGAAATGACCTGAGGAAAGGTATATACCTAGTGACAGTGCAAAGGTACCTCATGGTAAATGATCTCATTATCCTTACGTGGAGTTGCATAATTAAAGTGTAAACATAAATAAGAACTCCTGTGACTTTTAGATGTTGCAGTCCTGTACAAGATGAGAGCTTTATCAAGTTGTTTTTATATTTGGTCAAAAATGCCTGACTATGTTAGAGTATACCTTCTTCAATCAAGGACTTAAGCTGCACTGCAGGACAATTTTGTGTCAGGGAAGCTAACACTGAGCCACGAGTGTCCTGACTTCCAGACCTGTCCCACAGTTCAAATCACCCCTGTCCAAATTCATGGAAGGAAAGATGATGTTTTGCTTCTCTGGTAATACTCTAATCAAAAAGTACAAATCTTATTAAATGGAAATTCAAAATACCTGTGAATATGAACATAAGTTATCTTTTGAAAATTTAGATTTTTACAGAAAAGCACTTGTTTTGACCAAGTCAGAAAATAAACAGCAAAAAGTAACTGGTTGGCTCTACGTAAAAGGGGACAGGAATAAACTTTTTTCTTTTTTTCTTTTTTTAATAGTTGTCAGTGCTGCTCATTTATCTGCTTCTGGCAATGGACCATTTCAATTTTTTTGCCAAAGAAAATATGAACATTGGCATTCTGCTGATGCTACTGAATTGTGCAGACCTCCATCTCATCAGAGCAAATGGCAACAAAACTGCTCAAAAAAAAATGTTAATGCATTATACAACAAAGCTAAAGCCCAAGTCCATTTATTACGCAACAAACTGAGGAGCCTAATGCCTTCAGCACAAAGCTTTAAAAAGTGATTGTCCATTCTAATCAGATTTCTGTAAACTGTAACATTATTTGGCTCATTATGGGGTTTAAATTTGGGGGTTTTCTTTACATGGTCAGCTTTATTTTATGATGACTTCCAAAACAAAATCTTGAGAGTCCATCATTTAAGAAGCGATATAATATTATAATTCATAGGATGCCAACAGCACAGATCCTGTAAAGAAATAATCTCCCTTTCTTTTGTTTAGAAACAAAAGAGTTTCTAAAATGAAAAAATAAAATAAAATAATGCTAGAGCTATGAATTTCTAGCAAGGAAATTGAGGTGAATTTCAAATGCACAAGAATCTCACACTACTGAGTAGGTGGCTCCTCCACTGTGACGACATTTTTCAGTTTTTCAAAAGTGAACAAATATGAACTGTGAAAATAAACAGAGGAAAAAATCGTAGTGGGTTCCTGGTTGTTTGTTTTAGAAATGTAGAATTTTGCAGAAACTTCAGAACCCAATACAAAAAGGCGCAAACAAGTTGAAAAGGAAGACATACTAAGAGCAAGTATAACTAATTTAAATAATTTGTTGCTCTAGTCACAATAGAAATGTTCTTTTTTTTTCCAGTAGCTACCAAACTATAGTAATAACAAGCCTTACTGTTCCATTTTACCACTTTTTTTTTTTTTATTCAGAGTACAATCAATTACACTAAGTGGTCTGACACTGACATTATAAATAAATGAAGTAAATAATATGTTATAAACAAAGGAATATAGAGACTGGCTTCCAGATAAACAAAGAGTTCTATTGATCTGCACACAGAATCTGAAAATAAGTCAGTGCTAAACCAATCACAAGCAACTTCACCCTAAAATAAGCTAAATGTGCTATATGTAGTCCATTTGCTTGCAGTCCCAACACTTTAGAGAACTTACCTCGAAGTGTCAAAGCACATGCATGAGAGTAGCAACTTGGCTAGCAACACCACACCTGAGACTTGGCTCACAGAAGTTTTCCTTAACTGACCAAAGAAATTCATGGTACACCCTACTATTATTCACTTATTCATGTGCCCTCCATAAATAAATAAATTTACATCGAACTCATTCTTTTAATATATTTGGGTTTGCTTTGCATTTAATTCATCAAATTATTAAGGTATTTTTATCTAGAAAGCATTAAGCTGTACTTTAATATGTAAACACAGTTATAATTAGCTCAACAAACCACCCATATGCAATAGCTAGCAGACCTGCAGTAATAGAAAGGTAGACTAGAATGACCAAACTCTTTCTGTGATGTTTTCAGGCAAGGTGTTTAAGGTCAGTAACCAATTCAATTTAGGCTTTTTAAAAAGACGGGCAGATTTTCATTTGAACCATCTCCCATTTTAATAATCTTGACACTACAAAAATGTTTGGCAATGTTAGTATCTGAACATTTCTGAAAATTTAGTCTATAGGAGTGATGATGCTGTCATAGGATTTTTTCTTTTTTGTTTTTCCCAGAAGCTTTTAAACCCTGGAGCCAAATTGTGTCCATGTATTTGATGTTCAATCTGATGCATGTACAAACTAGAGAAGGATGGACATTACACAACTGTGTAGCTATTGTTTGTCACAGTAAAAGAAAAAAAAAAGAGAGAGAGAGAAATCATTATTACCCTCTGACAACAAAGTAAACTGTTTTCAGTTTTCAGTATATGAATAGTATTTTCTCATGTTAGCAGACTGAAAGTATCAGGATTTTATAATCTCAGTTTTGTTTACTCTGTATTTGTTCATGTCTTCAAAACACTGCCTCTAGCAGGCTGATGAAAAGCACAGGCTTTCATCTTTTTATACTGATAGAAAACATTTTAGAGGACAAAAGCTCTTGCCTTCAAATAAAGCAACTGAGGCTGCTTTCTTGTGATGCAGAATTCAAAGGAGGATCTGAAATACTGTCAATGGTTTACGGGCGTTCGGCCCGGTTCCGTGACGAAGGGGACGTGGGATCCACGGGTCCATGCCCCGGGAAAAGGGAAAAAGAGTAAGGAGATGGCCCTGAGAGCAAAGGACAGCGGCAACAATCTGAGGAGAAACAAACTAATTTACTAAATAAGATATCGGAATGCAAAACAACACACTATAATACAATATAATTACAATTTAAGCTGATAAATCCAATACAGAGAGAGAGAATGTCCCAAAATCAAGGTAGGCCTTACTCTACTACCGACGATAAGATGGCTGGAGAGTGAGGTGCTGCCAAGACGAGAGTCAGGCGGAAAAAGGGATGAGGTCTCGTGATCTGCAAGTTTTTATACTGTGAGCTTTTATCTTTTCCCTCTGGCTGGAAATGGTAACAGAGGAGAAAAGTACTGTGGGGACTGTAGTAGTCCTTCTCTTCTGAGAACCAGGTATATCCACTACATGATGTTATGATGTAGAATACCAATAACCGAAAATCACAAAACCATGACAAATACCAGTCTCATGAATGCACCAATATGGATGTGGAGAACACAGGAATTTGGGGGACTCTGCAGGTTTCCCAGCTCTGAACAGAGATGACAGTTTATGACTTAGATTGCTATAAACCTTGAATAAATGGCTCCATTCCCTTGTATTTACCTCAATTTCTGTGAGATGGAGATCTTCCAGGATTTAGATCTCAGAATTCTCTAAGATTTTTCTATATATTAATTGTAGATGTCTTTAGTACAAAGCAGAAAACTCTCCCTACTAAATTGTTCAGTTCTCCAGAAATAACAAATCTTTTGAAGTATAATAGGTTCTAGAGGCACTGTATTATGAGTAACTGCATGACTTTAAGACTAAATTTAAAATTGCATAGTTGGGTGGCCTTATTAGGAGACAGATTGCTCTCAAACTCAGATCTACTGCCCTCTTTGCAGCACAGAAATATGGCATGAAGCAAAGCAAAGACAGAGCTAAACAAGAAGTAGTGGAATTTGCCTGGGTATACATTAGATTCTATTTAGCTTTAAAATCCCACACCTCTTCAGTTTTTCTGTTTATAGCATGTACATTTTCTTCACACTATTCCTTTCACACCATGTGGGCTGACACAGTAGAAAAGTAGGCCATGTAAGTTTTTGCATGAATAGTGTACTTTAAAACTTGCTCTGACATTTTGTCAAAGAGCCAGGTAGTTCTCTGTTATCCCTATGCAACAAGAAACATAGAGCTTGTGACCTATGACATTTGGACTTCCTGGAAGACCACAATTCACCTAGGCTGTGTGAAAAATGAACTTGTTTTTAAAAAACAGTTTCCCAGTTAAAAAAAAAAAAAAAAAAAAAAAGTTTTATGCTTAGTTTGAATTCATTCTGCCTATTAAATCTTCAGCCAAAACTCACTTTAAATAACAGCTTCCCCTTCAAATAAAAATGGATTTGAGAGAACCTGAATTATCTGTTTTCCCTGTACCATAACAAACTCCAGTTTGAACCATCAACTTACGCTCATCCAGCTTCATTATACTATTTCAGTTGTGTGACAGGTTCAAGCTCTTTAGCTTTAATGGTCAACAGTGTAGCAGTATACATTAGTCAGCTTTTCAATGTCACTGCAATAAAGCTGCAGCAAGCACAAGCTTGAGAGCTCCTCTAGTTGGAATTTCATGGACTCTAGTTTAATATAATACAACTATGTGTATTTTTCTTGATCTAATCAAGCAACTTGCTTCTCATTACCTATCAACCAAACGTGAGCTTTTTAGTCAAATGTCTTTTTTTTTTTGTTCAATGCTTTCATTGACAGTTTTGCATGCTTATTTGGAGGTGGAATTTGAAGAGGCCTGTAAAACTGAGTGATATGATATTAATAAATGAAAACCAGACAAAATGTTGAATGCTGAAGACAGAATTTTTCCATGTCTAGCAGTATCAAAATGGGACACTTGTTCAGATCTTTTTTGACTAATTCCCCAAATAGAGAAAAAATATAATTTGCAAATAGGTAGTAACAAATAGTGGTTGGCAACTCTGACGATTGCAGGGGGGTTGCAGCCCAATGATCTTTAAGGTTCCTTCCAACCTAAGCCATTTTATGATTCTGTGATTCTATGAAATAAACTATTTCATCATTAAAAATTTTGAAAAATGAAGAACTATTAGTATTTATAAGTTATTTTTCCCCACTTAGGAATAAAAAGAGACAGCCTCAATTATATCATTAAGTTCAGAAAGTATGCTTAAAAATGATTAAAGGTAAATCTTACAGCACTAAATATTGTGATAGTTCTGTTCTTATTCATTTTTTCCCCACAAAAACACATAACTGAAGCAATTAAAATTATGAAAACTTGTGGGAATTTTTCGTACTTTTTGGAATAAAAAAGGGTAATATTTCAATAATTTTTAAAAATATATATCTTGTAATTCCTTTCATTTCAGAATTGATTGCCCTCTAACAGATAAAGTATTTAATAAGAAAAATAATTTGTTGCTCTGTGCAAAAATCTAAAATAGTATCAAATGCAATATTAATTTCAACACCTTGTTAGATGTCATAAAAATGAGCTGGTCCATTATCTATTTACATCAGCCTAATTATACTTTTACAGTCTCTTCTTGTTTCAAAACGCAGCTGCTTATTAGTGTTATTATCCATCTGGAAATGCATCTTCCTCTCAAGAGCCTTCTGACTTACTAACTAGCAACAACAAACTTCCTCTGTGAGTTTCCAGTTTGCAAAGGTGCTCATTAAAATTAATGTGTTTAAGTGTTTACTGCTTTGTTCCTAAAGCAAACACTGGAAAGTGCTTGCGGTGGAGGGGAGGTATAAATAAACCTTCCAAAGACTCTTATTAATAAGTAACAAAACAGAAAGTACATTATCAGGTTTGGTTCATTGTTTTTAGTTCCAATATGGTGTCACAGCATAACAAGGCAATTAATGTATAATACATAGAGAGGAACACTTTCCATGATGTGAATGAAACTACATTTACGTTCTACTTCACTGTATGCCTTTTTATGAACTCTGCATAGTTGGCAAAAGGAAACTCATCTCATTTGTTTTTGTGATGTTTGGAGTGACATTAAAGTTTCAGTTCTTCCGAGAGATCCAATTAGAATTTAGACTGATCAGCCAACCGTATTTCTACTCTAATATAATGTCCCTGATAAGCAGTATCTAATTTAAGCATACACTAGTAAATACTTTCTAAATCTTCATAAAATATTAACAAGCAGAAATATTTACAGAATTTCATCCCACACCAACATAACTTCGTTCTAGCAACTCTCTTGTCATCTCAAATTACATTCCATGAGCTAGAAAGAAAGGGCTCGTTATCTATTGATGCTTCCATTAATGTTTTTCCTGTCAAAGTAGTTTAGGGTCCTAACTTAAGGATGTAAAGATGTGCAATAAGAGGATGAGGGAAGCAGGTGAGTCCACTGAGTCAGAGAGAAGAAAGGGGATAAGAGAATAAGTTCTCTTCAAATGAAGTTTCACATAAATATTATCAAATTATTTTTAAATTTGGTAATTCAAGCTGCCAGATCTTCTTTTCATCCCTTATTAGCTCTGCCAAAACCAGACCTTCTCAGATGAACTGCTTCCCTGACTTCTCCTACGATGCTTCCCAATAAAATTTCACAGCAGTGTCACTAACTAACAAAAGAAACAGCCCAAGGAAGAAAAAAACACTAAAAGAGAATGTAATGACCAATGTGTTGGTTTGGAAAAAGCAATGATCATAGTTAATATCAGACTGGACATCACTCTAAAGTTCGAGAATTAAACACAGTCGCTCACCTTAAAAATATTTGGATTACCATAGATATAAAAACAGTAGGAAAAACCTGTTCAAAAAGTCATCTCTTGACAGACTTCACAGCAGAAGCATTTCCAACCATTTCAGCACTTTCTTTTACTTCACCCTGATGCAAATGACCTAAGCACTACTCAGCTTCAGCTTCTGTGCAGTGCTGAATATATAGGACTCAGCATCCCACCGTTATTCATACTTCTGCATTTTAACCAATCTCTTTGTTACATGCTCTACTCCTTCAAGGGAAGATACATCCTTTTGTTCAGGTCTCTCAGTCTTCTCAAAACTCTTGTGGAAAGTTAATTACTAATAAAACCTAGCACATGGGATTTGTTCTTATTTGGGTGTGCTTAGTAGAACAGTTCTGAAAAGTTCCTCTCACAAAATAATTAATTGATTAGCCTTGCAAATGTAACATGGCATGGCGACAGATACAGGGTGCAATATTCTATACAGAGCAGGTAAACCTAAATCTTTTAGCACTCATGGGAAATAACATTTTCTTTGATGAAAATTTTACCTGGAGATCAAACTTGATTACCAAGTAGTGAGGAAACATTTAGATTTCTTTCACAGTGGACACTGCAAGAACTTCACTAAATGCAACATGTTTATTTTTTTCTCTTTCTGCACACAGAGTTCCATCTGTTTTATGAGAAAGACCAGGTAAGTAAGGTCATCAGAATAATCTCCTTGGAGCATGTCTAACACTCCCCAAGCTCCCTGATATTTCAACCTGCAAATTGGAAGAGACAAGAACCCTGGAAGAGCTTGCACATCAAAGCATTGTCAAGTGCTTTGCCAAATCAGGCAAGCATGTCTTTGAGTAGTCTGAAATTACTGGCAAAGACAACTACAATATTAGTATAGCTTTTTATTATTATTATTAATTAATAGCAGTCAGGAGTTTATTTCATACATACACTAATATCAGCCTTTGTAAAGTAAGATTCTGGTTAATAACAACTAATGAAGATACATACATTTTCAGGATATGTCAGTAGCCTAGACCCTCTCAGTATACCTGTGATCTTATGTGGCCATATCCAAGCGAATCCCATTTAGCCAGCTGTTTTGTTTATAATAATTTAGATAACAGGATAGTATACAACACATACTCCCCCAGAAACTAGGTAAATAGTCAGGCATCTAAAACATCTCTAGTTCCATCTGCCCTCTACTGCCAAAAGTACCTTCATTTTCATAAAAATAGCTTTTGTACCCCACAGTACTACCAGACACATTCCAAAGAACACATCTGATACATTCAGCCTTTAAAATAACACCTCTTGTGTTCAAATGGACATGTAGTAGCAATGCAACAATTTTTTGGTGCTATTCAAACTGACTAAAGGCAATATTTCAGGTGAGTTTACAGGATATATGTCATGGTTTTGTGATTTTCAGTTATTGGTATTCCACATCATAACATCATGTAGTGTATGTACCTGGTTCTCAGAAGAGAAGGACTGCTACAGTCCCCACGGTACTTTTCTCCTCTGTTACCAAAGATAAAAACTTGCAGATGACGAGACCTCGTCCCTTCTCTTTCCGCCCGTCTCTCGTCCTGGCAGCACCTCGCTCTCCAGCCATCTTATCGTCAGTAGTAGAGTAAGGCCTACCTTGATTTTGGACATTCTCTCTCTCTGTATTGGATTTATCAGCTTAAACTGTAATTATATTGTATTATAGTGTGTTGTTTTGCATTCCAATATCTTATTTAGTAAATTAGTTTGTTTCTCCTCAGATTGTTGCCGCTGTCCTTTGCTCTCAGGCCCATCTCCTTACCCTTTTTTCCCTTTTCCCTTTTCCCGGGGCATGGGCCCATGTGTCCCCCATCCCATTCGTCACAGAACCGGGCTGAACGCCCGTAAACCGCTGACATTTTTGGTGGAGAATGCGGGCAAAATTAAGGCAAAGTAACCAAGAAGAACACTCAACTCTTGAAGACTGCCATCTTTTATCTTTTTAAGTACTACTATATACATTTCTCATTGGAACAAAATCATTTTGAAGATACTATGTGATACTTGCAAGGATAAGTATCTATATATATCTATATATATTTTTAATATATATATCCACACATGCACACTCTTCACACACAAAAAGCTACTCAATCTAAATGAATTCACTGCAAGGCGTTATATTTTTGTTACTCAAAATGCGTTACAAATATACCATTACTCAATAATAAAATATAAATGTGACAGAAAGAAATAAGATTATTTTAGAAAAGTGAAGATGCTACAAGGTGTTTAAAACTTTGTATTAGCCAGCCCTGATACACTTTCATACCTCTAAGAACTATAAAGGAAGTACATCTTCCAGTGTCCCAGTTCTAATCACACAATTGCCTCCAGCATTTCTGCTGTATTTAAGAAAGGATTTTTTTCATCTTTCAGTGGAAAAAAAGAAGATAAAAATGGTTGCCAGGACATAAATCAACTCACTGACACATTTTCAGAGTTTCCATTATTTACATTACTTTGACTCCAATTTAAATTTGTTTTGGTAATCCACTTCACTTCTTGTAAGAGGGAGCTGTGGAGATTCTGATTCAATGATTCTAAGTCTAATGACATTGGGAGCAGAAAGAGGACAATTTAGATTCCAGGAATGGTAATACAATTGATGCCATACAGCTCTGAGTCAGCCAGTCATGGCTTCCTATGCATGTTGTTTCTCTCATTTCCAGTCTCAACCGTTTCACTATATGAGCTATTCACCTCACTGGGATGCCATTAAAAAATCATCATATAATATTTGCATTGAATGCACGAAATAAAAAATTAAGATGTTTGCTTTAATATACTGTGCAAAATCCATAGCACAAAGAAGGACGTAATCAGAATCAGACCACATTGTTCTTAACTAGGAGATTAGCTAGCTCATGGGATTAACAAAGAGATTTACAGCCTTTCACTAAGACAAAACTGAATTTAGCTAAAGTTGATGATAAACAAAGCTATGTAAGAGTTGTTCATCAAAGTAAAATATCTTTCTTAATGAATCAATACACATTCCTCTTCTCATCTACATAGTGTATAAATAGTAACTTCCCCCTTTGCTAAAAGTTCTGGGTAGCTAAATATGAGGATGGAGACTGCAACGCCTCTCTTGAAAGCCAGGTCCCTACAAACCAATGTTTATTCTGCTCTCACTGTAATTGCCATGTCTTTTTCTTTCTGTGTTCTTTCTTCAAAATCTCCCATGGCTTTTTTTTTGCACTCACCCTACTGTGTTTTTCAATGAATTTTTTTTCTCCTCCTCCAACCCACACCTCAACTTCTGCCAAAAGAATTTTAAGACTTTAATCGCGAAGTCAGATTTCCATACTCTAAACATAAGTGAATTCAAACAATTAATTCATTCATAATTTATTAAAATAAATCAGAAAACAAACAAACAAAAACCTACTGCAGAAAAATGGAGTGCCTTACTTTTCTAGAAGTTGATAATTTCACTTCATATATAAACATACCGAAGGGGTAAACAGGTATTAGTCAGTTTTGGAATTCCCGTTTAATCATGACTTTATGTTAAAACGTTTACATGAAGAAGATCAGATTGCATAAAAGAAGAATGATACAAGGATAATTTGCATTTTTTGTTTACTTTTCATAAACTGGATATTGTTTGAAATACACAGTTTACCAGAAAGCTGAATAGCCTCATAACATATCTACCAGTTGTTCATTAAGAGACAGTGCAACATCAGTTTATCCTGAGATCCTAAGGAATCTCTGTCCTTGGAAGCTCAGTTAAACAAAATCACAACTGATTTAATCTCACTTAGCAAATGTTCTGATTCAAGCTAAACAGTTAGCAACTGTTCTGATTCAAGCAAGGCTCTTTCTGCGGAAAAAAAACAATAAGTAAACAGAAGTTCCCAACTAAAAATTATGTTTTATATTAGCAAGTGGAAAGTAATCTCAGTTCTCTCTGCACATCTTTTGTTTTCAACAAGTCTAATACATCAGTCTTTATTCTTTTCACTGAATTATTGCTTTTGGTATTCCTTGTTTTTGTACAGATAATATATAATGCTGAATACACTTCATCAAGTAATGCTTTCTGAATCTGTTATATATTTCATTCATAAATAGCAGGAGAAACATAAGTTTCTTCTTAGTTTCATTCAAGTTTGGTAGACACATTCACTGAGGAATTTTTTAGTAGTTCACCACCGTAAGGATTACATTAACTGCAGAAAATACTCTTATGTAATATGATAATATGATGAGGAAAAAAACACCTGAACTATATTAAAATTTTAACAAAAACAACATAAAAATATTTGAACAGAGACCAATAGAACCATCAGTAATGTGCAAGTAGAAACTAAAATGGCTGTAAAAAAAAACAGAGCAACAAATTACAACCAAAAAATGGCCAAACTGGGTTTTTGTTGTTGTTTCATTTGTTTTATAAAGTATTTTATTGCATTCCTTTCAAGTAAACATTGGAAATGTGGATAGTTCAATATTTCCAGCATGTACTATTTCTCACTGTCACGTTTCCTCAAAATCCTGGTTTTCAGTAGACGAATGACTACAAATGTTAATCTCCTACTACAATTTTAAACAGCCTTTTCAGCTAGAGGCTCTAAAGTCCTTGCTGCAGTTCTTATAAATAGACCTTGACCTAAATATCCTGAGATTAGGCAAGCCCTTAAACAGCTACAGTTAAAAGCATTACCTGTAGAGGATTAGACAAGTAGTCACGTTTCATACCAGACTACGACCTTCATCTAATACAAATGTCACATTCGCTTTGAAAAGGTATCTGAACAAGGAAAACAGCTCTCCTCTAGAACAGTTTTCTCTGACCCATGTGGTTCAACATATCTGATTTAATTCTGTAAGTGCCATTTATAACAGAGACCAGTAGTATGAAACTTTGCAATGCTCCATTTCTCTGAGTGGAAAGCAAGACAAACTCAGAACTCTATTTTCCCCTTAATGTATTCATAACTTCTGTCACTGCTAATGAAGCTTAATTATACACATTGGTTAATTACACTTCCTATTCAACTTACAGATTGCTTCAGGATGCAGCATCAACTAAAGGCCAGAAAAAAGAAAGCAACTGCCTTATCTACTAGATTTCTGTTAATCTTCCAAAATTCCAAACATTGCCTTTTATTTAGAAGTTTGAGAATGGCTAATAAAAACTGATCTAAAGAAATCAGAAAATGAATTTAGATTTACTATTCATTTATATTTACTAGCTTTGCTTTCTTCCTCTTTTTTGCCTAATGCATACTTGTAAATGGAGTAGGGAAAATGTCATATGTATTGTCCTATGCATAAACTGCATTATTTTAGAACACCAATCTTTTGCTGGAAAAAGTAGCATAATCACCTTTTTTAAACAAAGTTAATTTGTCATGTCAGAGGATACAAATGATTCCTTTGACAGCTAATAGGCTACACTAGGCACTAGGATAAATAAATTATAGTGCAAAGCACTAGTACGATATGGAAGAAGGGAAGAAAATAGTTTACAGTGAAAAACTATAAAGCTTTAAGCCAGGCTACAGTTTCTCAGATTGCATTACACAAAGAAAAGTTACTCTTACACTGAAATCAATTTGGAAAGGATATAATTTTGTAAAACAATTCTGTTGAGGACATGGCAATTTAAATATAGATTAAATGAAATCTTTTAGTAGTAGCAATTGTAGTAAGCTGTTCTACTTTATATTAAAGAGGTTATAGCACTGAAAATACTTGTACATTTATCAACTATAATCAGGGCTTGAACATTCCATGGCATCATCATTTGCTACAGAGCTGAGATCCAAAATCTGAGGTTTTATTTGTTTTATTATCACTATTTACTCTGGAAAGGTCTTATTTGTTTCATACTGCAGCTACTAAAAAAGTAGCTCAGAGAAATACAAACTGGAAAAACTCAGAGCTTAAAAATTATTTTGTAAATATAGGATTTCATATATAATAGATATTTCATTAGAAGTCATTCACATTATGATGAAGCTATCATTTTATTTTTATTTTCTTCTATTTCTTTCTACTTCCAGCTGTAACTTCCCAACAATTTCTTTCTAGTTCATACTTCTGTCCCTAATTTAGGGAGTAGGCGTAGGAAGGAGACAAGGAGCAACCGTGATGAGATGTAAAAAAATAGTCTACCTAAAACAATAAACATAGTTGCTTACTTGGTCACTTAAGCACAGAGAGACAGAACAGAGAGCCTTTGAGCACAACTACATATTCCCTTTCCATCTCCATCAGTTATTCACAGAGATCAAATATATCACTGCAAAAACTGAGGAATGGCAGAACTATAAGCAGAGATGAGATTGTTTGAAACTGTTCCCTTGAGTATATTTTCTCTTATACAGTACATAGAAGTACATTATCACAGCAAAATAAAATAGTCAAAGAAATTAGGGGTAAATGTTTAAATTCACCCTGGTAAATATCGGTTACTCTCAATATTAAAAGACTACCAAAAATATATCAAAATTTAAATTATATTTTAAATATAAATCTGAAAAATATAACTATCCAATCAATCCTTTCTCAAGTTCTGTCCAATTTCAAACACCTTTACAGAATTAAGAAATACTTTCTGGGCTTATAAAAGCTTTTGCCACCATTACATGGTCCCAGTTAACCATCTACTCAAATGGGAGTACATGTGCAAAGCTCAGAGCTGGCATAAACAGAAGAACCACCATTAATATCACTGCCTGCTTTCACTGCAGAGCTTTGGGCCTCAAAAGTCCAAACCTTTAGGGATCTCCTACAATGAAAAGCTCTTACTACAGTTTGATAAATTACCAGCATATCCTAACATTTAAATAGCAAGTAGAGCTACAACTAATCATTTATCTTCTCCTCAGGACTCCACTGACACTAGAATAAAAGTGTTCAAAGCAAATGTCCTCAATACATTGCACATACAGTGTCAGCATGTTTGTTTTTTGGTTTGTTAGGTAGAATTGCTGCCAATATTTATATAAAATGCATGAATTTAAAATATTACTAGGAAAAACTATCATTTAAAATATAAAAATGTATTTTTGATAATATTTTGTGGGTGCTAAAAGTCTTTGTTCTGTTACAGGTTAAAACAAAACAAATAGTCTCTAGGCTTGTAAATTGTTATTAAAAACGGCTTTTGTGAGATATATCACAAACAGCAGATGACTCTCAGTCCTGCTTCTTGAATGGGAGTGGAAACAAACCATGGCACTACATTGCATTAGTAGCTGACTATTACAAATAGCTCCTTCATCGCTCTGTTTTTGAGCAGAAACAATCATAGTCCTGACTGAAACAGAAAACTCATATCATTAATCTCAGAATGATGGGTGCTTAGAAACATATTAATTAAGCAAAAAGCACCAATTATTATAATAGGCTTGAGGGAAAAGAAAACTGTAAAGTAATGCCTAGTTCTATAATCTGATTCCATTAAATTAAGAAAATTAATTTTTGGAGTTTGGGTTTTTTCCCTTTTTTTTTTTTTTTCCCCAAACAGAAGGAGCACCACTGTTTTCAAGTAGAATGAACTTTGCTTATTGTGTACAAAAATCAAGCTCGATTACATTGTGACCTCCAGAAACTCTACTCATGGGTTAGACTCTAGGCTGTTAAAGACAAGATTATCCTGTCAGGTTAAAGGCAGCAAAATGTTAGTTAAATATGTACTACATTTCTTATGGTTCTTATCATACCGAACAGATATACTCTTGCGGTCTTATTATACCATCTTTGTCTGAGCTACACTGCAGTTGAGCCTGTGCCTTGCTGTGTGTCAACGGTTTACGGGCATTCGGCCCGGTTCCGTGACGAAGGGGACGTGGGATCCACGGGTCCACGCCCCGGGAAAAGGGAAAAGGGAAAAAGGGTAAGGAGATGGCCCTGAGAGCAAAGGACAGCGGCAACAATCTGAGGAGAAACAAACTAATTTACTAAATAAGATATCGGAATGCAAAACAACACACTATAATACAATATAATTACAATTTAAGCTGATAAATCCAATACATAGAGAGAGAATGTCCCAAAATCAAGGTAGGCCTTACTCTACTACCAACGATAAGACGGCTGGAGAGCGAGGTGCTGCCAAGATGAGAGACGGCAGAAAAAAGGGACGAGGTCTCATGATCTGCAAGTTTTTATACTGCAAGCTTTTATCTTTTCCCTCTGGCTGGAAAATGGTAACAGAGGAGAAAAGTACCGTGGGGAATGTAGTAGTCCTTCTCTTCTGAGAACCAGGTACATTCACTACATGATGTTATGATGTGGAGTACCAATAATCGAAAATCATAAAACCATGACAATGTGTACCTCATAGATCTTGACCTGCAGACTTGACTTTTCCTGGCTTTACCAGCTGCTTCACAGCTTATCAGGCTGTCAGAACTCTTGGCTGAACCTGATCGTGGTTGATGAATCTACACTGCTCTTGTTGGACTATGGTGAGATGGTGCTCAATTCCTGACTCCCCTTCTCTATGGAGCAGCTGGGCCTTTTACTCCCTGACAGAAGCAACTGAGATTAAACAAAAGGTGGAAATAATGGACATGGGAGAACTGGTAAAACGATTGCAGGTATGCTTCATAATCCACAGCCCAACAAAATCTAACTGTAAAGGAGACTTACAAAATTCTAGTCTTACCTGCAGTTTTGGACTGCATTAATCAGGTAAATTTTGAGTATGAAGGTATTGCCCCTTCCAATCTATTGAGCATATCGCTGAAGACTTTGTCATTAATAGGTACAGTTCTAACCTATAAAAGTGCTATGATGGATGAGCCTAAAGATTATTCTTTTTTAACCAGGCTTTTCTGAAATAAACTGCATCTTCTCATCCCCAGAGACCAGATGAAAGGACAACATATACACAAATCAAGGGAAAAAAAAAAAAAAAAAAAACTTACGGACTGTGTCTAAGATGCAAAGCAACTTAACTAATTTCAGCTGGATTTCTAGGAGCTTGGTAGTTCTGGAAGCCAAGTGAAACTTATGCATATATATAGAAGATTATTTAGAAACTTTATATCACTAATATCTTACTGGATGTTGTACAAGTAAATAGGCTGTCATTTACACAGAGAACAGGGAATATTTTGCTTTGCCACCTGAACCTATCTTGTTCTCTTTCATGTGAGTGAATAAAGAAATAACACCATTTACTTTGCAGCCATAAATTGAGAATTTGTTGAGCAAGACTGACCACAGTAAGTACTAAAAGAAAAATGCTTTAAAAAAGACTTGGAAAAAATACACCCGAATTTTTTCACAGTACAAAGCTATTTATCATTTTCATCAGAATTGATCCCCCTTGGGCACAGATATTCTTTATTTGTTCCTTTCATATTTTTTCTTACCTCTGAATTGTTGCATATTTAATTCTTAAAATGCCACAAGCTAGTCTTTGAGTTTATTACATGATCATGTGATATAGTATTACAAAATGTACTCATTTTATGCACGTGCTACATAGCAAACAAAATTGAATATTTTAACACTACCTTTTTCAAATGAATAAGACTGAGGTAGGCATCAATTATAATCTGACTTACTTTTAAAATTGAATTCAGTGTTCTTTGAAGTCATCTTCTGGTGTGAATTATTTAAAAATCATGCTCTTAGGCTTGGCTATGAGATTCTGCCAAAATATCTTTAATTTATCTTCACCTTTAATGTCTCAGGAAGAGATATTTTGACACAATATAGTTGTCGTATTTGCAGCACCACTGTGGATGGCCTTTCCACAAATAGGTATTTAAATAAAACTCTTCAGTAGAATATTCTGAGATTAAACAACAATCCATCATTAATGTGCCCTGAAAGATCAGATCTTAAAAGGTGAATATAATTCTTTACTCTCAAAGATGATTTAAGACTGACGTGTGAGGCTCTGAAATGTAAAGACATTATTAGAGGCCCAACAAAAACAGATGAACTGTTTTTTTTTCTTGTTTGTTTGTTTTTGAGGCAATGGGAGAGCCAGAAACAGCAGAGCTATTTTAACATTACCTAACCAAAAAAAAATGAATACTCTTCAGTTGTGGTACTGGCAGGCAGCAAAAACCTTAGGGTATAAATTTCTTAATTTATTCCACGTTAAAATGTTAAAAAATGTGATGTATCTTCCATTTTTAAGGGATACATTTTATAATATTTTATTTCAGCACAAAAGTTTTAAATTCCTTAGCACAGCTGTATTGTCTAATTTACCTTCTTTCACTGTGTCTGTTGATAATAGATACATAGAGGTCAATCACATGGCTTATAAAAGAAATAATATCACAACAAAATGCAACCAGCTAGTGAAAGTGCTCCCACTACTGTGAATTTGTTACAAGGCTATACGAAAGCCATTCCAAGCATAGGTGGCAAAACAAATTACTGTGGAGTGTGGATGAAAATATTTCTTCCAGTAGATCACTCTAGTTACTTGACAGCTATTTAGTTACTTCACAAGGACTTTACTTCAGAATAGGACTTTCTGAAATCTACATATTTAGATTGAAAGAAAAAATGATTCTTTGTAATGGTATCCTATCCACTTGTCTAGTCTTTTCAGCTGCAAGCAGAGATCATAAGCTTTCATGTAAAGGACCAGTTTTTATGGTATGCTTATGCATTATCTCTTGCAAAAGGTGCAAAGCATAATCTACTATCATATTATGTAGAAAAAAAATAACGAAAATTAGACAATTGTTATTGATGTGCACATTTTCTCCCCATAACAGAACAGAGGGTAACAAAACACTGGAACAGGCTGCCCAGAGAGGTTATGGGATCTCCATCTCTGAAGACATTCAAAACCCACCTGGATGCGTTTCTATGTGACCTAATCTAGGTGTTCCTGCTCCAGCAGTGGGATTGGACTAGATGATCTTTTGAGGTCCCTTCCAATCTCAGACATTCTGTGATTCTGTGATAACATTCTTGCTATCTTCCCATTTTTACCTTACACAGTGCTTTGACTTTTGGCAAGGAATATTCCACTGCACTACACACTTGTGATGAAATGCTACCTTAATTTCTTATTTTTTATATATTTTTTTCCATTGCTAAGTCTTCCTCTCTCTGGTGAATCTCAGCTCATTACAGTCTACTCAGCACTTCTGTTGTAATGTTCATAAGGTGATTTGTCAACACTGACATAGAAGAAACAGATGCCAGATACCAGACGCCAGTCTGATTAACGAGGAGGATGAAGTGTAATGGGAATTTCTAGTGGGTAATGTAGGCAGCAGGAATGAACAGAAAATAAACAAAGAATCTTTCTGTTCTGGCTATTTTGTATTGGAACTGTGTGAAACATGACAATATGTACCTAAACCTGTGGACCTGTCTAAACCAATAAAACTCAAGTAGTTTTAAATAATACTAAAGTCATATGATTTAAACAAATTAAAAATAAAAAAGCTAAGCATATACTTCAAAATATGCTAAAATGTTGTCATGTGTTGCCTCAACCCAACCAGAGTTTACAAAAGTTATTTATTTTTTCATTAAAATGATGAATGAATCTGGGAATAGAAAAAGCAAGAAGCAGTGGACATAGCTGAACACATGAAGCTAATGGAAGGTTTTCTACTGTGAGGAAACAGGATATATGTTTAAATTCTTGGCCCTGTTCAGTGTTTTGAACCAGAGGAAAAAATATTATTTAATTATATGGAGAGAATATATACAGATAAGCATTTCTGTCTTTTAATAATACAGTACAATCCCACTGTGTGAGGTTAACACTAAGTATTCAGTGCCACTGTCAATGTGAGCTTATTTTTCAAAACTTGTATCTTAAAAAAAAATCACTGTAATTATATTTTTATCTAGTTATATACATTTACATTTATCTGCTTTTATTCATATGGCAATAGACAGAGGCTAACTAGGTCATCAGTACACATCTAAGTCCATGCAACCACAGTATTTGTTGTCTGTAGTCTTCCTGATAGGTCACACAACTAAGTGAAATAAATTTTAGAAGGATTTTAAGACTTGGAGTAAAACGGATCAGATGAGATTGCAGTAAGACAATTATATGGAAGAGGTCACCACTGGAAAAGTTTCATCAATATGAAAATAATTAAGATAAATATAGTTTGGGGTTAAAAGGGGTAGTAGAGAGGGTCTGAAGATATTGCAGTGAGGAGAGTATTAATGCAGCAACACAGGTACCATGTTTCACTAGATTCTTAGTTGAACAATGAAGAATAATAAAAAGTTGCTTTGAATGAATGACAGTAAGCCCTACATATGTACACACACATTGTATGTTAGCCATAACCACTCAGAAAAGCCAATCAGTTGCACACTGAGGTCCCACAGTTTTTAGTTAATTAGATGGAGGAAAGCAATTAAGAGTTCAGTTCAGAGCAAAGTCAGTGTCAAAGACTAAATATATGTGGGGAAAACTAGAAAGGAAGAAAACTTCAGCCATTCTCAAATTATAAACACACAGAGAAACAGAAGAGGTATTTCAGGCTACATCTCCTTCAAGATGAAGAGAGCAAACAGAATATCAGAGGTGATCATTATGACAATGGCAGAGAAAACTAACAGCTGATCTTGAGAGACAATGCTAACTGGGAAGTCATGCCTGAGCCTTTAAACTGGGACAGTAATCTCCATGGCAAGTATATCATCATTCATCTTCTGATTTTATCTTTTTATTCCAATATTATTGTGAAGCACAGATACAGACATTTGGTTTAGCATTCTACTTAAAATATGAATTGAGATAGTTGCAGAAATGTGTCTAGATGCTACGTCTAACACTGTATTTCACAGAGACTTCTCAAGGCAAACAAGAGCGGGTTGCCCTACTATGACTCAGGCATCTTTGGAATCACACCTATTATAAAATTACTTGGAAAGCATTTTTGTATGTTATTTTTGTTTTTGGAAATAATAGCTATTGTTGCTTTCAAATTTCAGCCTTCTAACTCAAAAAACTAAATACAAATGTTTTGTAGTTTCATAGTTTCATACAAATGGAGATACACATTCTCTGTGCATAATGGATATACTTTTGTATTTGGGAAAAATTAATTGAACTAAAAGTGATAATCAAGAATTTCAGGAGAAAAGTAAAACGTAATGGAGGAATTTTAAACAGTTCCTCCTCAAGGCAGTCCTTGTAAATGAAATAGAAGATACTGCTGTCTTTTTTTATCCCTCTTGATCCTTTTTGGTTTGTTTGTTCTTTTTGTTTTTATTAAACAGGAGCGTCTGATATTGTCTCTATTTTCAATTTCACAAGGGAAACAAGTTTTATTTTGAGATAAACCCATCTGGCTGAGGTAAATTAATACATACTTTAGATGATGTAAAAAAAAAAAAATTGTATTTTTTAAGATAACTTCTATCCAGTCTGGCCACAATCTGTTTGGGAACCTTTTCATTAGTAACTTCTAATTATTTAACAATTATTTTTAAGACTAGTGTTTCTACATTCGGACTGAAATTTCTGCTAGGGAAAGGACCAAGAGAGACTGATTACCAAGTTGTCAGCAGTCTGAAAGCACTCCCTCATGTAGCTAGAGACAGGGACAAATAATACATGTGCTGTATTTGATTCAGAAAAATTTGCTGGGTTTAGACTTTCTGCATTTCATTCTATCAAGTTACTGTTATTATTCACACATACTATCACATAAACTAATCTGAACTAAACTAGGAGCGTGTACATGGATATCTAGTTGGAAGGACTTCTCACTAGATGCTGTTTAAATCTCACTGAAACTTGCTGGCAAACGCTGCTTTCACATATCAATCCTAAAACGTGAAACTCTATTTAAAATATACAACAAAATATAATGTTGCAAAAATTAAAATAAAACTCATCTTAATTAGTATTTGCAAGAATGTGTATGACTTGTAATTCCATTTCAAAAGCTTATCTCTTGCAATAAACTGAACATCAATATATCATATACAAGCTTCAAGAAACAGGTGCATATGCCTAGATTTATTAAAAATTCATTACTGTCAGGTTGTAATTACTTCAGACATTTAAAGATTCTCCATTACAGAACATATTTCTATATATAACAATGATATAGAATCACTTAGAACAAATTTTAAGCATTAAAGTTTGTATAGTCTTCAATTACAATACTTATTATAAAGGTCGCTTAACGATAAACAATCTACTATAAATATATTGTATTATATAATATAATATATAATACTATATAATAAAATCTATATACTATATACTATATAATAAAACTATATACTATATAATACTATAATATATTGTATTAAATCCTTTGACTTTTCTCTCTTTTAGTGGTTTTACCAATCATTTTCACAATCAAACTATACATCTGTGAAAACAGAAAGCAAGGTTAAATCCTTAGTGGCATATAATCCTTCTCTGTTCATATTTCTTTTATATGCAACAAGAATTTGCACTATTGACAATGCAGTTGCTAGAAACATACTCCTTTTTTTTTTCCCAGTGCTTATCTTATCATACTTTGTTTTGAAAATGTCAAAATTTCATGAAATTTCCACTTCCTCCCAAAATTTCCTCATCAATGCAGTCTCTGTAGGATCTTTTTTTGTATTTTTGATCTGCCTTGGAATTTCCAAGATACAGTGGGGCAATATATTCAAAACAGAGGAAAAGCTTAAAAATAATCTGGAAATACAGCATCAAATACAACCCTCCCTCCACATAAGTTTCTCCCTGCACCATACAACACCTGAACTGGCTCACACACTGTTTACATTTAAGAATGAGAGACTTGACCGAGAGCCCAATGAGCTCAATGGAAGTCTTTCCACTGATGTCATTTGGTTTTGGATCAGGTCCTAAACTAACAGAGGTCATTAAACTAGTCTCTTGTTCTTTTTTTCTCTCCACCTCACTCCAGTTCCAATATGATATCATATGAACTGTCAAAGAGAATGGATTGATTTTTCCTTAGTCATATTAACAGTTCCTGGTAGCCAACAAAAGTATTCCTGTGTACAGATATTTATTTTTAAGTAAATTCTTGTTAGTTCCACATCTTGATTTAGTCACTAGTGAGATCATTTTTGGCTTCTCTTATGCAATTTGGTATTTGGAATTAATTTTTAACTCCAGTTTGCAACATCCTTTACCCATTTCAAACATTTCTTTAATTCTAGCCTAAATGTTATGTTTTACAATTTAAAGTTCTATTTATATGCAAATTGCATGACATAAAAACTTGCAAATTTATATTTACTTTATTCTAAAGTATTTCCTTCGTTTATGCTTTTGTTCTTATCTTTATGGTTTGTCTTGTGTGGGCTTTTTTGCCTATCACACTCAGTTTATCTGGGTGCTCAAAAACAAAGCAATAACAACAAACTACTTCAAAGAATTTGGGAATGTGAAATGCAAACTGCACTCTCCCTGATCCTCAGGGAAAAGGCACCCTGAGGGTACGTTTAAAAAGTACTTTTGCTGGGAAAAGAAATTATGTAATGCCTTTAAACAATAGTAGTGATAATGCATAAAATGTTTCTAAAAACTATTCTGTTAAAAAAAGCAACTCAGGGTTCCTGGAGGTTTAAATAAGTCACAATTAAAACTGGGTGTGAGGCAGACTATCAATGTTTTCATTTCAAACTCCTGTAAGCTCAGCATAGATCCTTCCAAGATTCTTTATTTGATCCAGAAATAAATGCTGCTATGTAGGTTAGAGTGAAACATAAGAGAGCACTGGAAAAGAAACACTGCTTTGCTGGAAAGCCATGCGCAGAAGTGCTTCAGGCTTTAAAGAGCTAACGAATCTGGCCTCCTGCAGATGCTATTCTACTAACTCTCCATTTCTTCCCTTAGCATATCCAATTGGCTCACTACATACTATTAATGTGTTAGGAAGGTCATTATGTCTGGCTAGCTAAATTAGTGTTGAGTGGAAAATATGTCAAATGAAAAATAATAGCAATAATTCTGTTCTTTCTAGATTTTTATTCTATTTCCCTTAGAGTTGATCAGAACTGAAGATACTTTTGACTATCAGGATACTTTCAAGATTTCAAACAATTAAGTATGTGATTAGAATCGAGCGTAACAGCAGTCATTTAATTCTCCATGCACTAGAGAAACAGCAATAACCTGTCTGATGCTTCTTTTGAGCGGCTGTGTTGTTATTACATTTGATATTTTATTTGGTCAAAAGTAGTAAAACTGTCATTAGAAGCAGGGGGAAAAATACTACCTACATCTTCCAGGAGGAGTTGTGGTGCATCACTGCAAAGCATGTCAGTCAACAGTCAACTTAGTAAAAAAGCAGTGAAGAGATTATCACACGTGCCTGAACATATGATGCTAGCCCGATGATTTGTTTGTAAGCATAGTGATAATGAGTCTTTTTATAGAGAATATGTTATAGTAAATGATTCCCATCTCTAGAAAGCATGTATGTATCTAATAAGAACATTGATCACAGAACAAAAAGCTCCTTACGCTTACATAAATAAATATACCATTTCTCTTTTCATTTATCACAAGAAAATCCAAGATTGATTCTTCTTCCAGTCAGTTTTGTCTTCCAGGCTTCATGAAGTAGGACAATGCTGCTATATTGAGCAAAGATGGAAAGCTAAAATGTTTTTCAAATTGGACTTCCCTGTTATTAACCAATATTGTATATTTTTAGTAAATTCATTAAGTGCATTTCAGTAAATTCATCACAAGGAATTAAAAGATAGGATCCAATCCTTTCCTTCTTACTTGCATAAGTTTTGAGTAGTTCCTATAGAAATTAAACTACTAATGCCAATGTACCACTTTGAATGATATGCGTTGTCTTCCCCAGTGCTGGTGTTATCATCCAATTAACAAGTTATTTTTATCATTTAAATATTTTAGTTTCAAAAATTATCTCCATTATATTCCTGAAGTATCTGACTTGAATGACATTAAAGTGATGTGAGTAGGAGGGTGAAAATTATTTCCTGTTTTCATATCATCTTATAAAAAATATATAAAAAATAAAGAACCATTTTCTTACGAATAACAGCTAATTATCTGTATCCAAAAGCAGGGATGTTTCAAGACAAAACTGTTTAAAGTCTGCCTCTGAATCTAGAGCTTATAAAACTGAATGAAATGTCACTTCCTTTAGAGACTACTAGCCAATTCACACAATTTTAAAATTACAAGAACTTACACATTTAATTGATGATAATCTACCATTTACAGAGGCACAAATATATTTAAGCACTTATTAGATTTCAGTAGAAAGAGTGCTAGCTTTTACAGAAGCATTTCACAACTATATTCTAATAAAAATAAATAGGTCTCATGTGCCTAAATACATCAAAAGCTACACCAATGACATTTCATCTTTCCAGGTACTAGCATATAAAAGACTTACCATCAATAAGTATAAAAATATATGAGGGTTGCTCTGAAAGTAATGCCTCCTATTTGAACACTCTGGCCATATCAGAGGTATATATTGGTGGTATAGTAGTAGAGGTTGAACCTTCCCACAAATATTCTGTTAAATGTTGTTGATGTGTAACAGATGGCAGCAGAGGGGTAATTTGACAAAACGGCATCTGACAACAGAAATGGTGGAAATGCAGATATAGCAAAGATGTGTCATTGAATCCATGCAGAAAAAATAGCCATTGACATTCATCGGTGTTTGTTGAACACTTATGGAGATCAAACAGAGGATGTGAAGACAGCGAGGTGGTGGGTAATGCATTTCAGCAGTGGTGACAGGGACTGTGGGTCACCCCCCTGCTGGTGCAGATTTTTACGAGCGCAGCATGCAGAGTCTTGTTCATTGCCGGTGAAAATGCACAGCTAACGCAGGGGACTATGCTGAAAAATAGTGGTTTGTAGCTGAGAATTTTTTCTGTCCTATACTGTCATTGTGCTCTTTGTATCTGTTGTCATTTTCAGAGAATAGGAGGCATTACTTTTGGAGCAACCTACATATTTTTAGGCAATTCCTCTTCACTCAGTGTGGGTCATGAAATATCCATGTATTAAGCCTTATGAAGCAAAATTCATAGGAAAAACAGTAAACAAGCTTTAGTCCCAAAATAGGAAGTTCTACAGAAAGCGCTCAATGGCTCCAATCTGGAAAACAGCATTGGTAGAAACTGAATAGAAGCTGAGGAGCAGCTGCAAATCCTTATCACATACTTGGAGAAGATAGACTGAGTAATTTCAACAAGATGGCCATAAATACAGGTGAAAAGAAAGACGGCCAAATTAGTATTTTTGTATTTAAAGCCTAAAAGTTGTATTGTTTTACAAAATACAAGGAAACTGGCCTTGCCAAAGGTGGTAACAATGCTATTTACCAGCTCAAGGATTTTTAAAGCTCAAGGCAAGCTAAAATCTGTTTGTCTACCACAGCCTAAAAATCACTCACACAATAAAAAGCCCAGTAAACACTTATTTGCCTCTAGCAAGCACCTGTTCTGCCCATATGTGATCACTGAAAATCCAGTATAAATCCTGTCTTTTCCAATAGACATTATTCAAATGAGAAATAAGTGTGTTCTGTTTGGACTGCAGCTCCACAGTTCAAGAAGCACAGACTGCAACAACCTTTGATTTTTAAATCACATGGTCAGTATATGCAGAAAACCAATTACATTAAATCTCATTCACTAAACTCATATTCCTGCCTTCACCTGAAGCGGTGCTTTATCCTATGATAAAGCACCTTTATCCTTTGTACAAATATCAGTATTACATCAGATATAGCTTTATTCTATAAAGTTTCAAAAAAAAAAAGAAAAAAGCCACTTCTGAAATCTACTGCTGGTTCCTAGTAGAACAAGATGATGGAGAGAGGAGAATGGAGAAATCATGGAGTGAAATGTTTCATTTTCAGTGTACTATAACATAAAGAAGAATTTATTTTTAGGGTTTTTGTGAGCATCGCATAATTCCATGCATGAATGCTGACATGCAAATAACGAATTAGTAGAGGTTTTAAGAGCTGTTCACAGTTAATTAAAATTACTTGCATTCAGTGGATACATAATCCCTTAAATATGTCTTTTAAATTCTAATTTGATATTATTCCGTAGAATGGATTCAATTACAAAGTTTATTTTCACCGAGTTCCTGCTTCTTCATGCTAGGCAGTATAATTCATTTTATGGCTTGTTACATTCATCTGTCTACCACTGTGGCATACAGTTCATTGAATATTTTAAATTTCCCATTATATTAAGAAGGTTTTTTGAGCATCAACAACTTGGATGTAATTAAAAGACTGCTAGAACACAGTAGATAGATTCAATACCTAACTGTAATCAAATTCCAGAAACAAGGAGAAGAGTGAAAGCAAGCAAAAGAGCACAGGTGAAAGGAGAACAAAAGACAGAAGGAACCCCTGCCTTCAAAAGAAAATGCTCAAGGCTTTCGAATTTGCAATTAATGCAAAAGTGAATTGATCCTGGAAAGCCACATTTAAAGACACCAGATTTTGCAAATGAACAGTTAGGAAAGCTGAGGGGCATACAAAACAAGATTACATGCAGAAGGTTATCAATGTGATACTGTAAAAAGGGCTTTGGCTCTACCACCAATTCCTGAACTGCAAAAAACAAACAAACAAACAAACAAACAAACAAACAAACAAACAAACAAACCTAAAATAGGAAGCTTAAACATGGTATTCCACCTTTGAAATTTTCACTTAAGACTGGCATATGAAGGTTTCCTGGTAGAAGGCAGGGTCCACCTGCATATAATCTTTGATAGAATGTCAGTGCTCAACCTTTTTCCTATCATCCTCAGAACAGACAAATCATGAAAATTTGCCAGAACTGGCTGGGAGCTTTTCTAGAGCAGCATAGACTACCAGTGTTCTAAATACATATGCATTCTAGCTTAAGGCTTTCGCTCCTCCTGGCTGTCAATTTCATACTCTTTTCTAGAATTACATTCACTTAACAAGGAAGAAAAGAGGTGCAAAATAGTATGATGTCTGTGTCTAGTTTCCCACCAATAAATATGTACATAATTACATAAATCAGTAAAGATCTTTGTCAGTACAATGCTGCAAGTCAGGTCTGTGCAGATTTCCTCTTTGTCACAAATCAAAATAAAATGTCTCTAACATCCATGTGCAGAACAAAACAAGGAGCCCAGAGTTATTCATGAGTTTTGAATGTCAAGTGTCTCTTTGCACATCATCCACATAACATCAGATCTATATAATGAAACGCATGATGTCAGCTGCTGTGGCTGGATGTGGTAAAAGGATGCAAAACATCCTGATGCCATATTTAAATTGACAGAACTTACTATATTGGGAATTTTGCTGTCTCAGTGGGAGCCTGGGGACATCGCTGTCAAACCAAGAAGCAAAGACTGCCCTGTGAAAGGAGCCCTGTCAACTTCTTTTGCATCTTCTGTAGCAAATGCTTCTCCACATTGTTCAGACTTGGAGTCTCCATGTGTTTATTTCAGTTTCAGATGCACATCTTTAATTGTCAGCCATTTGAAATATCACCCTCCCATATGTCTTTTCACAAAATCCGAGAAGTTAAATAGCAATGAAATCACTCCTATGATAAGTTTTCAGGCTAAAATTAGTACCATCCAAACAAGTAATTTGTATTTAATGAAAAACAAACAAACAAAAATGGGTAGTCTCTGCCTCCTTGTCATGAGTGAAACTACTGACCAATCTTCCTTACACATAGCTGCACATTTACATTTAGTATATCATCCTGTATATCAGAAGCTTACTGATCTCATGAAAATCAGATTAAAATACATTATACAAGGAAAGCTTCATATTCAGTACAGCAAACAAAGTTATTCTGATCCAGAAAAAATAATACTGCTTGTGCCACAACTCTAGATTTGCAAAACCCACATGCTAGCTTGGTTTGGCTCAGATAAAACAAGAAGGAAGAGAAGCTGACATCAAAATACAGATTTCTAGCTGGCATTCAGATAAATGATTTTACAACCATTCATAAAGTCTTCTTACCTGAACACAACAGAAATAGAAAGATAGGCTGCCTTTCAGATACACAAGAATAAAATGCAAAAAGAGGTGCAAATATGAAAGAATAAATTGAATTGCATCCTCAATTTCATTGAGCACCCTGATGTTCATAAATAAAAAAGAATGCCGTACAAATTTTAGTATTTATCATAACAATCTCCATAGATATCCCCTAGCATTAATCTCTAATATCCACATCTTTATTTTCTGATTTTTATTATTCTTAGATACTGGTTCTATTACAATATAAACATGGAAATGGATTAAGAAAATAGATTTGTAAATGGGCTGCTGTTAGTGCTCTGCTTCACTAATATCTAACAATGAAAAACTGTAACTTACATTGTTCCTGTAAATCAGAACAAGAAAAGCTGCAGCTTGCTACTTGTGAGTTTAGAGTTCTTGGTAAATTAGCCCCTGAGAATATGATGACTTAAGAAAAATTGGGGTACCCAGCATCAGCAAATGCTTTAAAAAAGGAATGCCTTTAGTCTTTGTCATGATTTCTACAAAAAAAAAAAAAAAAAAAAAAAAAAAAAAAAAAAAAAAAAGCTATAGCCAACTGTACTGCATTTTGTTCACACTGTTGAGTCTTCAGTTTGGTTCTGAAAGCCCTTCCCAAGCAACCAAAGTTGAGATATTTGGGGGATGCTTCCAACAGGAACAGGGCCCTATGTCAAACAGCTTTTCTCTGACATACTTAAGTCCTGTAAACCACTCTCAATAAAGCTGGTTAGCATTAAATACCATATACCTTGGAGTTCATTTCCTTTTAAAAAAAGATCAAATATTATCATTTTCCATTTCTCATTCAATTTTTGAGTTAAAAGACTTACGGTATTTAATCAAGCTTCATTAACACTGACACATAAAAGCTATTTCATGCAGTACAAAAATCTGTAGCTAGCCAGCTTTCAAAGTACAGTTTAATTTTGTGACCTCTCTGCTTAACTGACTTCTAATTTAATACAAAATTGTCTACCTGATGGACAGGTGACAACTGTAATGCTGCCTTCTCTGTCAGTATTGCGACAAAATGAAAATAACTGAGATTTTTTGTACTGAGTGCTGATGCCAAACATTCAAGCTAAAAGATACACGCAGGCATACTCATCCTGTATCTCAATTCCTATGGAGGTATTCCTTTGGAAACCCTTGAAATGCCTATAACAGACCATTTAGTTATGTTTCAATTCTTCAACAACATTGGTTTAAGGACTAGAATTCACATTAATCAATATATTCAGACAGAGCTTCTTTATGTGCCCAAAAGTATTTGCAGACACAATTATGCACATACAAATTAGAAAAAAGAGTAGGATGACAATAGTTTTCTGTAGAAGAGGAGTTTCATTAAAGAAGAGCTAAAAGGTTTAGGGAAAGATAAGTGAGAAAATGTTCTAAAATCCCAAGCACTGAAAAACCACCTGGTAGCATATTGCAGAAAATACAAATGCTTTATTTGCTAGAAAGGTTGTACGAAAATTCTTCTCATGCCAAACCCACATACTGACGTCAAAGAATTTACCTTGATTTTGACAGTGAAGTTTTACAAATTGAAAATGCCAAAATAAACTATTTGGATAAATCTTTAGTATATTTAATATAGGAATACACGAAATATGAAAATGCTAGGACATCAATATTAATAAGCCAATTATCAATATAAATGCTTATGCTTTCACAACTTCCTTCTTCCATTTTGTAACTAGGAGGGCTGCTCTGAAAGTAATGCCTTCTATTTTATTATATAGAACCACAAAGTCAGGGGCAGATGTTGGTGGTATGGCAGTAGAGTTTGAGTCTTCCTACCAATATTGTTAGATGTTGTTGCTGTGTGAAAGATGGCAGCAGAGGGGCAGTCTGACAAAATGATGTTTAACATGGAAGTGCAGATAAAGCAAACATATGGAACTGAATTCCTCCATATGGAAGAAATGGCACCCACTGACATATAGAAGCTTGCTGAACATTTCTGGAGACCAAATAGTGGATTTGAACACAGTGAGGTTGTAGGTGGTGCGTTTCAGCAGCAGTGACAGTGGCAGTGGGTAACCTCTGCTGGTGCTGATTTTTATGAGCATGGCATACAGGCTCTAATTCATTGCTGGTGAAAATGAATAGATAATTGTGATGACTACGCTGAAAAAATAGTGTTTTGTAGCTGAGAATTTTCTCTATCCAATAGTGTCATTGAGCTCTTTGAATCTGTTCTAGTTTCCATAGAAATAAATAGGAGGCATTACTTTTGAAGCCTTACTCTCTAAACAGGATAACAACAACAGGATACAGCCTACGAAGGGATTCTGAGTGTTTCATCTAAGTGCCCTGTGCACAGAATATGAGTCACAAGTTACAACAGTTTTGGCTTCCCCACACAAATAAAAATCAGTTCTTTAGTAAGAAATGATAAGCTTGAGTCCACTGCTCAAATTACAGAGCCAGTTAAGGACACCAGCATAATCCCTTTACAAGGAGATTCAAGAAGATACTGTCAAAGCAATTTAATGCATTAAACATCTGAAGCATTTCTCATGTAATATTCAATGAATAGAAAGATGAAATGAGTTTTCTTTTTACATAGTCATATTGTTTCTCTGTAGATTAACTCTTCTTTTGAATGTAAACAAATCAAGGGAAAACTAGACAACTCATTTCTGTGTGAATCTGAAGTACCTGCAAAAAAGACACAATCCAAAGGCTTTACTGCACAACGTTTGCAAAATAATTGATGATCATAAATAGAATTTAATATTTAAAAGCTGCATTTACTACCATGAAAATGTTTTAAAATGCAGAAAAAAAGAGTCTAAGGAAAGTTACAAATTCTGAAATATATCTAAATTAGTTAAGGCTTTAAATAAATAACAATAATTTTAAAAGAATCTCTTAATTTTTGAACAACTATAAAATGTAAGGACAACGACAGAGGTATTACTCATTTTATAGGGTCTAGACAATGAAAGAAATAACATGAAAAAGAATGAGGAAAGGTAAATTGTGGCTAAGTTTGCAGAAATTTGCAAACTGGCAAATTCTTATTTTCCTACAAAAAAAAGTACTAGAACAAGTAGGGTGATAAACTGTTTTTTGTACTTGCAAGGGTACAGCTATTTTAGTTGTAGACACAAAGCTTATGGGAAGAATCAGGAAACTGAACTTAATTTATTACACAAATGGCAATGGCTTCTGGAAAATGGTCATGGTTACCAAAAACTTTTAAAGTGAGAAGTTACCAAAAACCATCGTATTGCATTGTACACAAAAATGCGCGGAGAACCCACTAGGACATGATCTGGTTATTTTCTGAACACAGAAAAGGAAATTTAAGCTCTATTAAAATTAGAGAATATTGATATGAATAGCCAGTGGGTTATCTGGAAAAATCTTTTAAAACAGCAATTACACATATTGTATCGGCAGATAGGTGATGGAAGAAAGATGTTTATCAAGTACAGCCCATCTGGATTATCATCTCGGATATTTTGAAGTGGGGGATTATCCACATTCCAGCCCTTACGGAATAACATTTATTTTTCAAAGGATTCTGCTTTATTACATTTTACCCACAGGAAATATGATAGAACAGAAGACATCTTGCACTAGACGGCTTTCCCAAAGTTCAATCCAGCCTGATGTCCAATACCACATCCACAGCTTCTCTGGGAAGTCTGTTCCAGTGCCTCACCACTCTCATCATGAAGAATTTCTTCCTTATATCTAATCTAAACATACTCTTTTTCAGCTTAAAACCATAAGCTATCATGCAAATTTACACTAAAATGCTGAATGTAATTCAGTCTGCAATAACAAGGCACGTGAAAGCATAAGTTTTAAATATAATATATGGATTTCAGATAAGAAACTAAATGATTGTAGTGGTATATTTATGACCACACCTAATCAACAAGATCTGCCTACACTAAGGTTTATTTGATTTGAATGCTGTCATTTTCAATTGTACAGAAAGAATTTTGATTGACACGTCTTGGAAAAATTGAAATGATTTTTGTAGCAAAACTGAGATATTTTATAACTCCTTATGTCCTTAGCATGTCATTTAACTTATTTTTACCACTACTGTTCCCATCTCTAGAATGCAGAACTGCATACTAAAAAACAAAATTATTTTTTACTCACTGAAGTGTTTCTGAGGTTTAAAATTCATAATCTGCTTGAGCAAAGAATCATCACATTCCACATGTTCTTATTTGGACATTCATTGCTACCCTCTTTCTTTCTACATTTATTGCTATTTGATAGCTTTTGACAATCCACATAGGAATTTCAGGCAGATTAAAGAACTCAGGATCACTCCTTATTTGCCCAAAATATTTTCAATCAAAAAAAAAAAAAAATCCAACAACATTATACATCTATAAGATGCATGGTTTAGTAGGTGCTCTTCCAAATAGCAACACTGAACACTTGGCAGTGTGGCAGAATCAGTCTTTTCAAACCAGTGCTACAACCATGCACATTGAAAATAAATCATTGTCTCATTATCACCTACGTAGAGATTTCTTTTCTTAGCTGCTTCTCTTGGTTGCCTTTGTTTGGAAATTCTCTAACACATGTTCTTCCAAAATGCAGAAGGAGAAACAAGTCATTTTTACTTATTTTTAATGATTAATTATAACTTGATCAATCGAGTTTAAAGAAATATGTTGTTAAGTGAAATATTAATACACGTTTCAGTACACAAAACCTGCTTTTAGTGCACAGTAATGGGATCTTTTAAAGATTTCAGTCTCTAGGAGTACAGTTCTATTTGAGAATCAGACAAAAAGTATGTTTTCAAATACCTCTAAATTCTATAGCTTTTTTTGTATACTGTCAATAGAATGCAAGCATGATATTTTCAGTGAGTGGTGAATGGATTCCAACTGATATTTGCAGTTCTTTTCCAAGCAAAACAACATGTACGAACTGAATATATAGAAAGAGAAGTCAGGTCTAAATCTCATGCCTTTTGATAATACTATTGTCTTTCCTTACTTGTTTTCTAGAAAAAAAAGAAAGAAGTATGTCATAAATCAACACAGACAAAACTCTGTGTAAACCTAGGAAAGGAACATGAATGAAACAAAGCTGTCAGTACTCACAAAAATTTTCTGTTTGAATAATTTTCCACTTTTGAGGGAAATACATTCTTTTGAAACTTCAACAGGCTGCAGTAGGAATAAGCAGCATGCCTTCACATAAACAGTGCAAGAAAATATAAGGCCATGCTACATTAGAAGTTAACTTAATATTGCAAGTTTTGTTTCCTTACTTTTCAAGTAATTAAGGTGCAGAAACACTTATATCCTGGAATGTTAAGAAAGCAAGAATTAAGCTTATTATTTGTATATGTTTTATACTGTTAAATTTGTTTGTAGTTTTCACTGGATTTGACTCTGAAATACAAATAGTTCCCCCCCATTTGAAAGAAAATTCCTTAGTTCTTCTAAACTTTTAAGTTTGGAATAATTGATGTCCTAGAAAATATTTTATGAAATATTTTAATTTCTTGGGAAAATGATTCAAGAACTATATGATAACTGGACCACCAAATCACAGTAACCTGCACGAAAAGGTAACCCAATGAATACAGAACAACCTAATATTTGTGGTTGTAATGCAGTTGGCATTCTTGTGAATCTAAGCTATGTCAACCAGTCCTCCACTGTGTGCAGAGCATTATTATATTCAACTCCCTATTGTAGAGTTTTTGTTTTGAATTTAATATGATGCTGACTGCTTGCTGCCAGGAGACCACTAATGCCATTTTCCATGTAAGTCAAAGTATTTACAAGGATGTCCTAACAAACTTACAGTGTCAATAGCTACATTCTTCTCTTCCCATCTTTGATAGATGATACTCAGTATTACTTTGTGGATTGACTATTTGTCAGTGGTAGGCGCAAAGCATGAACAATCTGAACAGCAAGGGGAAGCTGCTTTGTACACATAGGTGTTACAATACTCTTGAAATTGAAACACCAAGATATTCTGCAGTATAAAATGTTTAATCATGAGCACAGATAAATAAATTAAGACACTACACAAATAACATTTTTGTAATAATTTCCTAGTTAACTCTACATTAATATCTTGTTTTGGAATATATTATTAACTTCAATTATTGTAAAGAATTTTTCCTTTGAAAAAAATCAGTCTACTGTTTTTAAGAAAAGAGTAGAACATTTAAAGGAATGTTTAGTCTCAAAACTATTCTATAAGTAGTGGTATATTTCCCCCCTCCAAAGACAGAAATGATTCCACAAACGTGGCTGTCATCTTCCAAGTGTCACTCAAGCATGCTAGATTAATTACTGCTTAGAAATCACTACGTCATGTAAAATTTTAAACCAACTGAAGCATCAGATAAGCAACAACCTTTTTATGACTCCTCAGTCCAGTGTGAAGCAACAACAGAAGTATAGCAAATGAGCTAATACCTTTCAGTTCAGTTAGTTCACTTAATCATTTTACAGGAGCTCCATCAACATTTAAGAAACAGAATACAACATCATCTTCATTTTATTGCATTGCTGCTTGCTGAACACTTGAATTTAACTCACAAGTGCCACTGAACCTTATTAGAAAATGTAAATGAATGCTACATACAAATAAAAATGAACTTACTGAACTTATAATACAAAATTTGTGTGAACTTGATAACCTCATTTCCAAAGGAAAATAAAAGTTGATATTGTAATTTATCATGTTCAAAGACATTTAAATTTAATTCTAAAAATTGGAAAATTATACTAAGATAAAATTGTGATGAAATCAATATCTAGATTCAATTAAAAGTAATTGGATATTTTGGAGTGCAAATGTCATTGCAACTTGCAGACAACTTCAAAAGGGCATTGTTTTTCTATTTCCCAGTACAACTGAGTGAGATTGAGGACAGATATGAGTGCAACTATGAAGTTATTCCAACTACACATATCATACAACTCAGTATCGCCACGTACATGTAGGCTTTCCACTCAGCACTTTTATGTGGGTGGATTTCCTTATATTTGATCATTTGTCTGGTATTTCAGATGTGCAGATAAAACAGAAAAAAAAGCACTCTGTCCACTCCTACTGGATGATCAGATCAGTGCTTTGCTTTGGGCTTTGAGCATGAGCAGGAACAAAAAGTGAGTCACACAAAAAGGTGTGGGCTTGGAGCACAGCAGGCTGCCAGCCTGCAGTGAGCTCTGCATCCACCAGCTGCATTAGTTTCTTGAAGTTCCAGCACATTTGTCCAGATTGCCATAACTGAAAAGGCTTTTTTTTTTCCATGAATCAAGTTACTAGAGTGACTGTTCAGTTGTTATTCAGTCCCAAAATAGCACATCCATCTGCTGAACCAAGTGTATAATTAAAAGATTTATTGTTATATAAACTATATATTCCATACTGTTCCCATATCAATTTTGGAAGGTGGTAAGCCAAATCTGTTTCTAGGGCTTCCCTTCAAAATAATTTAGACTGACTCATGATTCAGCCCATTATTTGTCTATTAAGAAGCATACGTTACTGAGGGAGCGTTGCTACCCGAGAAACAATTTAGCTGAAAAAGGATACCAATCGTTACCTCCCAAACCAGCATAATTCAACCAGGACAGCTCTGTACAACTCCAGCCTACGTTGCAAGTTACAAGTCTGTCTTTACATCTTCAAAAAGCATTTGAGGTTGAAGAAGGGTTCATGCATAAGGCTTCAACACTCAAAGCCAAAATGCCATTTGTGTCAGGCTTCCTCCCTTAGTATTTTTTAATTTCTCAGCTTGTGAGTTCTTCTTTCTCATTATTTTTACTCTGTCAGAAATATGGTAATCCAAACTGAGGTGAAGAAGAACTGAGACCTTAAAGTTTCAGGTAGTCCTTGTTAGAACCCTTCAGGTCACTTGACTGTTAAATTTCAAGTTCATTATATAAAAGACATTTTCACAATTTAACTGGAGGTAAGCATCCCAGTATCATTATGTCTTCTGGCACCAGTGCAAAAAAAAAAAAAGATTCACTGAATATTTTTTGTCCTTTCTCCAGGTCTTAGTATAGTACTGAGGTAATCACACAGCTCAGCCATGCTCTGCAGGCCCAAAATCTGATGTCAATGCAAGAGGAAACTACCAGAAACTGCTGGGCAAATCCATCTCAGAGTTGAGAAATAAAATAATTCAAATATGAGTGGATGCTAAAACTTTTATCAAAATCTAGGTGCATGTAAATGTTATTGTCTTCATATGCAATCTTGTACTGCTGCACAAGTTAACAATAAAAAAGGAAAAAAAAATGCTTGGTTTAGAAATAGTAACAGGATCCAGAAAGACTTCAAAATATAAAATTGCCCATTACTGAGTTCTGAGTGATAAAAGGCTTAATGTACAGGTTTGTGCAATCTGAAAAGTACAGTCTAAAAAGGCAGGGAGAGGTAATAGTATAAAGTTATGTTGTGAGGTTTTGTTGTTGCTGTTGTCATTGATTTTTTTTTTGTTTGGTTTGGTTTTGGGGATGGGATTTTTTTGGTAAAACAATGTATTACACCAATGACAGGAATTAATAATTAATTAATTAATGGTCATGGGATAATAGTTATTATGTTTGAACTAAAAATTGTTTTAGAAAATAAGAGTTATGATATTACTAAACAAAAATTATGGTTACTTGTGCTCCAGGAATAGTTACCCATTTAGAAGAGGCACTGTGCACAAAATATAGCCAGACATATGGACTGAAATCTTCACAGCTAACCAGTGGAATAGTACATGTACATGTGCTATTTCAAGATTATGTATTTGCCTGAGTTTTTTCAATAGTGGCAATCACTAAGTACTCAATGAAGCAAAATTGTAAAAATTAGAAAAGTCTATCATACTTCCTTCTTATTAAAAAAAAAAATTCCATTTGACATCAGTAAAGCACTCTGTTTCATTTTACAAGTTAAATTAAGCTTGGCATTTCAAGATTTTGCCAGGACAAAAGGAGAAATCTAGCAAACATCCTCCTTCTCCCCAGGTCAGTCAAGGATTCCTATGAATTTTGACAGAATTAACATTTACTTATACTGCTCATAAAACTATACATTATTAATCAGCTTTTGAAATCCAAAACCTGTGTTATGTAAGAATGGCGCATAACACTTCCCTAGAGGAGCCACAGTTCTCAATAACATAAGGAATTCAGGGAAGTCTGTAGCATTTTATAAAGTATTACTATAAAATATATGTAAACATATTTTGACACGTTAAGTTGCAATTGCATTAATTAGGGAGGTTTTATTGATAAATTTTGCTATACATTGATACCAGTTATTCAAAACAGTTTCTAGCTCATCAATCTAGAGATACAAAATAGAATCACAGAACACCCCAAGTTGGAAGGGACCCACAAGGATCATCGAGTCCAAGTCCTGGCTCCACAAAGGACCATCCAAAGATCAAACCCTATGTTTGAGAGCATGGTCCGAATGCTCCTCCAACTCCGGCACTCGGGGCCATGCCCACCGCCCTGGGCAGCCTGTTCCTTGCCCACCGCCCTCTGGTGCAGAACCTTTCCCTAACCCCCACCTGCCCGTCCCCTGACACAGCTCCATACCGTTCCCTTGGGCCCTGTCACTGTAACCAGAGAGCAGAGCTCAGCACTGCCCCTCTGCTCTCTGTAAGGAGCTGCAGGCCACCAAGAGGACTCTCCTCAGCTTCTTCCTCTTCAGCTGTTCCCTCAGCTTTCATGAAAGCATCTTAACCCTATATCCAAAATTATGATGATTATGAAAATGATCATGAATGAAAATTATCATGATAATCCATGCTATCTTCAAGCATAACTTTGTTCTCAATAACTTGCGGTTGAGTTATAGACAGTGTCTATGAATACAGGACTAATCCTGCATATGATCCTGATACATCTACTAACCAGTGAATGCCATAAGCACCTAAATAAAATTATTCTAAAATACTGCAGCACTTGTGTCTGTTAGCTCCAAACACTCTGGAGCCTTATATGTTGTTATTAAGGCTCCTCAGTCTCTGCAGCACTTCTAATCTGCATGATCAACTAATCAAAAGGCTGCAGGTGATTATATAAAAATATATATGCTATGAAGACATCACTCTTCTTATATTTGAGATGGACAACAGCAGGCAAGATTTCTTTCAAAAAATGCCTTTTTATGTATGTCTATCATGGACATTAATTATATTGGAGGTATGGTGTAACTAAAAACCTAAAACTGAAAATATATCCATTTTTTTCAACTGATGCATGGTGTAGGGGAATCTGTAATCAAGTAATTAATTAGAATTAATGAGAATATTTTGTTTTTAGGATTCCTCTGCAGTCAAGATAATCATATTAGAGATAGCATTTGAGACATCTAAAAGGACAATGAAATGACAGATAACAAAGAAGGGCTAAATAACATGAAAACTAGAGATAAATATTTCTGGACAGATAATAAAACTGCAATCTAGATTGAGGAAATTTTAAACAATGAACACAAGAAGTTTGTCAAGGAAACGAGAAAAAATTGTTAGGTAAGCAAGAGAATGCACCCCAGGAATTATCTACAGTCTTTCTCACACTTGTTTTTTAGTCCTACAGTTTGCCTTTCCACCAGAAATTCCCCATTAAATGCAAGTATCCTACTTACTTTACATAGCTCCTGTTACCATTGTATCTTACTACTAGTTGCATGAAACATCAGGTTTCACAAGCTAAGAAAATGTCATGAAACACATTTAAGAAAAAGAAAAATAAAAGATACAGATAAGAGTCTTGCCAAAGATCATTTATGAAGTCCACTGCAAAGAAAGAAAACAAATGTCTCTCAAATTCCATACTATCATACGAAGTGTTGAGCCATCTGTCTATTTTAAATAGAAAGGGATGTTTTGCTCAATCTTTTTGTTAGAATTGTCTCTTCACTTAAAATAAAACAGGGATTTTTACAGAAAGCTGAAGTCGAATATGCCAATTTCAGGTGGAAAGTCTACATTCAGACACCTGTTCAGGAGGAATTTTAGGCTAGCTGTCCGGGTACACAGGTTATTAGGATGCCATCATTCAAAAAAAGGAGAGAGCCTTTCTTTTCTGAACTAATGCAAAAGTTGATCAGATATCATACAATAAAGTTTTTATATCATTTCTTCCTTGACAAAATCCACACATTTTGCAGATGGAACACTGAAATGCCTGCTGAAGTTCAGCCATTCAACAGGTGAATGTATGAAGGCAATCCATGTGAAAAATATACCCAAAACCAAATACTAAGAATACATTCATTCACTGGTTCACAAAAAGTTATTCAGCAACTCTCTCCTGAAGAAGAATGTATCAAATCAAAGATTTCTGCCTCACTGCTTTCAGAATGAGAAAAAGTGAGAAGAGGAAACATCTCCTCCCAGCCCAGCACAGACTTTTCAATGGGTTTGGGAAAAAAAACATCATGAAGGACTGACCTATCTAGCCAGGAAGGACTGACCCTGCTTGCTGTGAAACCCTGTTAACAGCAGACTTTTTCAGTTTTCTGCCCTCCTTTTTCTTTCAAACTGTTCAACTTTCTTATCTAGATATAAGATTTTAAGAGCAATGATTGTTTCTTAATATATTTTACTAAAGTTTCTACCTCGAACTAGTGTCAAGTGAGGTTTCTTAGCAACAACACAGTGTCATTTCAGGAGTTAACTGTAATACAGGACTAAGCTATCCAAATAATCCAGTAATTAGCCTGAAAAATACATATTTATCATGGAATGAAGCAATACACTGGATTAATACAAAGTGTCCAACAATACAAAACATAAGGTTTCACATTCTGTATCTGATGAACGACAGAATTCATTTCTTGATGTGCACTGACAAGAATGAATCTTTTTTCACTGATAAAGTTTTTCCTCAGCACTTATAGTCTACTCGTACAAGTGAGGCTTTGAGAAACAGATATGGATAGTCCCTTCTAACTAGGCAAAGGTAACAAAAAAAAAGTACAGGAGTAGATGCTGCAGAAGATAGAAACACAAAACAATTTGTTTGCACTACTCAATAGGCAGATGCCACTGGGGTCGATTGATATTTCCTAACCGACTGAAATCATTGGAATGAGTAGTAAATTGAAATAAATAGAGAAATGTCCAAAGCAGCCATCGTTAGTTAGCAATGGAAGGATTCTGAGACAGAAATAGCAATATTGCCAGAAATGCTTGAATAAAGACTTCCTGTCAAGATATAGATGTCCCAATGACAGGAGATATGGTATAAACGTTTAAAAAAACAGATCTCCTCATGGATCCCAGATGATATAATGTACTTGCATAATGGGAAAATTATTACCATCATATCCCCAACCTTAATGATTTCTTATTAAAGGGAACATATAGATTTAAGAAAAATCAAAATTATAAGGTAAATTATTATACAAATCATACTTAAATTACAATTAAAATAAAGAGCATTCATATTAAATATCCATAGAGAGTGCTTCCACAAATGATAAGAATTTAGGAAGTAAATAAAAAATTAATCCTTGTCAAAGTTAAATATCTTCTATTTAAGAGCTCATTTGGCTGCAGATGGCTGTCATTCCTAATCCAAGTACTGTGCTTGCAACAGATGTTGCTTTAATAAAGTGATCTGGGCTGGAGATGCTTATTAAATTGCACACAACGGGGTAGTATTTACTGCTCCATTGGCTCATCATGCTGGATTTCAGATTCTCCTCCCTTCAATGGAAACTTACTATTAGGCTGGCAAAAGCAGATTTCAAAATACAATGCAACAGGCTTTGGCAGATCACTGATGGAGTACTGTAGAGGATAAAGTAGTGCATGGTACAGACATGATAACAAGCAGGATGCCCAGGGCAGCTACAACATTGCTTTAAGCACATACTTTGCCAGTTATTCAGCTATTATGTCAGTTACTAAGGACTAGCAGACATATTTAGGAGCACTACTTAGGAGCTAAAATTAACTGAAATTAATCAATGATTCCAGAGATGTAATGGTTGGTAGGACATCTTTATTCTGTTCTTCAACTGTCAGTTGTGATTATTGTTTCACAGGGAATGGAAAAGCATGCATCACGGGTGCAATAGACCTAAAGACAACAGAGTTAAGAATATCGTCTGCATCCAAAGGAAACCCAGGATCTGTTCCTGCCCAACACAACTTCTGTTCTGCTCCACTGAAGATATTTTTAACAGAATTTCAAAGTGAAGTGACATATCTTTGAAAATGAGGAGAGTCCTTATTGTTAAAGAGTGAGACAATTCACAGATTCAACTTCTGGTTATGCCTATCTCGCAGCAAGGCCCTGCAAATACTTAGATTGGTGGATTAAGATTTGAAAATTGTATTTTATTTATTGCTGGAGTAGTTTTAATATTGTGTGTAGATACAACTTCTGAAATTGAACTTCATTATAATGTTTTCTGTTTAACGCTATAAAACACATTAGTCTCAGAAATTAGTACAACTGAAAGCTCCCACAAATTTTACAAACAAATATCAGAAGAGATGCTGGACTTTCAATTGTCTGCTTGCCACCTAAAGTAATTTTTTGATCTGAAAAAACAAATCCCAACAGTACTAAAGGAAAAACACTTACCTACTGACATCCGAAAAAGTGAACATACTTTCTTTTGAGATACCTTTCAATAGTTGAAGATGGATTTGTATAATACAAAGATTGGAATCTTTGGTTTCTATTTGGTCTAATCTAGGAAAAGGAAATCTGAGCATCTGAAGTGGGGGATATTTTTTTTATTTGGAATATGAAAATAACAGGAACAAATATACCAGAACAGATAAAGCAAGACTACAGAATTATTAATTCATTATTTTTGAGATTCTAAAAATATCATTTTTAATTCTTGTATACTGTTCATGCTTTACGTCTGTTGTTTCTCTCCTATTCAAAAAATTAGGATCCAAATGAAAATTGCTTTTTCTCTTAAGAGGCACCCTATGAAAACACACAGGACAGTATGTTAAAAAATATAAATATCATTGTTATTCAATTTTAAAACATCTAAATTCAATAGCTTCAAATAGTGAGTAAAAATTAAATGAAAGTCAGTTGAATCCCAACTTAATGACAGAAGCTGGCCTTTCTGCAGTCAGTTCAGTACAGTTCTACAGATGACAATTCCCATCCTATTGTCAGTGATGGCTTCTTCATGCAAGCCACCAGAGGCATTAAACCTGGCTGGTCTCTCACTCAATTCATGCTATGACAACAAATATTTCTTAATAAGAATAATAATGAATCTATATGCAGCACACTTAAAATTTACCTTACATATAACTGCTGGTTTGAAGAATTGAATTTCTATGCATACTTAAACACAATGGTGGCATTTGCTGTTACTTTCTGTAATGTCTCTAGGGAAGAACTTTACTTCAAAATCTTTTTCTTTGACCCGCCAACTACAATTAACAGCATGCAACACACTTATGCAAAACTTAACACATACTGCTGCAAAAGTTAAAACCCAAATATAGGATTAGGATATAGGGGGCAGTATGCACGGCAGATAGTATTAAAAGTCAGTGTGCTGTTCTCTGCATGGTCTGTACAGAAACAGAGTATTATATTTCAAAAAAGAGAGTGAAGCTGTTGATAGGATTAAGTTAAAAATAAAATTAACCACTACCACCTTCTTCCAATGAAACCAATTTGTGAAGACGAAAGAAAGACACCCATGAAGACAGTTTGTTTATAGTTTGGGACAGAATCCAGAACATGAGGACTAAATTAGTGTTCCTTGTTCAGATAAATGCTTTTGTCATGTAAACTATATTAAGGAAGCACATGCTAAACCAGCTATTTCGATATTTTAAAGAAGTTCTAGTAGTTACAGAATATCTTTTGACATTTTGCAGAGGGTTCAATAGGTACAGGAGGTTATTCCTCAAGTCTTGCTGCTAAATTATTTTGTAAAATTGATTAATATTAAAATACCATCTTTGTACTTAATAGTGGTTAGAGTTATCTTGAATAAGAGAAGTTCCACAGGTCCACAGTTGCTCATAGGAGGTTAGACAGATAACCTACTGAGAAGTGATCTATGCTAGGAAGTTTGAAAAACACTGATTTCATTTATGAAATTCAGCTTTCAAACAGCAAACTGAACCACTTGTATAAACTGTATTCCCTTTTTAGACATTTACTGAATTGGCGACTCAGCAGAACAGTGAAAAGTAGAATGTGAAGAACTGCCACTGCAAGTTTCCTAGGTTACGTAGCTTGGCTATTTGATCATATAATTCAACTTACTTTAAAAACTCAGTACTTCTGAAATCATTTATATATTCTGTAAATAAATCAACAGAATTTCATAAATTTAGCAAAGATAGAATTAATTAGCATTTTTACTGGCTGTGATGTCTGAATTACCTATTCAGAAAACATTCTGGATGAATTCTCTAACTTGAATGCTCATACACAGATTAAGATAAATTACGAATGTCTGCAGTATCACAACTGCAATCACAAATCTCACAAAAATACAAAGAGCATAATAAGCTAAATTTGCATAAACAGCCAAGTGGTCCCCCAAATTTCTATAGAAACTGAGAAAAATCTGAATTGAAGAGTATTTCACTTCACAGTTAGTGATGAAGAATCTTGTTGTTTAGAGCTATATTAAATTTAAAAGTTCCCTACAGAGCACTGAACTTCAGAGAGAGAATAATAATTTTAAAAAAGTACTGAATCTAATTGCTGCTTTGTTACCTATAATGAAAAAATGCTTAAGGTCTTCCTAAAATTAACTATCCCCTCCTTTTTTTTTTTGTAGAGTGACTGAAAATCTCATACATTTGCAGAACTTTTTTTGAGAAGGTGGCTAAAATAATAATTTTACAATGTAATAGCAAAAATTACTTCAGCCACTTCCTTGTACTGGGATAGAGAAAACTGTAATTTACTCTTTCTATAGAAACACTCCTTACCTTCTTTATCCTCTCAATATCCATGCATTGTTGAAGAAAACAGTAACATTTCAGCACAAACGTGCCAAAATGAATTCAGTATACAACCTCATTAGAGGCTAGATTTTTCCTACACCCCAAACACCCCTTACTCTACTGAAATGCATGACATTTTAGCATTACCACATTTTCTCTTTTTTAAGATGGATGCACAGGAAATCTATATTCAGTTCATTAATCTTACTTTTCTGCTTTCCCTTTCTGGAATATATTTAAGGTGTTAAATTTCAAATGATGAATATGTTGACAGGTAACCTAAAGGAATTTTCTTTTTTCCATAACATTTTTCCCTTTTTCCTACCTCCCTTTGTGATAAAATGCTGTTGTTCAGTAACTAGTCATATGAAAAGACATTATACAGTTAAAACTCATATCACAGGACCTGAGAGATGCCCTACAAAAATTGAACTTGTCAAGTGTCACTTATAAGCAGTATTTTCTTTCCCATGCAAGTAAATCTTCTTTCAGAAAGCAGTAACTCTTCCTTTACCATTAATCAGCAACTCCTGGATAATACCAGACTTATTCCATAAGAATGTCCTTTAAGCATAGAATTAGAGATTGAAAGGAAGAGGTAAAATTCATACTAAAGATATTCTCTGTCTATATCATTATGGTTAACAATCAATCATGCATTCATATGTTTTTAAAATAAATGCTTGTGTGCTTTCATCTCAAATAATCTATTATTCCATATCTCCCTCTTCATGTCAGATACGGACTCTCACACAATTTTCCTCCTCTTCATGCTGATCACACAATCACAGGGGTTGGAATTGACCTCTGGAGATTATCAAGTCCAACCCCCTGCTAAAGCAAGTTCCCTACAATAGATCACACTGGAAAGTATTCAGGCAGATCTTGATTATCTCCAGAAAAGGAGACTCCACAATCTCTGGGAAGGCTGCTCCAGAAGTTCCTCCTCATGTTCGGATGGAACTTCCTGTGTTCCATTTTGTGCTCCTTGCCGTGCTGCTGGGCACAGCTGACAAAAGCCTACCCCATCCACTCTCCTTAGATATTTGTAAGCATTGACAAGACACCCTCAGTCTTTTCCAGGCTGAACAGCCCCAGGTCTTTCAGCTTTTCCTCATAAGGGAGATGCTCCAGTTCCCTCATCATCTCTGCAGCCTTTTGCTGGACCCTCACTAGAAGTTCCCTGTCTTTCTTGAACTGGGGAGCCCAGAACTGGACACAATACCCAGATCCTTGTCTGCAGAGCTTCTTCTAGCAGGTCAGCCCCTAACCTGTACTGATGCATGCAGTAATACCTCCTGTAAAATTGCGCTTCTATTCCATTAGTGTTAGCTTTGAATTGGGTTCTGAATTCCTATCTCTAATCATATGAAGATTAGAGTTAGTGGAGAGAGTAAACCAACTTTGTCTCATATAAACTCTTCTGCACTGATTTCAATGTGGAAGGGACAATGCACATTTAAAATACAGGAACTTCACCATGAACCCTACAAAAATCCTTTTCTGCACATAACATAAGTGAAAGTTTGTTCCAAAATGCAGTTAAACTGTGCCAGACTGGATACTATACATATCGATGGTGCACTCTCAGTTACTGCGCTATGAATAGTTCTGATAACTTCAACTAAAAAAAAAAGAAGAAATGGAAACTGTGTGGAGATAGACAACAGGCACAGCAAACAAATACCAGCTGCCTGAGGTTTAAATATATATACATATATGTATATAAATTTCTATGTTAGGTAGTCCTCCGTTGTTTTTAAAATTTCTCCTGAAGGTTTTCATGTTGTCAGACATAAATAATAGTGTAGAGGTACAAAACTGAACACTAAAATAATCTGATTAAGGGTAGAGCCATTACTTTGTTATATCTATGATTTTGCGTGCTAGATAAACCACAAGAGTGCATGTGAATTGTGTGAAGTAAATGTAAAATTATGGCAGCTTAATAACAATTGAATCATAGAATGGTTTGGGTTGGAAGGGACCTTTAAGATCATCTAGTTCTAACCCCCCTGCTAAAGGCAGGGACATCTCCCACTAGACCAGGTTGCTCAAAGGCCCATCCAGCCTGGCCTTGAACGCTTCCAGGGAGGGGGCATCCACAACCTCACTGGGCAACCCGTTCCAGTGTCTCACCACACTCACAGTAAAGAATTTCTTCCTAATATCTAGTCTAAATCTACCCTCTTCCAGTTTAAAACAATTCTCCCTCATCCTGTCACTACCTGCCCTTCCAAAAAGTCCCTCCCCATCTTTCCTGTAGGCCCCCTTCAGGTACTGAAAGGCCACCATAAGGTCTCGCCTTCTCTTCTCCAGGCTGAAGAGCCCCAGCTCTCTCAGCCTGTTCACATAAGGAAGGTACTCCAGCCATCTGATCATCTTTGTGGTCCTCCTCTGTACCTGCTCCAGCAGCCTGATGTCTTGTGCTGGGGGCCGAACTGGATGCAGTACACCAGGTGTGGTCTCACAAGAGCAGAGTAGAGAAGCAGAATCACCTCCCTCAACCCACTAGTCATGCTTCTCTTGATGCAACCCAGGATACAGTTGGCCTTCTGGGCTGTGAGCACACATTGCTGGCTCATGTTGAATCTTTCATTAACCGACACCCCCAAATTCTTCTCCGCAGGCCTGCTCTCAAGCCATTCTCCCCCCAACCTGTACCCCAGCCTGTATCTATGCTTGGGATTGCCCCAACCCAGGTGCAGGACCTAGCACTTGGCATTGCTGAACTTCACAAGGTTAGCATGGGCCCACCTCTCAAGCCTGTCCAGGTCCATCTGGACAGCATCCCTTCCCTCTAGCATGTCAACTGCATCACTCAGCTTGGTGTCATCTGCAAACTTGCTGAGGGTGCACTCTCAGCAAAGAGTTAAATGTGGTAAATTCGTCTTGTAAATTCAAGTGAACAAAAAGGTCAAGTGAGTAGGAAGACAGACATTTCAACCAGAAGGTCATGCTTCTATTAATAGGGTACTAATAGGTTTTCCAAATGAATGGTTTTTATTTTCAGTTTGAGGTGAGAGTATGAGGTGATGGAACTGAGGTTGAAGAAAGAGTTTAATCTATGTATCAAGAAGCTTTGTCACTGAAAAATAGTGAATAGATGAATTCATCTGCAGACTGTAATGAATCCCCATTGAGAATGAATTATCCTGGGACTTAGTTTCTAAACTGGAAACATATTTGACCCCTGAAATCAATCTCTTTTTTCACCTTGTACCATCACAGACTACATACAACTGCAGAAGTTCAACATGATGAAATCTGTTGTGATTGCTTTTCTGTTTTTACCATGTTGGAATACAAGCATGACAATTCTTCTTAACAGCCCCTTCTTATCTTTACTACAAAGTCTGATCTCTGATCACAGCTCTTCCCTTGGCCCTAGTGACCAAGAAATTCAATGGTATCCTGGGGCTATTAGAAAAGAGTGTGGCCAGAAAGTTGAGGAGGTTCTCTGCCCCTTCCATTCTGCCCCACGGAGGACACATCTGGAGTACTGTGTCCAGTTCTGGGCTTCCCAGTTCAAGAAAGATGGGCAACTATCTTTTTTGAAGAAGAAAAAAAAAAAAAAAGTGGAGAGACTCCAGAGAAGGGCTGCAAAAATGATGAGGCGCCTGGAGCATCTCCCTTATGAAAAACAACTGAGAGATATGGGGCTGTTCAGCCTGGAGAAGAGAAGACTGATGGAGAATCTTATCAGTAGTTATAAATATCTAAAGGGTGGATGTCAAGAGGATGGGGCCAGGCTCTTTTCACTGATGCCCAGCGACAGAGAAAGGAGCAACAGGCACAAACTAGAATACAAGAAGTTCAATCTGAACGTGAGAAAAAACTTCTTTACTTTGCGGGTGCTAGTGCACTGGAACAGCCTTCCCAGAAATTGCAGTCTCCTTTTCTGGAGATACTCAAGATCCACCTGGATACTTTCCAGTGCAACCTACTGTAGGGAATCTGCCTCAGCAGGGGGTTGGACTTGATAATCTCCAGAGGTTAGTTCCAACCCCTACGATTCTTTGATTCTGTGTGTATCTGTCAAAATATCTCCCTTCCCCAGCTGAAGGTATAGCAGGTTCTTCTGATCTTGGGCATGCCAAGGCTAAAATACAAGTTAAGAATTTATTATGAGAAGTAAGGTCTACAGAAATCCATTCCACAACTAAAACAGCTCTGCCAGAGAGCGCTACTTATGCTGAAGTACTTTTTTTTTGCCTTACGGCCAAGGATGGGGTTAACAAGCCGTCTTAAGTCCCTTAATGTTTCAGTCTGTTTTCATCTTAAAAATAGGTGTGTGGGAAAGATAAAAATTATTTATTGTATTTTCATTGAAGTTTTACACATCACTCCACTTATTTTAACACATCCCGAGTTCAGGAGTATGGGCATAAATTGCAATTCTACTCATCCCTTCAAACCCTTTCCAGGAGACTGTATTTGCTTCTAATTTTCTTCCAAGTTTATACACACACATAGTGTGAGTATAAATACATATCTAGAACTTCAGAAAAAAAAAAAAAAGACTATTCTGTAGATACAACAGAATGCGTTTAGCTTTGGACAGTGCAAATGCATACTGTGACTAAATTCTCCATGCAGTGCTAGCCGATTGGAAAAAATATTTCTTTCAGTGATCCTCTATAGAAAGTGGAATAAATTTTCATTTTCAAGATTAGTTATACTGGTTTTCCCTCCTTGAATTGTCTTCAAATTTATATTACAGTCTTGGAAACATTACATATGCAAGTTAATGTCGTAAAGCTATACATATATTCAGGCATTTTCAAGCTTGGAGATTTACTAAGCACTGTGCCAGTACACATTTTTCTGATGTATAAGTTATGAAAAACTATGAGTTTCAGCAAATGGAGGTAATGCCCACAACACAGAAGTTTAATACTTTCAGGTCTCAATCATGCAATTTATTCCTATTTTCTTATCCATCATGTTAAGCATTTGCATTAATTATCTGACATTCTACCTATTGATAGATTACATTGAGGCTGTATTTAGACAAGTAAGGGATTTTGCATCTCCAAAGCAAACTACCAAACAAGATCTTGAAACTTCTGCCAATAAACGAAGTGTTAGCAGAATTAGAGAAACTTTTTCTTAGAGCAAGTGAAATTCTAGCATTTAATTTTAGAAAATTTACATAAGAATGAAAAGACAACTATGCAAACTAAATGATGTCTAATTATTAGGTGATAATAGAAAAAAAAACAGGTTAGGAGTGATAGACATACACAATTTTATAATAATCTTAGATAATACCAGGCAGTGCACTTCCTCATTACACTAACGCGAGACTAAAAACAACTAGTGAGAAGTGTATTTAATGTATATATCCAATTGAGTTACACTTTCCAGTGTCAACTGTTGCTCTTAAGATAACTGAGAGTTTAAAGTGATCAAAATGATATAATATCCAGAACTTTAAAACTGTTATCTTCTTTCCACAATGAGGATGAGAATCAGAAGTTACAACAAATTCTAACAGCTGAATATTCTAGTTGAATATGATTTATTGTCAACCCAAAGAAGCAGTGAGGAAATTCAGGATTACTGTACAAGTCTAAAAAGAAAAAGTATTTGCTGTAATGACGCATTATGCCAGGGCTAAAATTTATTTGGAAAAATTGTGAAAAGCTCTTATCAAAAATCATTTTTACTGCTTACCAAAGGAAGTGAACCAGGATACACTTGTGGTCCACATGTACATTTTCAATCATGACAAAGAAATCAGGAAAGATCTAGGATTTCCTTTCTATCCAAACATCACGCACTTTAATGCTCAATGATAAAGTAAAATGAGAAGGAAGAGTTTTTCATTTGTTTGTTTGTTTTATTGGGGAGGGGGGAGTATAAAGTAATTAAATGGAAATGCACATTTTAGAATTGCATATGAAGAAAACTGCCATTTCCCTATAAAGTTCATTGTCAACCATAGCTGGACAAGTACATTCTTACCTTTACAGTTTAAAATAAATGAACAAAAAAAAAAAAAGAGAGAAAAAAAAAAACACCACAAAAAAGCAGAGGTCTCTGGGACACAAAATTAATGGAACATCATCACAGCGCACAATTAGATCATGATATGCTAGAATCATCTCTTGAACTAATTTGTAGTCTGTTTTTTTTTCCTGGTTGGTTGGTTGGTTTTTGTTTTGTACCATCCATTCTCATTGCTCATTTATTGGGCAAGTATAGTTAGAGTTACATACCAAGTCTGGTATGTAATTCTGTAGACTACAGAATTAACCACTGATACAATGATATCTCTCAATGATTATCTGTTACAGATAATCCAATCATCAGCACTAAAATTCCAAGCTGGTCCAAACTCCAAGATTTCATGTTTTATTAAATTATTACAAAAAGTGGTGGCAATTCTGCACAAGTATTCAGTCTCAGCTCTGAAAATGAAAAATAACCACATAAGCTGCCAAACTTCTTGGTTTGCTTCTAAATCAAAATATCCAAGGAGATGCCTACCTTAGATCAAACTCAATTCAATATATTCACAAAAGGGCTAAAGCAAATGAGCCACAGGTGACATTCTGATCAGCAAGATAAGAAGCTTCAGTTCCTCAAATTCTAATTGCTAGAACTTTTTTTCTAAATCTCATATCTGACTTCAAGACACAAGTTCTTTATTCAGATATGTTGTATATATCAAACTTTCTCCTACATATGGAACTTCATTTTCTTAGTCATATTCTAATGCTGATCCAATTTTACACAGCTTGAACTCTACCAAAATCAAAGACATTGTTTTATAGCATCTCCAGATGTCAGGAAGAATGGATCCTCAGCTCTTAAAAGGATCATAAAATAAATACCACCGTTCTTAATACAGTAAATATCTTCTCTGTGATATAGATGTGCAGATAGTAAATATTGAAGTTTGAGTGCCACTAATTTCTCAATAATTATGTGCTACTACTCACTTGAAAATCAGAGGATTCTTTAATAACCCATGTCAATTGAATCATGAAAGATTGATGTGAATTTTAGCTGCAATAACTGGAAAGCCAAATTATCCCATCAGTAGAACAGCCTTGTGTATGTTACTCTTCTATCAATTTAAATGTGAACTTGGGATAGCACATAACCATCTTGAAATTAATGAAAGGTTTTGTTGCTGTGCTGCAACCCAACAGAAATTACAGGAGCGCCAGCAGGCTAACAGCATCTTACAGAAGTGCACAGGTGCACGTTTTTCCACAGGAGACTACTGGAGCATTAGCTTTTTCATTTGCTACAGCTTTCCGTTTCCAGATCATGCCACCCACACAAGGCTGCTGCACAGTGCTGCAGCTTCGCTTTGGAACTCCAAAGCTCTGCGATTTAGTGACTTCAAAAAATATATATAATTCAATTGGTAATTTGCATATTACAGGAAAACATCAACTTTTCAGGATGTTATCCCTAGAACTCCTATTTTCATATGAATTTATGGTGAGATTTCCAAATCAAATCCAAACCAATATATTCCAGCTATGCTTAAGTCATTCTGAAGATAGCTCAATTACACTGACTTTTGTCACTAGGTCTTCTCTTATTTCCAGAAAAAAAAGATTACAGAATTAATATGGTTTTCCCTGAGGACTATGAGTAAATAAGCATCAAGAGAATAAACAAACAGAAATAAAAAAATACCCACATACTATCACAGTAAATTAATGAGGCAACTACAAACACTCTGTTGGTTACCAAGAAAGACATCCCATAATTAAATAAAACTAATGTCAAGGAAGTTAAATCAGTATCAATTCCTTACAGCCAGGAATACACACAATAAAGATTTATTTCTATTTCATATCATTCATAATGTTTTATGTAAAGGAAAGGTGGGAATATGGCATTAGATATACTAAAATAAAAGTCAAATCTAATTTACTATGCTTCCAGCATAAGTCCCAGTAAAACCTTCCTATGCATCTTCGTTTTCTTTCACAATGGTGACAAAGATTAGCAACTTTTTTCCATAAAAATTGGATAAAAATAAGATTATCATTGCACAGAAATTTTCTTGATTTCTTGTTCTGTTTGTTCATTTTTCATCTACCTCTGAAATTGAATTATAAATAAACCTTCAAGTTAAACTGTAGCTTAATTGGAGTCACTACAACTTGATAAATGATGCTTTACGTGAGCAGTAATGTACAGAGGACTAAAGATGAGGGAGGGATATTACCAGGTACACCACAGACTGAAGTCTCTTGCCTTTTATTGTCAAATCTAATTTCACTCCAAGCAAAAGGTAAGAGAAGTAGTGTTGCTCCCAAAGGAATCTGAGATAACTTATATTCTTTTGACAACATGAGATTCTTCTGAATATTTGGACATGTTAAGACATGACTACAAGCTCAATTAAAGCCAATTCCAAACCAAACCATTCTGTGATCCAGTGATTCAAAGAAACTACGTCTAAAATATTTTTCAATGTAATTTTTTGTTACTGAAATTTGCTAGGGAATTTTTTGCTCTTCATGTATCAGAATACATCAGGCGCTCTTATTCAAATTCTGAGCAATAATTTATTTTCATGAGCAGTCTAGACAGAACTGGCAAGCATCTTTGATTATCACTACTACACACAGATACGTTGATATTAAAGACCTCTGTGCAAATTGACAGATCCTTCCCCAGCTGCCCTGTCAGTGTTTCATACTGAGCACATTGGATATCCATTAGAAATATGTAGGTTGCTCTGAATGTAATGCCTCCTATTTATTTCCATTGAAACTACAAAAGATAGAAAAAGCACAATAACACTGTTGGATAGAGAAAATTCTCAGCTACAGGACACCAATTTTCAACACATTCACCACCATTAGCTATGCATTTTCACCAGAAATGAACAAGAACCTGTGTGCCACACTCATAAAAATCTGCACCAGAAGAGGTGATCCACTGTTGCCATCACCACTGCTGAAATGCATCACCCACTACCTCACAGTGTTCCCATCCATCATTTGGTCTCCATAAATGTTCAGCAAGTATCAATAAATGTCAGTGGGTGTCATTTTTTCTGTACGGAGGAATTCAGTTCCATACCTTTTCTCCATACACATTTCCATGTCAGATGCCATTTTGTCAGACTGCCCCTCTGCTGCCATCAGCCACATGGCAACAACATTTAATGAAATATTCACTGAGGTTCAGACTCTACTGCTATACCACCACCATCTGCCTCTGAGCTTGCAGGTCAACATATTAAAAAAGGAGGCATTACCTTCAGAGGAGCCCTTTTATTATCAAGGTGTTCTAAGAGAGGCTCAGATTGGATATTAAAAGAATTTCTTAATGGAAAGGGTGATCAAGCATTCCCTGGCCTGCCTAGAGAAGTGGTGGAGTTCTCATCCCTGGAGGTATTTAAGATAGGTGTGGTCATGCCACTAACGGACATGGTTTAATGATCGGACTCAGTAGATGTTTGGACTTGTTATCAAATATCTTTCTCAACTTACATGATTCTATCATTCTACAACATCTATTTATATGTCTAAACTATCCATAAGAGAGGCAGACAGATAAGCATCTCGTGGGGTTTTGGTTGGTAAGTTCGTTGTTCTTGTTTTCTTTGCTGATGTGACATCATTTTAAGTGTGTCCAGTGTTAAATTCAGTACAATCTTTGTATCATTCCAATAGGATGTACAGGGTAACAAATACACTAAAAATGCCTTTTTATTATAAGAAAAATCACTTCACAGTTCTTCAACAAACTTAAATTCCCACACATGGATCAAAACCAAAGGGTAATAAACTGGAAACCTGAATGAGTTCAAAAGCCACATCAAGGGACGAATGAAGAACTATATATCTGACTAGCAGAATTCTGCTACAATGCTAACCACTAGACTGCAAAAATAGACAGCTTTGTTTAATAATGAGATCAGTACAAAGCCTTCTCTTGTAGAATGAAAAACAGAAATTAATTGAAGAAACGTACTTAGCAAATTATTTAATTATAATGAAATTTTTTCCAAGACTGGGATTTCTTCCAGGGAATGATTAATTTGTATCTACAGTTTTCAGAAGTTACCCATAGAGATGACTGAACAACTTCACATGCAACTGTATATACTAAAACGTATAAAAATACTACTTAGTAATTCTGTGTTCAGCTGTAGAATTCATATAAAATACATGTTTTCTGAGATCATTTACAAGTCATTATTGATGATTTTAAGCATTTCCAACAGATGGAAAAGACATACAACTAATATTTCTGCCACTGCAGAACAGCACATTGGTTAAACAGTAACAGAAACACAAGGCAGTAAGTCTCAAAATCTCTTTTTCATCAGGTCAGGAGAGTAAACATGCTTAGATCATCCTTGATTCATTTTTCCTTTCAAGTACAATTAGCAGAAGTTGAATTACATTGTCCTCACCCTTCTTCAAAACACACTTAGCAAATCTTTCCAGTAGAAGACAGGCATTGTACTTGAACAAAATGCTTTGCAGCTTTTGAAGAACACTAGTTTTTCAAAAGAACATCTCTCTTCATACTAAAACCAGACTGAAACATCAACTTCGGAAGCTGCAGTTTCCTGTTCTAGAACTCCAGGCAAGTGCAGAGTCAGGTTGATGGACTGCCTCCACATTCATGTCCATAATATACCAAATTTGATACCTATTTCTTTCCACTTCCACTGTGTTTAATTCAACATCAAATATAATCTGGTGAAAAAGTAGTGTCCAGTAACATAAATAAGGAACTGTTACCATGAAAAAATGTTTAGGGGAACAAAACAAAGCTAAAAAGCATTGCAAAGCAAACATTATAAAAATCCCATTCTCCCATGACCACACTCAGACTTATTGTACACCACTCCTGTCCATCCTGTCATTTTTTTCACAACACTGCACAAAATCAATTTTGAGATGCTAGGTTTGAAGAACCTTTACAGATAATCCTGGAATTTCTACACTTCATTGTCATGACTTCTCCTTAAGACTGTTCACAAACAGCAATATTATTTATAAGCAGCGCTATGTTCATTTCAAGCTGTTCAAGGATGTAGGCGCAGGAAGAAAACTAAGTGCTTGGTAGAATACGCAGGAAGGTCAGCTATAAAGCATACTCATATGGATTTGTTTTAATTACCCTTAGGTATAAGAATTTTTGTTTAACTTTTTAGGAAAGAAATCAGAAGTGGAGATGCAATTCATTACTATATTTCAAAGCAGAAGAAATTAATAAAAAAAAAAGAAAAAGAAAAACCCCTATGCCTACTGTTATGGACTGTCTCTTTTCCTCTCTTCCAAAGATTAAACAAGTTTCTTGATACAATCTGACATCATTGTCTAGGCATGCTGTTTAGAGAAAACACTATTTGAAGGCAAGTATCTAAAGTAACTTTATAATAATATGTTACATCTATAGATCCTAAGATATCTCCCATCATCCAAATTACCATGCAAAGCAGGAAGGGGTTACTATAGATTTTATTTTGCTATGCTAGGTCTCTTTCAAGACATACAAAACCCGGAATTACCTTCTTTGTACAGTATCACTACCAGAATTCAAAGTTTCTTCCAACTAGTACAGCCCAGCTAAGTAGTCTTTGCAACCAGCTTTGGCTCTTATCAGGGGCTGAAGAACTAAATGTAGAGTCACAAGCCTCTAAAACATACGTACTGTGTAGTACAAGAATTAAAAGAGGGTATTTAATTTTTTTTTAACAATTACGCAAAGTATTGAATTTAGATTTAGCTCTGACTTTGGCACTACATTGTTGGGTAACTTGCAGCACGGAATTTCTATCTGGGTACACTTTACATCTTTTGTTTGTCCTCCTTACTCAAAACTCTCTGAAAAATATGTCTACCATGCTTGTGCATATGCAGTGCTTAGCAAAAGATAATTCTTGATTTATGAGACACTACGAAAATTTTATAATAGCTTTTTAATGTATATTTCTTTTCTAGGAAAGGTTTCTTTCAACATAGTATCATTGACTTTATTTGTCCTCAGGGCATCAGTAAAACATGAAAAGCTTGAATCTTCCTGTTGGATTTGAATAGCAAGCCCACTCAACATTTGTTAAATAAGACAGATTTTACAAATGTAGGAGCAACTATATAATAAATTAAGCCTTTATATTCTAAGTGCACAGAAGTAAATACTTATGGGGGAATAACTGATTAAATCAGGAATGTCTATTCTTGTTGTTTTTTGTTTTCTTGTTTTTTTTTTTCAATTTCCATCTTCTTCTGTTAGATATTTCTGCTTATTACACTGACTGAAAATTCCTATATCATGATTCTGACAATCTCAGTATTTCAGAACAAAAAAAAAAAAAACCAAGAATTTTTTTTGGTTGAAAGTTCTATTCTTCTTCAAACTAAAACCTAACCTGAGTGTTTGCATTAAAACTGAAATATGCAAAAGAATTTTATCACTTGTTCTGTATTAATATCCAGAAGGTATTTAATGAACATTCTGGTATTAACTTCTGTTCTCAGGAAAAAAAAAAAGTTAGAATTTACTTGCTTTCCTGATTGTCAGTAGAAGAGATTCAAGGACAAAATGTTGATATTACTGAGAATGAGATTGTATATGAAACAGAAATGAAACTTCAAGTTGAAGATTTATGAAATTATTTCTTATCTTGGCTTTTCCTAAAGGGTAGCTGCCATAAGATGGCCAGCAGTTGAAATCAGTAATGCAGCATTAAATGCCCAAATTAGCTTTGGGAAATAAACAAATTGGTAGAAAGTCTGGGGAGGGGCGAGAGGATAAATCAGTTTACAGAAAATACTCATTAAAAGATTTGAAATTTAATGGCAGACAGCTGAAATGTGTAGTAACACGAGAAGGGGGATTGTTTTACTTTTCTTTAAGAAAGGGAAGGGAAGGATGAAGAGCTGAGATTCAGGAAGCAAGCAGTTTAATTTTTACTCCCAGGCTGAAAGAAACTGGTTCCTGAGATACATATGATGTGATCACAAAATGTTCCACCATGCAGTGTTGTTCAACTGTTACAAAATAAAACAACAACCACCACCCTACGTAACTGGAAAATTACTTTTCAACCTATTCACCTATGGGATACTTCACTTAATGAATGATAATGAACAAGCAGAAATCAGAAAAAGCACTTGCTTACAAAAATACCAAAAAGATTCAGAAGATGAGTGGCAATTTTCTTTAAAATGCAAAAAGATACCACAGAAAGAAAATATCTATAGGCCATAACCAAGATGAACAGGATGAGTACTAGTAGCTTGGAAATGAAAGTATGGGTAATTCAGACAAGATAGTAAGAAATCTTTCAAGATTTAAAGAACTCACCAGTCAGACTGCTAGACAGTCCCTGCAATCCTAATTTTCATATATCTTCAGGAATGCATTTAACAGCTAGGAACAAAACAGAACTGACCTCATCTTGGAGCAGCGAGACCAGATGGTATACTGAAATCTCCAGTATTCTTTCTATGATTTGATAGCACCAAACTCTCAGAAATCTTCTTATGAGACTGTTTCAACAAAACTGAAACTTTGGTCCCTCAGTACAACATCTACAAGCTTCTTGAACACCTACAGGGATGGTGACTTCCCCACCTCCCTGGGCAGCCTGTTCCTGCTTTGGGAACAGAGGACAGAGTTTGGAAGCTTTGGGAACAGTGAACCACACTTTGGGAGAATAAATTTTTCGTAACATCCAACCTGAAGTCTGTACAACCAATATGGACTGATCAGCCTGTTCTGCTCTGATCTAACAAATCTTTTCAAAGTTTGATTCTAGATTTAAAATTTGCCAATCTGAAAATGGTGAAGGGGGATAGGTAGTACTGAGTAATGTAAAGTTCATTTGTATCAGAGGTGGAAATATATTTTGCTAGGAAAAAAAAAGAGCACTTTGTACTACTAGGTAAATTACTGCTGTTAGAAAAAAGAATTTCGGGTAGACAGTTTTGTTCATGCAACCACACCTTCATCAGCATACTTCTGGCTATTATAATGAGAGTGAAACAAATAATGAAGTCAATGATGTGAAAAGTAATGGCTCAGTACTCTGTGGTAATCATCCAACTGAACCAGTTACAATGGATTTGTTGTGCGATAGAATACAGCCACATAAAAGATAATTATAGAAAGTCAAATCTTGCTATCTCCACCTATATTCAATTTTCCAGGTTGTATCTTTCAAAGACATAACCTGAGATGAAGCAGAAGTGTTACATGTCTGTCAGAGTGCTAAGTTATGCCACTTCTGTTCTATGACATTTTACATCACTGCAAGTCAAATTTCCAATCACAGTTAAGAGAAACCATTATGCTGTCAAGATATTTCATAATATTAACAGTGGATTTATACTCTTTTTATGCTACTATTTCAAAACACTTCTCAAAAGAAATGTTTTGCAATTTACTATGTTAATTTCTTTGTTACCAGATCAATTGATTTTAACAGAAATTGCTAGCAGTAATATAATGCTTTCCTTATAAAATGTAATAAATCTTCCAGAAGACTGTTTTAACCTGCTTAAATGTAAAGGGCTCTTGCACAGTAGAACGGGAAACAATTATAACTTAATTTTCATTTTCCTTTTCCAACTACCATTAATAAAGCTGAATTATGACTCTTACTCAAGAAAGTCTTTACTTCTACCCATGTCTCTATTCAGGGAAATACTATGAAACTTCATTGAAGCAATGGTCACATTAAAAACATTTTGTATAACTATAAAAAGAAAATACACCAAGGAAAGAAAACAACCTAAACATTAAGCTTTTTGTTACAACTTCACTTGGCCTTGCAGTATGAGATAACAGTAAAACTAAAGAAGAATGCCTCTATATGGCTGTACTAAACAAAAAATTCTCTTGAGAAATCTTATCTGTAGATCAATAGAAAACACACCATGTAATAGTAGGAAAGTAGACATTAATTCATGCAAAACTTTCATTTTTATTTTCAACTGCTCTCACAGAATGCTGAATACATAGAGCTAACTAATTTCAGTGAGACAGTTAAAAATGAAGAAAACAGATTCTGTGTTATAAGCAGACATTTGTATTTCACACTTGTGCAAACAAGTAGGAATTCAGTAATTAATTTTATGGCTATACCATTTCCTACTGAAATCAACAGAAGACACAAAACAACCAGTTCACATTTCCTTTGAGAAATTACTTACTGTACTGCTATATAGAGACCACAATTTGAATACTCTGTTCAGTTTTGGATCCTCACTACAAAAAGGATCACAGAACCACAGAATGACAGAACTGCAGTGGTTGGAAGGGATCTCAAGAGATCACCAAGTCCAACCCTCCTCCTAAAGCCAGTACTTTACAATAGGTCACCCAGGTAGACAGCCAGACAGGTCTTGAATATCTCCATAGAAGGAGACTCCATGACTTCTCTGGGCAACCTGTTCCAGTGCTCCATCACCATTACTTTAAATGATTTCAAGTTGCTGTATTTTTCTGAAACTTACTGGTTCACATTACTATCCTAAAAAACAGGATAAGGAAGAGTTCAATGTTTCTTTCACGTCCATTAAGAATGGTGGGAAAACTGGTGAGAAGACACCTCATCAGTAAATTTGATAATTTTTACTGAAGTTTCCAGCATCAGTTACCCATCTCGCAACTCATACAGTCAGTTACACAAACTCAGTCTGCAAGTAAGAGAATGGTATGGTATTCCAAATCTGAATGGATACCTAGAAAACTTGAAATTGCTATAGACAACCACATAAAAAACCAAGAAAGTCTCCATAAGAAGAACCTGCTTCAACCGAACTTTTACTCAACAAATAACTGCTATTAACATTTGATACGAAATGTATGTGCATATCTGGTCATGCCAAAGGGAAAGCTTGACAAAGGGAGTTTTGACAGGACTTCATTTCAATTAAATAGCATCTGACCTTGAGTCCAGAGAATTCCCTAGAGGATTGTGGCAGGCAACTTTCCCTTTTTTGACTCTAAAGCCTACTCATCTTACTTTAAGAAATATCCCATTATTAGTTTTACATTTATGGTACGCCTATTCATATATTTGTCTTTGAATTTCTTGTAAGGTGGGCAGGTCTCACTACTTCTGATAAAGTCTAGTTTGGCTTTAGGACAGGAAAGGGCTTTTCCAAATTTCACCCAGAAGCTGGAAACAAATTTAAGTTTCTGTCTGAAAATGCTTTTAGTCTAACAGTCCCTCAGTTGTTTTTCTCTTCTTCTAACCTATTTTTAAGCATTTTCACAACGTATCACACTGTTTTTTAATACAAAGAAGTAAGCAGGGAAAGGTAATTCAAATAACGTGTGAAAAATTCTGTCAGTTAAATTTACATGGTTTAGGATTTCTTCTTCTTTTTCATAAAAAAAAAAGATAATTTTCATTAAAGACATGTATTATAACAGTTCTTGGCTGTGTTTCAACAGTACTTTAAGCTAAGTTCTTACCATAACAGACATACTCCTGCCACTTCTTTCTATGCAGAGAGTTTAAAATGAAACAGTGAACCGGTACTGAGGTACTGAGGGCAGGGTGATGTAGTTACATGGTTTAAAGTTAAAAAACACTGTATGAGGAATATATTTTACAACTATATTGAAACTATACTCCTGACTATGAATCAACGTCTATATCGTAATTGGCTACCTATAGTATAAGTACCCAAATATAGGTCAGTGGTTTTTATATATATAAAAGTGTGTGCTTACAATACATATGACCATGTATTAGGCAAAATAATGTCTTATTTTGAAAAGCGGCAATTCTTTGCACTGCAGAAAAGCAGAAATCATTTGTACCTTGTCTGGTAACAAAGACTGAAGAGAATATATGTGAAATAAGTCATTTCCTCTCCTGGGCCCTTTTATTCCTGTATCACTGTTACACCCTATGGCGTGATGTATTTTTGTCAGCACAGAGTGCGCTCTGAAATTTTTTCCTTCATGTATGTACAAGACTTAAAATTTAGTAGAAGCTATATTTAGGTGAAATTGACCCACGCCTTACTCATACCAGAAAATTATACCATGAGAGCCAACTAAACTTAGTTAACATAATGCAAGAGAACAAGGCCATGAGGAAAAAAATTATCATTGATAAAACATTAAATAATATAATATAAGAGGGAGGAACAACATCCAAAGGGACCTGGACAAGCCTGAAAAGTAGGCCCTCTTGTACCTAACGAGATTCAACAAGGCCAAGAAAGGTGCTGCACATAGGTTGGAGGAATCCCAGGTATATGTACAGACTGGGAGAAAACTGCTTGAGAGCAGCCATGCAGAAAAGGATTCAGCAGTTCTGGTGGGTGAAAAGCTTGACATGAGCCAGCAGTCTGCTCTTGCAGCCCAGAAGGCCAGCAGTATCCTGGACTGCACCAAAAGAGAAGTGGCCAGCAGGGCGAGTGAAGGGATTGTCCCCTTCCGCTGTGCCCTCAGGAGGTCCTGTCTAAATATAGGAAATAAACTGTCAATAATATTTTGCTCCTAGTACAAAATTATAGAGGTAAGAATACTAACTACACACATTCACATACAATCAAGGTTTCCCATGTGAAATCCATGTTTTAGATAATTTTTTTTGTCCACTGTTCATTTGTACACAGTGTTAAACCATATCACCTCTATCTTTACACATTTCTAAAGCTGAAACTAACCCAAAATCCAAGGCCCATGGTAGAGTGTCAGGACACACCTTGTGTCACTTTATTTAATGTCTAATGTCCAAACCTTCATTATGAATTATGTTTTTCCCTAATATAATTATACATTTCATTAGGAAAACTGAAGAACTTTATACCATCCACAGGAAGGAAATAATAGGAAATTCAATACTTTTAGGAATAAAAGATGTTCATGTCTTTGTGCAGCCATAAGAGAAGTAAAGGATCTTCTGCCATGGCAGGTGAATTAAATGATCTTTAAGGTCCTTTCTAACCTAACCCATTGTATGATTCTGTAAGAGGAATAAAGGTTCATTGTTGTTTTGGGTTTTTGGTTTTGGTGGTTTTTTTTGTTGTTGTTGTTTTTTTAATTTATTTAAAATGAGAGAGGATAGCAAAAAGTTACAGTTTCTCAGGGTACACACATTGCAGGATTCTACTTCAGAGTAAACACACAAGCGCAGGAGCTTACAAATCTTGTAAATTAAGTGTAACTTCAAGGTAACTTGTTGCTGTCCTTAGATACAGTCTGCTAGAGTATAAGGCAGAATTATTCTTTTGACAGGATCCCTCCTGCTCCTGAGGACTTGGAAGCAGTAGACACTATGCAGTTCCTGCTTTTTTATTGCCTATCTGTTGGAGAAGACTCTCATTGTCTTCTTTAGTGGATTAAAACACCTACAAATAGTTTACTTGACAAGCAGATCCCTTATCCTCTCTCCCACCAGCTCTGCCGGACTAGAAGATAGCTTAACGTTTTTCTGGAGTAGCACTTAAATCAATCTATGCTGCTAATTTACACCACTTATCCATTATAAATTAAAGATAAGACAACAGAGAAAGTTAAGACTAATTTTACAATGAAAGTGAATTGTTTAATCTGACAAAGACACAGCTCCTCATCTGAAACAGAATCTTCCAAGTGACCACTGAAACCTGCCAGTATGGAACTGCTTGACACATTCAATTTAAAGAACGTACACACATACATATATATGATCCTGGCCATGTATATTTCTCTGTGTATGGTCATATATTAATATATGGTCAAGATCAGATAGAAAGGACAATGAGTTTTTAAAGTTGATAAATAAAACTTCCAAATCAATAACAAAAACCATGAAATCTCTCCTTTGCAATAACTAATATGACTAGCCAGCAAAGAATTAATCAGTTCATATTATTCTGTTTAAATTTGTACCAGGTAATGACTATAACTTCTGAAGGAACAGAAGAGTAGCCTTACTTTAGCACCAAATGAACTCATTGAAATACTCACTAAGATAACAGTGTAAAAGCCTAGAGAAATATAATAACATCCAGAATAAACACATGCCTTTAAATGCCTATCAAAAATCTCTCTCTGTACAGTATTTTAGTGGCAATTACATATTCAATACTCATACAATTCAGGCTGTCATTATCTGCTGAAGAAAGCTTGGAAATGTTGAAATCTGGAACCAGTGATATCAAATGATGATTAATTGCTTCAAAGAGATCACTGAATAAAATTTTAAAAGCACAAGGAAGTGATTACACTATAGTTTCCCTTAAATTAACTTCTGGGCAATCAAGACAGTGTAAATGGATTCCACTGCATTATATTTCTTTATGAAAAGTGTTGAAAAATAGTTCATTTTGACAAATCAATGGTCTCAAAATTCTGTTGGTTAAAGAAATCTGAATATGGATTTCAGCAATGTCTTAAAAGTTTCTTCTTTCTGTGTTGCTGATCAATGAAAAGACTTTCTTGGAATCACAAAGGGAATAACCATCCTGAAGCATATAAAAATTTGGGGGTTAAAAAGTTCTTTCGTACCAATGAAACAAAAATTCAAAAATTATTTAAATCTTTCAGTGGACAATCATCCAATTAACTCAATAGATTTTTAGAATCATGTTCATAGCAACATGCTCATTCACTTTTATGAAAGTCACAAGGGTTTACTGTCAGGGTAATCTGAGCACATTGGCAGTAACCAAAGACATGAACTATCTGATGTACTTATATACATCTCTGTCTAATCTTTTAATTTACTCATTTCTTTACAAGTGGATACTCAAAATAGTTCAGGCAGATACTATCTGTTTAGGAAAGCTTGCTAGTTTTGGTATTCTAACTCTGTAAAGCATATCAAACTGTGATGATTAACTTGCAGGGAAGACAATTTGCTAATTACATTATATTTTCTAAGTATATTTATGATACTTATTCTTAAAATTTTAGCAACACACAAATAACTAAACAAAACTCTTTTGGCAACAGTCTCAATGCCAATATTTATGCCAAGTCAATGCTGCTGAAATATTAAACCTTTTCTGCAACATAATGGGAAAGAGGATTTTGAAGTACATATTAATGTACCTGTAAATGAGACTTAAATAGCTGGTAATAAAGTTGTTAATGATTAGCATGCTAATTATAGAAGTGCAACAACAAATAGGATTAATTTTTCAGGCTTTTTCAAACATCCCCTCAAATATCAGAATGCTGAAAATTCCCTAAGAAATGGAAACATTTAATGTCAGTATTATTTACTACACCTGATAAGATAAAACAGAAGACTCTTTCAATCCAATGCTTACTATGTGGCAAATCAAAATTTTTCAAACTTCAGCTTCAACTTATTTCTGTAACTCCATATCAGTGAATCAATTCATTATTAATTCTCAACTAGTAATACACACTGAAGTGTTAGAAAAACTATAAACATAGACTTTCCTTTTTCTTTGCTGTTGTTGTTGATGTTTGTTTGTTTGTTTGTTTCAAACTACAAGATACATTCTCTTAAGGGAAAGAAAAGACCTCACATAGCAGATTTTTCATTTGTAGAAATAAAATTGTGGTTCTGGATTTGCAATAGAACTGCATCATTAAAAAAATATGTCTTTCATGTCAAGAGCCATGAGGTCTAAAGAGACCATGAGCAACTAGTGTTGATGCCCAGGGCTCTTTCCAGAAGTGAATACATAATGAGTCTAATTGACTGAAAGGCAAGGAAAAATTCAGATTGTTTATCTACCTGCACCTATCAGGCCCAGAAAAGATAAAAAGCAGAAGTGCAGAACTAAAACACCAAAGAAAAGAGCCTATATGATGGAATAATATGTTGATACATGAATATGCCACCTTCAATTGGCAAATGTGAAAATCAACGTCTTGTCAACGGTTTACGGGCGTTAGGCCCGATTCCGTGACGAAGGGGACGGGGGACCCACGGGCCCACGTCCCGGGAAAAGGGGAAAGGGGAAAAGGGTAGGGAGATGGCCCTGAGAGCAAAGAACAGCGGCAACAATCTGAGGAGAAACAAACTAATTTACTAAATACGATATCGGAATGCAAAACAACACACTATAGTACAATATAATTACAATTTAAGCTGATAAATCCAATACAGAGAGAGAGAATGTCCCAAAATCAAGGTAGGCCTTACTCTACTACCGACGAT